>NC_090925.1:255264703-255567733 GCF_040938575.1 Ambystoma mexicanum | reverse complement strand
AGTGCCGCCAAGTTCGTGCATAAGCACCATCATCATCCTCAACACGGTCCGTGAGAGGCAGGCTTCCCTGAACTCTGGCAGCTCGGTGATGCATTGCGGACTTTGCTCGCCTTCCTGCAGACTTTGCTCGCCTTCCGAAATGTAGGCCAGGCATCCCGAGTTTTCTCGGCAGCAGCAGTTCTCCTCCTCAGTTGGCATTAGCTCGCACCGATTGCACGTGCACCAGGTGGAGACGCCGTCCATGCGACATGGTCCAGGCTCTTCATCCGTTGACTGGTCCTCCCAACTGCCGTCCGAATCCCCATCGTTTTCGCGTGCTTGCCTTTCCAGTAGTTCTTCCTCGGTGTACTCGGGCTCGTACATATACGGCATTATTGTAGCCATTATGTGGTAAAGAAAGTAAAATAATTTATAGCGGTGGTACTGGTATCTGTTCACACGGGCTACAATCAACGAAGGTAGCAGACCAGAGCACAGAAACGAGTCACAGAATACTCAAAGTAACACAGAGAGAGGAATGGATTCGAAAATCTGCTGCTGTGTGTTGTGAAACGGTCTGTTTATACTTATTGAGGAAAGAGGCGTCCTGCCATTTCCATGGCGACACTTCATTAGCTGAGGCGCAGCGATTGTTGACACGAAACGGGAAATGGGCGGTACGCGTCTGCTGATGTCAGGCTCAGGGGCGGGGGATTTGATTTAGTGCCGCAAAAGCAGGTGAGCCAGGGCGATGCGGCAAGTGAGAGGATTATCATAAAATGGCGGATGTTTTCGAGTGCGTTAATGGACGAAAAGTCGGGTAAGGTCCATAGGAAAGTTTTCTACGATCTACCGATTTATGCTTAAAAACACATGGCCGAAC
The DNA here is from genome assembly GCF_040938575.1 of Ambystoma mexicanum. Taxonomy (NCBI): domain Eukaryota; kingdom Metazoa; phylum Chordata; class Amphibia; order Caudata; family Ambystomatidae; genus Ambystoma; species Ambystoma mexicanum. The sequence goes on along the minus strand of NC_090925.1, from coordinate 255,566,871 downwards.
CATAGGAACAATAAAAAAAAAGTCCCGGAACTATCCTTTAAGACATTTTAGGGATCGAAATTCCACAGAAACCTCAAGCTCACGCCACCAGAGCAGTGGCAGCCTTGGTGGACCTTTTCCAGCATGTCCCCATTCTGAAAATCTGCAGTGCTGCCAGCTGGGTTCCTCCTACAGCATTTTACAAACCCTACTTGTTGGATGCATCTTGGCAGAAAGACGCAGAACTACTAAAAGGAGTCCTCAAAGATGTGCTTGCTTGAAGCCCGTTCTTTGCATGCGGCCGCCTCCTCCCATAGCCTTTACTACTGCTTTGTAGTCTGGTACCAACTACTTGCGAAAGAGTAAGAGCCGGACGACTGAAGAAAACTGTGACAGGGGGGGGCCTGCAAACCCCCACTACTCCCTGGCCCAGGGGATGATTCCAAGGAATATAGGACCCATCAACCAGGGACAAGAATTCACAGGGTCCGTCACTGAGGGATAGGTTCAAAAATGGCAGGAGAACAGTGTTTCTTTTACAGTTCTGAGATGAAGATCCATACCCAGGGACTTGAACCCAGGAACAGCGATGACCCAGATGGGCGAAAAGAAGAAGGGCCTCATTACGACCCTGGCGCTAATGGGTTAACGGCGCCGTAAAAGGCTGCAGCGTCGTTAACCCATTAGCGCCTTACTACGAGGTCCCTTTGCGGGACCAGACCTGAACGGCTGGTCTAGACCAGCCGTTAAAGTAGGGAGCCGCAAAGGGACCTTGGTGCTAAGTACGGTACCGCAATTTGCGCCTTCCCCAGTCCCATTGAGCCCTATGGGGCAAAAATGGGAATGGGGGAAGGGCCAATGTTCATTGGGGAATTACCGCCCCACCAACCTTGGAATGGGGTGGTAATTCCCCATTGAACATTGGCGGACTTGTTACGATACCGGCACCAACCATGGTGCTAGTAGCGCCATGGTTTAGCGCCAGTATCGTAATGAGGGCCGAAGACTCCATGTACTTTGCGTGGTCAGAAATGCGAGACGGACACAAAGGTATAGTTTTCTCACAAGTTGCCATTTCATTAAATAAAAAGGGGTGAGACAAACTCTTATCCTTCCCTAACCTAACAAGGATGTCCCTGCCTAACAAACTAAGGCTAAAGAAAAAGGACCAAGTTTCCCAAAGCTATCTGACCCTCACACTAATATACACAACAAAATTATACAAGGTTTGTTTGACTGTCTTAAATACCACAAAATAACTTATCAATTCAAACGCAAATGTCATAAGCAATAATCCTTGTTTTGTTTTGTTTGTTGTAACTAGGGTTGGATTCCCTTCCACTGGATCAATTCAGGAATATCTGGAATGAAGTTCAAGTGCAAGAAAGTTCTGGGTAATAACAAAAATCCATTCAATGTAACATACAAAGTATTTCCATTCAATATATCTTTCCACTTGGCAAAGTGAATATCTCTCTTCCAAAGGCTTGTTTACAAATCAAATCAATTGTACATTTTCCCACAACCTCCTGCTTGATAAAACAAAAGTCTTCTCCTCCAAACACCTCCTGCTTGGTAAAATACATGTATTTTACTCCAAACATAAATCCTTAAATCAAATGCAAGTGTTCTTTTCTCAAACACCAAGCAGTTGTTAGCACATCATACTACTTCTTCAAAAGAAATACTTTAGTCAGGATGGTTCAACAATTATTTTCTGAAATGCCACAGTTGAAGTTCAACAAGACTTGGGCCTCATTACGAGGTAGGTGGTAAGGGATTATCGGCACCGGTAAGGGCACCGGTGCCGGTAATCCCTTACCACCCTATTCCGAGGTCCCTTAGCGGGCCCCTTCCTCAACGCCTGGTCTGACTAGGTGTTAAGGATGGGACCCGTTAAGGGACTTCAGAGCTAATAACGGTCCCGCAAATTGCGGTACCGTTATTAGCTCCATCCCCATTCCCATTGAGCCTTATGGGGGCTCGAATGGGGAATGGTTCCCGGAATGGGGACTTACCGGGTCCTCCAAGGTTGGAATGACCCGGTAAATCCCTATTTCGGGAACCCGGACCCGGAATGCGGTAAGGTGGTAGCCATGGTGCTAGTAGCACCATGGCTACCTCCTACCCCAAAATGAGGCCCAAGGTAATTGAATTAACACTTCTTTTCCACCACAACCTTTTCCAACAACAACAGTACTTTAAATCACCCTTTCTTCCCGACATACTCACCTGCCAGGACTAACTACAATTGGTCAATTTCCTGGTTTACTCATACCACTCTTCTACTGACTTGACAATGTGGGATACAATAGTCTCCTAATTGGCATCCCTGGTTAGGAGAGTTGTGTCCAGTTTGCCTGTATTGCAATCTTCTCTGCCTTTGACAACGCGTGTTATAATTGTCCTCTAATTGGTGTTCATGGTTAGGAGAGTTGTGCCCAGTTTTCCTGATTATCAATCTTCTCTGGCCTTGGCAATGTGGGTTACAATGGTCCCCTATTTGAAATCCCTCATTAGGCGAGTTGTGCCCAATTTGCCTTATCACTTTTCTCTGGTTTTGGCAACGCGGTTTACAATGGTCCCCTATGTGGAATCCCTCATTAGGAGAGTTGCGCCCAGTTTTCATCAATTCAATGGTTCGGTATTCAAAATAAGCATTCTCACCTAGCGGTCTCCTTTAGAGTGCCCCGGTGTCACCTGATTCAGGCCAACTCACCGCTATGCCTTGCCGTCTCCACTCGCTAGTGTTGCTATGGGTCTTTCCGGGGCTTCTTCTGCTTCTGCCAGCTCTGTTTTGGTCTGCCACTTTGTGCTCAGACCTTCAGTGAAGCTCTCGAAGCTCCGTTCCGTCTCCGATTAATACCAGAGCAGTTCACAGCACGTTGGGAGCTCCTCTCCCACACGCCGTGGCTTGCTTCAGCACGTCTCCCCGACATCTACCGCAGCTCCTGCAAAGCGCCCTGCTTCTACCACAAAGACATCATCAAATTCTGCTTCCTCTTGCTGCTGCTCCCGCACCTGAAAGTCCTTTACGTTTTTTAAGGTCCCACTCAGGTGCTTTCTATTCAAACAACGTGTCCACTCATAACACTTCATTAACTCTGAGCCCCTCTTCCTCGTCTCAGTACTATGGACATTATGGGACATGAAGTTCATAATATTCTTGTTTTATTATTAGTTAACCCAATCTGATTGGGTACTTGAGAGTGCTCAGACTTTGGGGAGATTGTTAAAGGAGTTGGTATTTAACCCTGGGGTTTAGGACCTTGATATAAGGCAGAATCCTAACAGCTACAAGTTGTGATATTAGCTTCATGATCCCTCATTATACCATTTCCATATTTGTAAAATGGGGCTTCATGTTCAGTACGTTTGTTAGTTCTGGGAGAGGAAACGGCACAGTGACAGCTTGCCATTAGATTTTTAGGCATTCAGGGAATCTCATCATCAGAAGAGGATGAACATTGCATCCCTCCTAACAGAGTCGCCACTTTCCTCTGACAGCCATCTCCTCCCATGTAATCCTCCCTTATGATACCACCCCCAGGGTTAGCATCAGATAGCTGGTGCCTTTGCCTGGCCACATGGGAGGAGACTTTAGGCTGAGTTTTAGTGATGACTAGGCAGGATTCATCACAGTAGCCAGGATGGCAACTCATCAGCCAGAAGCAGAAGCAGATGGCGGCAGCACCAGGAAGATGGAAGAACCCACCCAATAGAATCCAAGCAACACGAGGGGAAGGATGATGCAGCCAGACAAAAAAGAACAGTTCCATGCTGAGGACAATGGATGGAGGCATCTGAGGACAACCCAAGACATGGGTGAATTGGACTAGTGGTGACCATCCTGTCGTTGAGGCTGGGAGACTCCCCATCATGAGGCAGGTGATTCCGGAGAATTTCGCAGTGAAGCAGCACAGTAACAAACCAGAAAGGGTCCCAGTGTAAGACAGCAGCCCAGCCAGCAAAGATGGAAAACACTAGGATGGACTTCCAGCAACCTTAAGAAGAAACTGGGGCAATATAGCCAAACCAGGTCCTCACATGCAGAGGCCCATCTTAGTGGCAATTCTCCTGCAATTCAGAGAATAACCTACTCATTTAAGAAACGCCTTCCCTAGGAAAGCGCACCCACCCAGGGTCTGTCCCAAGCCAGCCCTCTCATCACACACCAGGCAGACACACCAAGGCTTTGGCAGCCTGCCTATGAGGTTGGCCCTGAAAACCACCCAACACTCAGGTCCCTGCACACAGGATGTGCATTTGGGCATGACATGAGGGCCAGGGTGACGGGCCAGGGGAGCAAGATCAGTGAACACTTTTAGCCCAGTTCATTTGTTGATTTTGTTTTCACACCTGACAGCCTTGTGTGGGTGTTGTGTCCAAGGGTGGCACCCTGAGGTGATACCCTTCCCATTCATTTTCTTTACTTCAAATTCTTGTATGCTGGGGTCCCCTGTTGGTATTCTCACCTCGTGATCATTAGGGGGTGGGGGCACAATTAATTGGTATAAAGCTGTGTGCATCCACAAAAGCTGGAAGCAGGATTTTGAAAGCGTGGCTTCCTTTGAAAAAAAAATGTACTTTATTGTTAATACCAGCGAGCGTTTCGCTTCCAAGACAAACGCGTTGCCCCTGAGCTACCCTTCCTATTCAATTTTGTGGTCAAATGTAGCAGTTCCTCTCCGCTATTGAAATCTGAAAGTATGTACTGTTTCATTTCTAATATTTTATTCCAAGAAGTTTCATTTCTCCTCTAATAGTACACCATCCTTGATTTTCCTCACATGTGTCTATGATAACTTCCTGTGTGTTTTGTGAGGTTCTCTTGTGAGCCATGATAGGTCTGCAACGTTTTTTGGGGCTCAAGGGGGGGCGATTCCCTGGGGAATGAGTCTTTGGAAGATATGACGGATGCGTTGCCTTCCCTGGTTTAACAATCAAAGTTATTCTAATCATTTCTACCAGTGCATAATATTTGGGGCGTGGGGGGGTCTGATAAGGTTGCTTAATGTGACAATTATTTAGATCATTCGTATTTGTCGGAGAAACCAAGCTCCCTCATCAATTTAGGGTAGTGACAAGCCAGAGACAGCTCTAGTTCTCTTGCAAGACAAAGATCAGAACCATCCTAGCCTAACAGGAACCAAACTTTCAAAACATTTGACGATCACACTCTTGCCCTTCCAGTGAATAGGAATCTTTCACCCCATAAAAACACATTATAACCCTTCACACACTTTCTGCATTCGTTGTTGATGTAAACGGAGGGCATATCACGTGACACGTTCCTTTTGTGCGCTTCCCGCAAGGAAGGACAACGCCCCTTGCCCACTCAAGTGTCCCTTTGTATGAGCCAGATATAACCTATTACACCAGTCAGATGGTCCGAGAAGACCTTAGGCCTCATTACGACTTTGCCGGTCCGGAAACAAGGGTGCCGGTAAGCTTGTTGGCAACCTTGTTTCTGGACCATCAAATTACAAGTTTGCCTGCTGGGGCCGCTGCGCCCGACAGGTCCGACCCTGCTGGACACAGCGGCCCCGGTAGGCATATTCTTCACGGAAGCGCTGGCAACTTTATCAACGGTGCTGGTTCATCCGCCTTCCCACTCCCATGGAGTCCTATGGGAATATGGCGCCGGACTCCCCACACCGCCGAGACTTGTAATGTCCCAGTGGCACCGAAAAGTCAGACGGGAGTAAAATGTTGCCTGTCTGGCAGCAATGAGGCCCTTTGTCTCAAAAAACTGCCAGACACAAATTGTGCAAGTTGCATTCTGCACATGTGCAAATGTGTGTCCGAGAGAAAACAAGCGTTGTAGAAGTCAAACTCTCGGTAATGACAAGTGAGACTAAAGTCAGCTGAAACAGAGGTGTTGTTAGATTGAACAAAGGATTGACATTATGAACACCTTTATCAGACTTCTGTTAGGTTAATATAATACTGCTCCCAAATACTTGTGTCAAATTATTGTCGACACAGGTATATCATTTTGAAGCTGGATACCCCACAATACCAAACTTGTGTGATCCTGGGCATATCACCTTTTCTTTGTGATGAGTCACTTAAGTGTGAAAAGTGAGTGTGCGCAAACCAGTGACCACCATACAAATTGCTAAATAAGAAAGCCAATAGTTGCGAAGATGGTCAATGAGGAGTGGGGGATTGAGGGACAGCGAGGAGTGAGGAAACGAGAGGGCAAGTGAAAGAGGGATGGTGAGGATTGGAACTTCCACAATGCTGCAGATTTATGGACAGGGAGATGGAGGCTGGTGCACTGCGCATGGACGGAAAAGCTCACTAATGTTTTCTTTACAGCAGTTCAGACGTTAGAACCCCATTTATCGGCGACTGGATTCAGTCAAAACCATTTGGAAATAGTTAAGAGAAATATCCATGAGGACACTCGAACTTCAAGTGAAAACCTGAACTAGCAAATGCTGGTTGTGCCAGAGGGTGTCCCAAGTGGTATTATGTTAACACACAAACATGGGTATGGCATACATATTTGTTGTATTACGTAATTCACATCAGAGTCAATCTGTTGTCACACTAATACTCTCCCTCCATGGAAGCACACCCTGTTCCTATCAGGGGGTACTCACCCTAGGACACCAGTGATGCGCTGCCTATCTAATAGAAAAGAGTAGAGAGACTGTCCCTATCTCTACACCATGTACCAAACACTATCCTTAGAAAAAAGCTCTAAATAAAACGCTAAGCGAGGTTGCAGTTTGCCCGACCTCAGTACCAAGAGGTGAAACCAATTGCCTTCTCATAACATCCTGGACATTTTCAGAGGGGATTATGTATATCGCACTTGTGCATAATTTATTCACCCACATTGAAGGAAGTGCATGTGATGGAAGGTAAGGGTAAACCGCTATTGAAAATGCTGCATCAACCCCCAGCTTAGGCTTTCCAATTTCTGAAGACCTGCTTCCTTAACCATTGGGCAGGTCTACCAACAAGATTCTAAATAGTCGCATTTCAATTCCTTTAATAATATCGGCACATAAAAATGGTCGACCGGTTTTTGATGACTTAGCTCCTGGATGCCATCTTCTTCAGGACCAGCAATTTGAACTACTGGAATCAATCACTGTCATCCATCATTGGCGAGATGGAAGTCATCCCGTGACCTGGGGGGGAAATGATACTTTGTTCACGTGGGGTAGTTATGTGGACTTATATTTTTTTCTGCCAAACTGTAGCTGCTATATTATAATCTCATAACATACAGCAAGAAACAACTTGATCCAGTCGAAACCATTTGGAAATAATCAACTGGAATGTATGTGTCATGCTGCGCCCATGGAGACTCTGGCAAAGGTGGAGGTTCCAGCGTAGAGTGATTCAGTCACTCCAACAAGCAGAGGTTGCAGTCAAGTCCTCATCCAACATGGCCGCCGCAAGTATAACAACGCACCGTGCTTTAGGAACGGTGCGTTGTATCTGTCTTCCTTTGGACCTCGCTGCTGTGCTCTACAGTTCCCCTTAGCTTCTTTAGGCTAATTGCTATCCCTTCCGGTACTCGGCCGGTTGTTTTTCTGATTATGTTTCCCTGTTTCTGGCTTCGCCTACTTTGCCCTTTCCTCTCCGCACCTTGCGGTTTACTCCCCGGCAGCGTTGCTTGCCGGCTTCTATACCCGCTTCTTCGCGGGTTTGCGATCTTGTTTACGGCCCTTTGCTTGCTACTCTTTCTCGCTCTCTTGCGTACTCGTTCAGCAACTCTTTGCCTTGACTCTTACCTGTTTGTGTTTCCTTGTCTTGTCCTCCACTGCTTCTCGTGTCTTTGCTGCTTTTGCTTACCCGCTCTGGGTCTCTTTTCTGTATCCAGTCATTTCCCAACTCCGACTGGAATACCCCAAAGCGCTGTGGTTACATTTGTTATTGCACTTCTGCCAAAGGAGTTCCTCTGTGTTAACGCACTTCTGCCCAAGGAGTTCCTCATTGCTCACGTTACTTTTCCTCTCTGGTGTGGATTTCACTCACTTGGTCCTACTGCCAGACTCCAGATCAAATCAAGGACTAGTGGGTAGTCACCTTACGCTTGGATCACTAAAGAGCTTCTTCCTGACATCCTGTGACATGCTATCAGAGCATTCAATCCGAAGACCCATTCACATTCCTACCAGGGTGTTTTGGTGCCCAAAGGCTTTTTCCCTGGTTTGGGGGATTGCTCCTTGGGGTTCCGTTTGGCTTGGGTTCACCTCTGGCCAAGGTGCCCTCTGGGGGAGCTCGTCCCTACCTTCATGATGAAAAGGAAAAGAAGACCAAGGAAAAGAAGACCAAGGAAACAAGGAAGTCAAGAGAGAAGAAGCCGCTAGAGACCCGAGACAGCTCTATGGAGGATCAAGGCGAGGAGGAGGAGGCCCGCGAGGGTTCACCAGTGTATGACAGTATGTGAAGTGGCACTGCCCTGAGGTGAAAAGCACGAGAGGGCACTGGATAATTACAGCAAAGGGTGGTCTAACTCTGTTGGCTTCTACCAAATCCTGGGTCTCACATGTACTTTATTTAACATCAGGTAACCTATACAAATGTTAGAAAATATATTGGGCCCCTTTTTATTCAGAGGACAGGCACAAAATAATATGCAATGTGTAACATTCACACTCTGTTCATTAAATGCAGTGCGCACTTACGGGCTCCTTCCATGCACCTTCAAAATGCATGTTATAAAAACATTGGGCCTCATTGCAAGTTCGGCAATGAAGTAAAAAGTGACAGCATGTTGTGCAGCATTTAATTGTAATTGTACATGCTGCCTGGCCTGCGGGCATGGCAGGCAGCGTGTACAATGGATACATGTGGGGTCCGCCGGCTTTATGCTGATGGAGCATTTGTATGGCGCAGAGGAAGGAAGGTGGAGGAAATGCAAGTTGCGTTCTACCCCTCCTCTCCGCCATACAACTGATTGAAAATGCGACAAAACGTTAATGGAAGGCAGTAAAGCCTTACTGAAGGCTTTCACGCCGTCCATTAATGTTACACCCCTATGAAATCTGAGCTTCTATATGTTTGAAAGGTTTCCCTTTCTTTAAGTTTAGGCCAGGAGGCCGATACATGGGAACGTATTTAGCCAGGATTGTCAAGAATTTCAGATTTCAGACTGAAGCGCATAGGGAACACAGTTAATGTAAAGATCATAATGCGCATAAGGGTCTTGGTGAAGGACCCAAACCTGTCCCACCAAGTGATGTGACTGGGAGATCAAATTCTAGTCTTTTATTCAATCATTGTCCTCTTTTTCCATTTCAGGCTGAAATGTTCCACATCTGTTCTGTTAAGGGGGATACTTTCTGATTTGTTATTTAGATTGTATCCCAACACCTGTGTGTGATGAACCTGGGAAAGAAGTTCACAAAAACCATTCCAGATTTTATTTACAAGTTTTATTTTAACGTTGTCAGAATGAAATTCCTTTAATTTTGTTGGAAAAAGAGGTTTACATGAAAAGTAGTTTGCTGATTCCTCTAGAAATTAACGTAATTTTACAGATGGCAGTGCCAGAGGACTCTTTCTCTCACATTCTCTTATGGATGCCCTGGTTTTTTCACTGTTTCCCAGAATGCAGAACCATGTTTTTCGTTCGATCGCAATGTCTTATGGACACTGCACTACGTACAACAATTTTCCCAGAATGCAGCATCAGGGCCTTCTCTCATAGTGTCTTATAGATGCTTTGGTACTTTCACTACGTTTCCAGAATGCAGCGTCAGGGCAATCCTTTTCGTGCAATGTCTTGTGGACGTTTTGTTGCTGTGTGTGTCCTCATTCTCAAACAATATTTGTTAGACACTTTTGCATTTTAACTAATATTATATAAATCTGCCACTAGATGTCGCTCTCGGTTTAATGTTGGTGCTCAGATTTGTTTGTGCCAGCAACTCTTGTGCTTGCAAACAGCTACTGTTCAAGTGCCCACACTAATTTTAAAAGGATATGTGCTACACATTTCAAGTATGACTTGTTTTACAGTTCATTTTTTTAGCGCAAATTGTCGGTATACATATAATTTGTGGGCTCCTTTTTCATTTTTCAACATTCACGCTCCCTAAGTCGTTAACTGCGATGCTCTTTATATAAAATGTATCAAGCATACGCTCTTCTTGCGGTATTTTACAGTGTGGCCGACTGCACTGGCTCTACTTCTGCACCCATTGGAAGATGTTCCTCAGACAGGGCCACTAAGCCTTTGTCACTAGGCTGCAAGACAAGAGGTGCTCGTGGCCTGTCACGCTGTGCCTATGATGTGGGGCTGAGGACAGTCGAAAGTTTTTTAATACTACTTTAGACCCTCCAGGATCAGAGACGTCATTTCACCAAAATGACAGGGGTAGCAGAAGTGACACCACACGACCCTTGACCCCCCTGATGAAATCACAGGAAGTGAGGTCATTTGACCCCACCCCGAAGTGATATCACAGGAAGCGATGGAACACGACCTTTCACCCATTAACAAAACAGTAAGTGGCATCACATAGCACTGTAAACTACGAAAAATATGGTTACAATATGACTATAATGTGATGTACATTTTATACAAGAATGGATCGCCATATGTATCGTTAAGATCAGTGTCTATAGGCCCATATTACCAAATTACTGTGAATGCAAGCAGACGTCCATGGGCAAATGATAATGATGTGATTTTCTTTTTTTAGGGGCCTGAACAAGAAAGCCAGCCACTCCAGAATTAAAGAGCCACATGGTGCTGGCCACAGCCCAGGAGCTTGCATTTGTATTGCTCTCCTCTGAAAAGTGCACGGAACTACCATAAATCACCAATGCAATTATAGAGCAAATACTTCAACCCAAAAACAGACAGACACAATAACTCACATGTACACACTCTTTAGGCGATAATCAGCTCTTTGCGGCTATTTATTCAAAGATTACAAGTACACAGAAAAAACTCAGAAAACTAATATGGACATAGATCACAGAAAAAGTAAAGTCAAAGAAAGAATACATCACCGTGAGCGTATTATCATTCCTCATCTCGTCCAGAAGCGGCTGGAAGACTCCGGAGGGGCAGCCAGGACGAGAGTGCCACAGCTCACAGGAAGGCCAGACGGAGCGTCCTTCTCTGGCTGAAGTCTTACCTGACCCCTCCAGGTTTCCGCCTATATAGGCACTCCAAAAAAAGGACACTTCAGCAAAATGTGTGCAGCCTTTCACTGCGGAGTGAAGTAAATATCCAACATGGCTGCGAGCACTCCCAGAATGCATTGTGCTCCCGCGCCATTTTGAACTAAGCATAAAATTAGCAGAACATCTCCACCCTTTGGATATTTATCTTCCGTAGCCAGGTGGCACTGGAACCTGGTCTTTGAAACCTATGAAATGTTAAAACTAAATTGGGAACACATTGAAGGCAACAACAACAAGCAATTATAATAGACAATATAATAAAAATGCAAGTAAAAATATAACGTAGTGTACCCCCAATATCAGGTATCCATGAAAATAATCAATCCCACCAGCTTCTGTTTTGATCTTGAGATACTTGAGAAAATGAGATCCCTCAAACCTCTAATATGACTTTCAATGGATCGTGAGTGGTCACTCAAATTGAAGCAACACATACCTTCAAAGGCATTACACCCTAAATTATGTTTCAGCAATAAGTAATCAACAGCAGCTCTGTTCTGCAAAGTAGCTTTTCTAATAACTTGACTATCAAGGAGTAATTCTTCTAAAGCCTGCGAAGTATGATTAAGACTTTTAAATACTAAACACACTAATTTCATCAAAGATTTATAACCTCCAGCAGCTAAACCCCAAACACCTACTAATGAAAGGGTTAATGCTAAAACCTCAGCTTCTGATAGCAAATGCACATGTGAATCACAGTCAGGAGATAATCCCATAGATTCAAAGGTTGACTTTGTACCTCGAGTTTTCGCTGAGTGTAAAGGAAACATCATTAATCCTAATCGAGTCAAAGCACATGGACCTCCAGAAATGTTAGCTGGAATATAAGTATATGTAATGTTACCACATGAAAAGAGCCATCCTGTTTCAAATGCTACCATCTCTAATTAGAGCTCACACACTTGGTAGCATTACTACAAATCGAAGGCCTTAACATACGCACAGCTAACTTTGGTGTGCGCATTCGTTTTATCTCTAAAAAGATTATGCTCCTGCTTGCCCAACCCTGCTGCCCCAACAATTCATAAATCATTTTCCTGGCTACATGCAATGTAGTAATTTTGGAAAAGGCAAAACATCTCTGGTTAAAGCAATTCAGTGGGAAGGGCAAAACATTTCGTTTTTTCACAGATTAATCTCAAAATGCATTTAAGAATCAGGATTCAACATGTTGGCATTCAAGTGCTGTTTCACACAGCTGTTTGTGGTGCATGATGTCACAGTCCACAACCCATTGTCCACAGTCCTTTAGACAAGAAAGGCAAGACATATCAACAAGGTCATTACAACCGTCGACTGAATCATTTGAATGTGCAGCATCAAATGTTTGACAATATGCCAAGTCCGCACCGTGACAGTTCTGGAAAAGTTATTACTTTGTTGGACACTTCTCGCAGGTTGCAGAACAAATGTCCTCACGCTTCACGCACGTTAGTAGCATTGAGTGCGGTACAGGACAGGTTCAAAGTTCACATTGCACCTCGCAGTGACCCGCTTTCTCTGAGAATGCGTCTGCTTGACTGATCAGTGTCACCCGGCAATTGCACACAACTACCCCCCAATCATGGCACGCTACTGTCTTGGTTATTTGCCTAAGCAAAATACAAACAGAAATGTTAAGATTTCATCAAAAGGTACACTATCAGTGTTATCTACATTAGGATGTTATCAATACTTCAATATCAGCGTTGTCCACCCCTTCCCTTAACACCACCCCCGCCTTCAGAAGTCTCATCAGGTAACTACACACTTTATCATATCATTGCTACCACAATTATTTGTCACCGTTCTGCATGTTACTGGGGGCTTATTTGCACTCAACCATACGGGGTGTAACTGCCTAGTCACAAACTCATTTGTGCAATGCGATCATAGTTGGTCAATGGTACCTCAGACTGATCTGTGACTTTACAATAGCCATATAATAAGTACCCAGGTCACACTTCTCAATGGATCAATGCTTTTCTTTGTCACCAAAGCGATCACGAATGCCAGGCGCCAGGCGCCAACTTGCTGCCAGTGTTTCATGATCTTGATTTAGGTTGCCCTGCTGGCATCACTCCATTTTTCAAAGGTAAAGTCTTTCAGTCCAATACCGCCTGCAGTTGCACAAGCAGCTTTGTTTATCTTTTCTCCAGTTCTCCATACAGGCAGTGTCTTTAAAGCCTCTGGTTTTCCACTTATTAGTTTCCCAAAGGGTGTCTGCTGATTTCTTGGGCCACCCCTTTGAGAGCGATAGTCTGCGTCAGTTCCTTTAGTTGCTACAACAAATCATTCATTCTTGCACTAAGCCGTGAGGCTTCTGGATCATGGCTAATGTGCAGTGTTCATGTTATACTCCAAAGCCCCGCTCTGCATGTTGTCTCTTGCAAAACGGCTACCTTTGTCAGTTTTTTTGCTTCCATCTGGAACGCCATAATGTCTTTGTCAGTTACTCCAGCCCTGGCAATGTAGCTTGCATTTTGCTGGCTGTGTATTTTCACTTCTTAAAGCGCCTAGAGGTTTCTTCTCCAGTGCACAGCGCTTTACTTCACATCACATGGGTCGCTGAGATGCAGCTTGCACGGCAATGTCTATTGAAATGGGCAGCTGTCTTTTCTCAGCCCATTCACAGGTGCACAGTTTCCCCAAATGTTCAGATGCGCGATGCGCCCAGCCTAGCATTTGCATGCAGCATTTCTTTTTCTTCCAGTGTTGATACTGGGTGAATTCCGTGCTTCTGATCAGTTCTGTTATTGCATGCCAGAGTCAGAAAGCATGCATACATCAGCATGTATAAGGTAGATTGCGCTCTTTGTTCATCTTCTCACTCACGGCAATTATTGCCTTCAGTTCAGTTTCAGCATTCTGGCTTCCATCTCTTCCTTTGCTCAATAACAGTGTCTCTCACAGGATGGAATGCGACTGCTTGATCATTGTTTATCATTCCTGTGCACATGGCAGCGCCATACGCACGCAGCAAGCTTGTCTCTTTGCTCTTAGGCCTATAACTCTTAAGATGGGGCGCTTCAATGGAAGGCACTCGTTTCAGACAGTTCATCCAGATTAACTATTTTCTGCGCTGCTCCAGCAACTCATAAAAAGCTCCCATATCTGCCAGCTTCTGTAAACACCATTTTACTGAACAGGAGCGCGGCATTCTGCTTTTCACACTTCTTCCACTCATAGCCATTTCACACAGCCAGCCCATGACAGGAATTTCTGTGCAAGTTATCTTCAAGCCACAAGCTCTGCACAGCAAGACTCTTATTTTCAAAAGAGGCACTTTTTCTTGTCATCAGATTCAACTCCATGTTATTCTGCAAATCTGCAAAGTGTCTTTTAGCCTGTTTAAAAGCAGGCTGCTGATCAATGTCCCATTTAAAGGCATACATTTTTCTTTTTCCTCGTAACCTTGTAGTTTGGCTTCACAAACTCACTCCAATGCAATGTGCGATCTTTAAAAAGAACCCTCAACACACTGAATCTTTGTGCTGTATTATCACACACAGATTTTCCATTCTGTTGTACCATTGCCAGAATGTAACCACTTATTTCAGTGCATTTAAAACATGTCATGTGTAGTGCAGCTCCCTGCACGTTTTCTGCAAGAGCAACCCACACTCTATATTGCTTGTGGGCTGTTAATGTGTCAACAACATTATCACTATATATCACAATCAACTTGTCCTTGTCTTGTGTAAAACATGCATCCCTTAATAGCAACAGTACTTTTGCCATTGGCAACAATCCCATGGCATAGTGTGGGAACAGTCAAAATACTCTAGGGGCAATTTAGGGGCAATTTAGAAAATATAAATTGTCTTTTCCCCCCAAACCATTGCAAACTGGTTCTGCAATTTCAAATCAATACACAAAAATCGAAAATTCAAATGCCATTCGCTCACTTTTTTTTTATCAAATGAGTCTCTCACCCCTTGCAAACATGGCACAGCTAAAATGCAATGCAGGCAATTTTAGTGTGTTCCTTTAAACAGAATGCACCACCAGCACATGGAATTTACAGTTGCCAAAAACAAACCCTTTAGGCTTTCAACACTGATGTTACTCTTTCTCCTAAACACGGCTCATTCCCACATTATCTTCAGGAATGTGAACACTTCAAAAGCATACATTATAAGAAAGGCGCACCTTTGCCTCCTTATATTACAGCCCCCCACTCGCTAGCACACTGGGGCTGAATCAGAATATTTAAACACTAGTCACAATTTGCCTGTCAAATACTTGCATGTGCATTATTTCCTAATTGAACATAGATCACAGAAAAAGTAAAGTCAAAGAAAGAATACATCACCGTGAGCGTATTATCATTCCTCATCTCGTCCAGAAGCGGCTGGAAGACTCCGGAGGGGCAGCCAGGACGAGAGTGCCACAGCTCACAGGAAGGCCAGACGGAGCGTCCTTCTCTGGCTGAAGTCTTACCTGACCCCTCCAGGTTTCCGCCTATATAGGCACTCCAAAAAAAGGAGTTAATTCTCGGAATTTCTTGAATTGCACCTGCGCAGTTGAGGAACAGCCGTCGGTTGCCAGCTGGGTCAATCGAGAGCTCCCCCCAAGGAATGCAGGGCCTCCGTGCTCTAAAAACATGCTCCACGGAGAACAGTAGCAAGTCATAACAACATTAGCTTTTCCCAGCAGAAATGGCCGTGACTGCATACCAAGTTTGAAAAAGCATGTTTGTCTCAGCACTGTGAATCTAACACTTCAGCAAAATGTGTGCAGCCTTTCACTGCGGAGTGAAGTAAATATCCAACATGGCTGCGAGCACTCCCAGAATGCATTGTGCGCCCGCGCCATTTTGAACTAAGCATAAATTAAGCAGAACAGCATTTACAAAGAAAAGATATTTTTTCATTTTTTTTTCAGAGGTCGCAAGGGAGATATCAGAGGTCGCAAGGGTGACCTCTGGTGACCCCTAAATGATGTCCCTGTCCTGCATTTTGCAGCTTGAAATAGTACATTTTGCAGCATAAAAAATCTAATTTTATTTATTGCTGCATTGTTGCGGCACATTTTGTATTGATTGAAGGGTGTAAAGTTGGCACATTGCAGTAAACAGGCAGTGTGTGGCACTATAACAGAGCCAGGTTGTCATTATTTGTACCTTTTGTACCAATTTAATAGGCAGCGTCTCAGATGGCCCTGACTTCACAGAACAGTGTTTGTTTTGAGCTACTTTTTTTGCTTTAATGTATATTATATATAAAAATATAATGCTGATTTAATATTAGTAACTGAATTGACCATTATCTGTTTTAATGGTGAAAATGTTTCCCTTCCATCTTCTCTAATCCCAAAACACCCACATACCTCTCTCACCAACACCTCTCACACACAGCAACTTCCCATCGCAACGTACACTCCCGAACCTCCCACTCTCAGTCATGCACATACTCAGGTGCTCTGTCACACTGTCAAGTCACAATTTGCACTCGCCAGTCTCTGCCATACTCCCAAACATACTCACACCTTGTGTTTCCCCAGTTACACTTGCAGTCTACAGTCCTCATTCTTTCTTGCGAGGTCTGCATCTTGCATGCCTTTTCCCATTCTATCGCACTCTTCCCTCATCCTTTCTCCCAATCTGCAGCTCACTGCCTCTTCCTGGCCAACTGCTCCCTTTCTGCTTTCTGGTCGACAGCCCCACCGCTACCTCTCTACTCTCTTGCCTACCGTTTCCTCCCTCTGACCCACTGCTCTTCCTTGGCTTTCTTGCCTAACACTTCCCATCTGACCCATCATTCTCCCTCTCTACATTGGTGTTGGAAACACTGTCCGGCCAATAATGTTCTACAGGCTCCCAGCGCATTTCACCATGGGCCTGTCACTGTAAACTGTAAAATGCAATCCAGAAAAAAATGTTTTATCCCGTTTGAGGAAAAGAAATGCAAGTGACACAGCAGAGGTTCAGAACTCTTCTTCAGTGGCTTTCGCAGCCATGAAGGAAACCCCTCAAGGGTGATAAGAGCACACCGCTCACATCCTCGCGGGCGTCCAAAGCCGCCTCTACTGCATTGACTTTATCAGTGGTCGCGCCAGGCTCCGCAGCGGCCACAGGTAAGCGGGCGGGCCTTCCCAGTAGCTCTGCTCCGGTATCTGCAGATACTCTGCATTGTTTCCTCCAGCCCCATTGTGCTCCACTTCCTCTGCAGGAGTGTAGGGCAAACACAATGCTGCAGTCGGGTATTAAGTGGAACCAGAGGCAGTCCATAGGTGGAGAGATCCACTGCCATGCCACCTTCCTGGATGACGGCCACCTACAAGTGACTGAATCATTATACAGCCTCTACTATTGTGCGTCAGACTGTGGAAAAACACATATATTCATCTTTACCTTACTGCTATTTGGGGCCTGATGACGTCAGGCGGCTGTTCTAAATGCCCATTGTTGCAATGCCGGCTAAAGGGTCTGTTGAGCCTGTCTGTGTAATTTGTTGTTGCTTTATGCAAAGCATCTAAAAAAGATACTGAAAACTGCACACTACAAACAACGGCTCTCTGACGAGAAAGTGAAGTGCTGAGTGCAAGACTATTTTCAGTATGATTTGCATTTTACTATCGACAATTATGTATGTGAGTTGGTTTTTGATAATACACCTAAACACTGTCTGTTATTCTACTTGCAGGTCAAGGGGGGCGAGGCTCGAACTAGTCGATCCTAGAACTATTGTTGATGCAAACACAATCTGTATTAATTCTCCTGAGCCAATATGCTGTCGAAAAACCAATTTTTAAAATATTGTTTTTAGTTATTTACATGTATTCTTACGTTTTGGTAAAATGTTGCTTATGTGTGTTTTATTGTATGTTCTGCTCTTTTCTGAAAGTAGTAGCTTTCCAAATAAAGATATATACTACTGATATATACTACTCTTTGTATTCTACAAAGAAAATATAGCATGATTTACTCCTGAAATGATGTGCTCTATTAAACATAAAAGATCCCTAATCTTTCTGTTACAAAGTAACTCTGGGCCTCATTACAATACCGGCGGTAGCCATGCCGGTATAACAGGCACGGCTGCCGCCAGTATCATTTATTTTCCGTCACCCAGGAATGGGCAATTACCGGGTCATTACGGTACAGTCGGACCCGGTAATTGGCCATTCCTGGAAAAAAATGCTCCCCATTCCCATTCGAGCCCCATAGGGCTCAATGGGAATGGCGAGGCCGGATGCACCGGCACCATTCAGAATGGTACCGGTGCATCTGACATGCTCTGTTCGCGGGTGCCGGACTACCCGGCAGGCGAGTCCTGGCTGGTGGGAAGGCACCCGCGAGCAGAACTCATAGTTTGCTGGTACGGTAACAACGGTACCAGCAAGCTATCCGGTATCGTTGTTACTGTACCGGCTAACTTGGAATGAGGCCCTCTGTCTTGCCTAACAGCTTGTCACTCACTGTGTCTTGCAGCGACTTAACCTTCTTCCTAGCAATGGAGGACCATCTCCCCCTGCCTAGCACGTCATATTCCCTCAGTAAACAGGTACTCAATATAGGTAATATTCTTTCATTTTTCTGTCTATAGGGCCTCATTATGAGTGTGGCGTGCGGAAATAAGGGTGCCAGTAGCAACGTACCCGTAACCTTTCCGGACCGCCACAATCTGACTCTGACCTGCTGGGCACAACGATGCCGGTGCTTCCATGACCCCATTCCTAATGGACTCCATGGGAATGGGGACTTCCCGAATCTGCCGCTTGATATCTTGGGCCGCCGGGACATGGCACCGGGATATCAGGCGGCAGATTCAGTGTTATAAGGACGTCCTTGTAATGAATTTTGTTATCAGTCCAAACTTGATTAATGCAAGCCATTCACAGAAACAAAAAGTTAACCATTGAGGTAGCCACAACATATGCTTCTCTTGCAATAACGATTGGCTTAAACGTGATATCTGGATGCACATTGTTTGTTCAAAGAATTAGCAGTTTCATTGAGTCCTCTGTATCATCCCATACAGTGACTCTGGGGGTCATTCCGAGTATGGAGGTAGCCATGCCGCTTTTAGAACATGAGAGCCCGAAGAGTTAAGATTGTACAAAGCCACTCACCCGGGAGCACCAGTTACTGGCACGCATGGCACGCATGCAGAGAAGTACTCTCTCAGACAGCCATTCAAACTTTATCCAGTGAATATCTTTATGGATACAGGTGCTCCAACAGTGGTCATAGACCCAGATGCCATGATGGATGACGTTGACTAAATGGAGAGAAACCACTGTGTCATGAAATACACTTGCAACCATGCGCAACTTTACACAAACACACTCGTTTACACGAAGAACATGCCTACAAAGTTCTGTAGATAGAGGATGAATACATATACATACTCTCAAAAGCATTTATTATTTTTCTTATTAGCCAAATGCAGAAAAGCTGAACTCAAGGCAACAAAGAGATGCAGGGCAAGCTTGCAGATGCCTA
Organism: Ambystoma mexicanum; assembly: GCF_040938575.1. Taxonomy (NCBI): domain Eukaryota; kingdom Metazoa; phylum Chordata; class Amphibia; order Caudata; family Ambystomatidae; genus Ambystoma; species Ambystoma mexicanum. The sequence goes on along the minus strand of NC_090925.1, from coordinate 255,547,295 downwards.
TGGCAACTAACCCTATGGAACTACAGGATCATATAAGGAGCCTGGCAGGATATAACTAACCTATAGGAAATATAGTATGATATAAGTGTGCAGGAATCATGGTATAAGTATCATGGGGAAGGGGCAGGCCAGCCACCTGACATGGAAGGACCAATTGAGTAGGATGTATGAGGGCAATCTGTAGTGTCTACCACTCTGAGCAACCAATGTGTACGTGTGATGTTTTTTTTGGGGAGGACCCAGATTGAGACGCAATTTGTATGATCCCTTTCAGTTTTTATAATTAACGACCGTTCTAACTTGCCCTTGGCTGAGTCCTCTGTTTGTTCTGGGTGCCGAGTTGTTGGACCCTTGGGAGCTGAATGGGTGAGCTTGTATGGTGCACCCTGTGCAAAGGGCATCAGGAGCCAGCTTGGAAATATCCTATCCGTGAGCAGTCCAGAAGACCAGAAGGGTGGCGTGGCAGCTTTGGGAGAGCCGGTAGTCAAACAGCATCAGTGGGTCACGGAGTGTAAGTATTGACTCACCCACACAGCAACTAAGGGAAGCGGGAAAGTAACAGGGGTGCGAGTGCTGTATTGAGCATTCTTGAGTATCTTTGAAGTATTGTTGAGTAGTGTCTGGTAGTGAAGAGTATTGTGAAGCATAGTAGGGAAAAGGAGCAGAAGTAGATGTCATTCTTGTGATAGCGCACATTCGATCTTAAGGGAACAGGTTCTGGTGATTAACGTAGACTATTGACTTAAGGGCACGGATGACAGAAGTTATGTGAATATTGGATTTCCTGTGGATTGGGTGTTTTAGATCAGGTCATGGATTATGGTATCCCTGTGTAATGTTTAGCAAAGGGAGCTGACCTAGATTGCGGAAGGTGTTTGTCTGGTTAAGTCTCGCAGAGACGTTTTATCTACAAGGAGACGCTGTAGGTTTGGATTGAACAATGTTAATGTTAAAGGATATTTGTACCGTGCACTATCACCACCGGAGTGGTCCCCTGGCGCTCCGGTTTCTCTGAAAAGGGAAAGGGGGGTTAGTTAGTGGGAATAAGCTGGAAAAGTGCAAGAGAGCAGTGATGTGCTGTTGGCAGCCTCAGCCCGGTGGGTCCGTTGGCTGGGCTTGGGGTGTTTTACGGTCTGTAGTCGTTGTGTGCTGTTGTGCAAGTCTATGTGTGGTTTGTTTTGTTGTTGCAATGTAGTGAAGTTTGTGCAGATTTCTGTATTTAGGCTTGTGGTTGTGTTTGTTAGAGTTTGAGAGGTGTATGCAGAGGGCTGAAGTTGTTAGTGCATTATTTAGTTGGCATTGCTGTCCTTGCAATTGTGTCAAGGTGTGATGCCCGCTATCATTCACTATTCCATCCAGGTGTGGAACTTGGCATCCCTCACAGTTTCATTCTAGTGTATCACATGCTAACATTCATAGCCCTGTCTAGATGCGACAGAGGCTAAAGTTAAATATATCATCTAAGTGTGGCACATGCTAACATTCATATTTTATCTAGATGCGATGAGGGCTAAAGTTAAGGATGACATCTAAGTGTGGCACATGCTAACCTTCATATTTTATCTAGATGCGACACAGGTTAAAGGTTGAGGATGACATCTAAGTGTGGCACATGCTAACATTCATATTTTATCTAGATGTGATGGAAGCTAAAGTTAAGGATGACATCTAAGTGTGGCACATGCTAACATTCACATTTCTATCTAGATGTGAGGGAAGCTAAAGTTAGGATGACATCTAAGTGTGGCACATGCTAACATTCACATTTCTATCTAGATGTGAGGGAAGCTAAAGTTAAGGATGACATCTAAGTGTGGCACATGCTAACATTCATATTTTATCTAGATGCGATGAGGGCTAAAGTTAAGGATGACATCTAAGTGTGGCACATGCTAACATTCATATTTTATCTAGATGTGATGGAAGCTAAAGTTAAGGATGACATCTAAGTGTGGCACATGCTAACATTCATATTTTATCTAGATGCGATGAGGGCTAAAGTTAAGGATGACATCTAAGTGTGGCACATGCTAACATTCACATTTCTATCTAGATGTGATGGAAGCTAAAGTTAAGGATGACATCTAAGTGTGGCACATGCTAAAATTCATATTTTATCTAGATGTGATGGAAGCTAAAGTTAGGATGACATCTAAGTGTGGCACATGCTAACATTCATATTTTATCTAGATGTGATGGACGCTAAAGTTAAGGATGACATCTAAGTGTGGCACATGCTAACATTCATATTTTATCTAGATGTGATGGAAGCTAAAGTTAAGGATGACATCTAAGTGTGGCACATGCTAACATTCATATTTTATCTAGATGCGATGAGGGCTAAAGTTAAGGATGACATCTAAGTGTGGCACATGCTAACATTCACATTTCTATCTAGATGTGATGGAAGCTAAAGTTAAGGATGACATCTAAGTGTGGCACATGCTAACATTCATATTTTATCTAGATGTGATGGAAGCTAAGTTAAGGATGACATCTAAGTGTGGCACATGCTAACATTCATATTTTATCTAGATGCGATGAGGGCTAAAGTTAAGGATGACATCTAAGTGTGGCACATGCTAACATTCATATTTTATCTAGATGTGATGGAAGCTAAAGTTAAGGATGACATCTAAGTGTGGCACATGCTAACATTCACATTTCTATCTAGATGTGAGGGAAGCTAAAGTTAGGATGACATCTAAGTGTGGCACATGCTAACATTCACATTTCTATCTAGATGTGAGGGAAGCTAAAGTTAAGGATGACATCTAAGTGTGGCACATGCTAACATTCACATTTCTATCTAGATGTGATGAGGGCTAAAGTTAAGGATGAAATCTAAGTGTGGCACATGCTAACATTCACATTTCTATCCAGATGTGATGAGGGCTAAAGTTAAGGATGAAATCTAAGTGTGGCACATGCTAACATTCACATTTCTATCTAGATGCGATGAGGGCTAAAGTTAAGGATGACATCTAAGTGTGGCACATGCTAACCTTCATATTTTATCTAGATGCGATGAGGGCTAAAGTTAAGGATGAAATCTAAGTGTGGCACATGCTAACATTCATATTTTATCTAGATGTGATGGAAGCTAAAGTTAAGGATGACATCTAAGTGTGGCACATGCTAACATTCATATTTTATCTAGATGCGATGGAAGCTAAAGTTAAGGATGACATCTAAGTGTGGCACATGCTAACATTCATATTTTATCTAGATGCGATGAGGGCTAAAGTTAAGGATGACATCTAAGTGTGGCACATGCTAACCTTCATATTTTATCTAGATGCGATGAGGGCTAAAGTTAAGGATGAAATCTAAGTGTGGCACATGCTAACATTCATATTTTATCTAGATGTGATGGAAGCTAAAGTTAAGGATGACATCTAAGTGTGGCACATGCTAACATTCATATTTTATCTAGATGCGATGAGGGCTAAAGTTAAGGATGACATCTAAGTGTGGCACATGCTAACATTCATATTTTATCTAGATGTGATGGAAGCTAAAGTTAAGGATGACATCTAAGTGTGGCACATGCTAACATTCACATTTCTATCTAGATGTGAGGGAAGCTAAAGTTAGGATGACATCTAAGTGTGGCACATGCTAACATTCACATTTCTATCTAGATGTGAGGGAAGCTAAAGTTAAGGATGACATCTAAGTGTGGCACATGCTAACATTCATATTTTATCTAGATGCGATGAGGGCTAAAGTTAAGGATGACATCTAAGTGTGGCACATGCTAACATTCATATTTTATCTAGATGTGATGGAAGCTAAAGTTAAGGATGACATCTAAGTGTGGCACATGCTAACATTCATATTTTATCTAGATGCGATGAGGGCTAAAGTTAAGGATGACATCTAAGTGTGGCACATGCTAACATTCACATTTCTATCTAGATGTGATGGAAGCTAAAGTTAAGGATGACATCTAAGTGTGGCACATGCTAAAATTCATATTTTATCTAGATGTGATGGAAGCTAAAGTTAGGATGACATCTAAGTGTGGCACATGCTAACATTCATATTTTATCTAGATGTGATGGACGCTAAAGTTAAGGATGACATCTAAGTGTGGCACATGCTAACATTCATATTTTATCTAGATGTGATGGAAGCTAAAGTTAAGGATGACATCTAAGTGTGGCACATGCTAACATTCATATTTTATCTAGATGCGATGAGGGCTAAAGTTAAGGATGACATCTAAGTGTGGCACATGCTAACATTCATATTTTATCTAGATGTGATGGAAGCTAAAGTTAAGGATGACATCTAAGTGTGGCACATGCTAACATTCACATTTCTATCTAGATGTGAGGGAAGCTAAAGTTAGGATGACATCTAAGTGTGGCACATGCTAACATTCACATTTCTATCTAGATGTGAGGGAAGCTAAAGTTAAGGATGACATCTAAGTGTGGCACATGCTAACATTCACATTTCTATCTAGATGTGAGGGAAGCTAAAGTTAAGGATGAAATCTAAGTGTGGCACATGCTAACATTCACATTTCTATCCAGATGTGATGAGGGCTAAAGTTAAGGATGAAATCTAAGTGTGGCACATGCTAACATTCACATTTCTATCTAGATGCGATGAGGGCTAAAGTTAAGGATGACATCTAAGTGTGGCACATGCTAACCTTCATATTTTATCTAGATGCGATGAGGGCTAAAGTTAAGGATGAAATCTAAGTGTGGCACATGCTAACATTCATATTTTATCTAGATGTGATGGAAGCTAAAGTTAAGGATGACATCTAAGTGTGGCACATGCTAACATTCACATTTCTATCTAGATGTGAGGGAAGCTAAAGTTAGGATGACATCTAAGTGTGGCACATGCTAACATTCACATTTCTATCTAGATGTGAGGGAAGCTAAAGTTAAGGATGACATCTAAGTGTGGCACATGCTAACATTCATATTTTATCTAGATGCGATGAGGGCTAAAGTTAAGGATGACATCTAAGTGTGGCACATGCTAACATTCATATTTTATCTAGATGTGATGGAAGCTAAAGTTAAGGATGACATCTAAGTGTGGCACATGCTAACATTCATATTTTATCTAGATGCGATGAGGGCTAAAGTTAAGGATGACATCTAAGTGTGGCACATGCTAACATTCACATTTCTATCTAGATGTGATGGAAGCTAAAGTTAAGGATGACATCTAAGTGTGGCACATGCTAAAATTCATATTTTATCTAGATGTGATGGAAGCTAAAGTTAGGATGACATCTAAGTGTGGCACATGCTAACATTCATATTTTATCTAGATGTGATGGACGCTAAAGTTAAGGATGACATCTAAGTGTGGCACATGCTAACATTCATATTTTATCTAGATGTGATGGAAGCTAAAGTTAAGGATGACATCTAAGTGTGGCACATGCTAACATTCATATTTTATCTAGATGCGATGAGGGCTAAAGTTAAGGATGACATCTAAGTGTGGCACATGCTAACATTCATATTTTATCTAGATGTGATGGAAGCTAAAGTTAAGGATGACATCTAAGTGTGGCACATGCTAACATTCACATTTCTATCTAGATGTGAGGGAAGCTAAAGTTAGGATGACATCTAAGTGTGGCACATGCTAACATTCACATTTCTATCTAGATGTGAGGGAAGCTAAAGTTAAGGATGACATCTAAGTGTGGCACATGCTAACATTCACATTTCTATCTAGATGTGAGGGAAGCTAAAGTTAAGGATGAAATCTAAGTGTGGCACATGCTAACATTCACATTTCTATCCAGATGTGATGAGGGCTAAAGTTAAGGATGAAATCTAAGTGTGGCACATGCTAACATTCACATTTCTATCTAGATGCGATGAGGGCTAAAGTTAAGGATGACATCTAAGTGTGGCACATGCTAACCTTCATATTTTATCTAGATGCGATGAGGGCTAAAGTTAAGGATGAAATCTAAGTGTGGCACATGCTAACATTCATATTTTATCTAGATGTGATGGAAGCTAAAGTTAAGGATGACATCTAAGTGTGGCACATGCTAACATTTATATTTCTATCTAGATGCAATGAGGGCTAAAGTTAAGGATGACATCTAAGTGTGGCACATGCTAACATTCACATTTCTATCTAGATGTGATGGAAGCTAAAGTTAAGGATGACATTTAAGTGTGGCACATGCTAACATTCACATTTCTATCTAGATGCGATGAGGGCTAAAGTTAAGGATGAAATCTAAGTGTGGCACATACTAACATTTATATTTCTATCTAGATGCGATGAGGGCTAAAGTTAAGGATGAAATCTAAGTGTGGCACATGCTAAAATTCATATTGTATCTAGATGTGATGGAAGCTAAAGTTAAGGATGACATCTAAGTGTGGCACATGCTAACATTCACATTTCTATCTAGATGTGAGGGAAGCTAAAGTTAAGGATGACATTTAAGTGTGGCACATGCTAACATTCACATTTCTATCTAGATGCGATGGAAGCTAAAGTTAAGGATGACATCTAAGTGTGGCACATGCTAAGATTCACATTTCTATCTAGATGTGAGGGAAGCTAAAGTTAAGGATGAAATCTAAGTGTGGCACATGCTAACATTCACATTTCTATCTACATGCGATGAGGGCTAAAGTTAAGGATGACATCTAAGTGTGGCACATGCTAACATTCATATTTCTATCTAGATGTGAGGGAAGCTAAAGTTAAGGATGACATCTAAGTGTGGCACATGCTAACATTCACATTTCTATCTAGATGTGAGGGAAGCTAAAGTTAAGGATGACATCTAAGTGTGGCACATGCTAACATTCACATTTCTATCTAGATGTGAGGGAAGCTAAAGTTAAGGATGACATCTAAGTGTGGCACATGCTAAGATTCACATTTCTATCTAGATGTGAGGGAAGCTAAAGTTAAGGATGACATCTAAGTGTGGCACATGCTAACATTCACATTTCTATCTAGATGTGAGGGAAGCTAAAGTTAAGGATGACATCTAAGTGTGGCACATGCTAACATTCACATTTCTATCAAGATACGATGAGGGCTAAAGTTAAGGATGACATCTAAGTGTGGCACATGCTAACATTCACATTTCTATCTAGATGCGATGAGGGCTAAAGTTAAGGATGAAATCTAAGTGTGGCACATGCTAACATTCACATTCCATCTAGATGCGATGAGGGTTAATTTAAGGAGGACATCTAAGTGTGGCACATGCTTACATACACATTTCTATCCAGATGCGACACAGGTTAAAGGTTGAGGATGACATCTAAGTGTGGCACATGCTAACATTCATATTTTATCTAGATGTGATGGAAGCTAAAGTTAGGATGACATCTAAGTGTGGCACATGCTAACATTCATGTTTTATCTAGATGTGATGGAAGCTAAAGTTAGGATGACATCTAAGTGTGGCACATGCTAACATTCACATTCCATCTAGATGCGATTAGGGTTAAGTTAAGGAGGACATCTAAGTGTGGCACATGCTAACATTCACATTTCCATCTAGAAGTGACGGAAACTAAAGTTAGGATGACATCTAAGTGTGGCACATGCTAACATTCACATTTCTATCTAGATGTGAGGGAAGCTAAAGTTAAGGATGACATCTAAGTGTGGCACATGCTAACATTCACATTTCTATCTAGATGTGAGGGAAGCTAAAGTTAAGGATGACATCTAAGTGTGGCACATGCTAACATTCACATTTCTATCTAGATGTGAGGGAAGCTAAAGTTAAGGATGACATCTAAGTGTGGCACATGCTAACATTTATATTTCTATCAAGATACGATGAGGGCTAAAGTTAAGGATGACATCTAAGTGTGGCACATGCTAACATTCACACTTCTATCTAGATGCGATGAGGGCTAAAGTTAAGGATGAAATCTAAGTGTGGCACATGCTAACATTCACATTCCATCTAGATGCGATGAGGGTTAATTTAAGGAGGACATCTAAGTGTGGCACATGCTTACATACACATTTCTATCCAGATGCGACACAGGTTAAAGGTTGAGGATGACATCTAAGTGTGGCACATGCTAACATTTATATTTCTATCAAGATACGATGAGGGCTAAAGTTAAGGATGACATCTAAGTGTGGCACATGCTAACATTCACATTTCTATCTAGATGCGATGAGGGCTAAAGTTAAGGATGAAATCTAAGTGTGGCACATGCTAACATTCACATTCCATCTAGATGCGATGAGGGTTAATTTAAGGAGGACATCTAAGTGTGGCACATGCTTACATACACATTTCTATCCAGATGCGACACAGGTTAAAGGTTGAGGATGACTTCTAAGTGTGGCACATGCTAACATTCATATTTTATCTAGATGTGATGGAAGCTAAAGTTAGGATGACATCTAAGTGTGGCACATGCTAACATTCATATTTTATCTAGATGTGATGGAAGCTAAAGTTAGGATGACATCTAAGTGTGGCACATGCTAACATTCACATTCCATCTAGATGCGATGAGGGTTAAGTTAAGGAGGACATCTAAGTGTGGCACATGCTAACATTCACATTTCCATCTAGAAGTGACGGAAACTAAAGTTAGGATGACATCTAAGTGTGGCACATGCTTACATACACATTTCTATCCAGATGCGACACAAGTTAAAGGTTGAGGATGACATCTAATTGTGGCACATGCTAACATTCATATTTCTATCTAGATGAGACGCAGCCTAATGTTAAGGATGACATCTAAGGGTGGCATATGCTAACATTCATATTTCTGAAAGAGGATTCAACTTGGGAACCCTCCCGTCCCCTGCACACTTTCAAATGTTTGGATTAATCCAATACAGTTGTTCAAATTTAATTATTGGCATTGTACATATTTTTGTTTCTAACAAATATGGTCAGACACATTAAGAGTCCAAGTTTGGCCTTATGAAGAAGAGGAGAACTTCCTCGAAACGCGTCGCTATTTACTTTGGACTCAATTTTTCCTCAATTTGAGCTTCATCTATTGATTCCATTTTGTTTCTATGCACTGTAAATAATCTCTCTCTGAACTATAATTCTTGCTGAAAATAATATAGCTTGGCTATACATATATATTTGTTTATCTCACACTTCTGTGTCTGACCATATTTGTTAGAAACAAAAATATGTACAATGCCTATAACTCAATTTGAACAACTGTATTGGATTAATCCAAACATTTGAAAGTGTGCAGGGGATGGGAGGGTTCCCAAGTTGAATCCTCTTTCTTTTTACTGTTTATTGTCGTAGTCTTGTGCCATGACCCCAGTTCCTCCCTCGCACCTAAAAATGTATTCAAAATAATCCTTGAATTTCTTTACTAAACTTACTTACCATAGGTGTGCACTTCTATTTAAACCCTTTAACATTCATATTTCTAGCTAGATGCGGTGCAGGCGAAAGTTAAGGATGACCTCTAAGTGTGGCACATGCTAACATTGTTACAGCTGTCTAAAAGTGATGCAGGCTAATCGTGATCATTCTCTATAGGTGTGGCTACTATGTTAGTGTGTGTATGGAATGCAACCTTTACGGTTCACCCAAGGGTGGATTTGGATTGGTGGTCACAAATCTCTCCAAGTATGCATGGTGTAAGTCTATGGCAGTCTACATTATGGAAGGTAAGGTAGAGTGGCAAGGGCTTTCTGGAGTAGAGTAATGGCTCTACACCCCTCCCATGCCACACTTACAGTTTTGTTGGTGTCTGTTGGCTTCCTTTGCGGACACCTGGAGTCACATCTCGGAGCTGTCAGTGCAGATGACGCCCTTTTCCTTGGGGCCCTTAGCCCCAGGGATGCCTGGCAGAGGGCTGGAAGCCGGGGAATACAAGGAGCGAGGGGGTCTGGGGCCGCAAGGCGGCATGAGCCTGGCCACAATGTGGCAAGCATGGGGCAGAGAGGCCCTGCAGCTCACCTGGGGTCGCAGTGCTGGTAATGGCATTCTCCCAGGTGCAGCCGCAGGTCCTCACTCAGTACACGGCCCGAGAGGCCAATCACGGGAGGAGGGTGGTCCAGGAGGCGGGCGGAGGGAGGGGAAGAGAGAAGCCGGGGGAACACAGGGAGTTAGTGGGTCTGGGGCCGCAAGGGGGCATGAGCCTGGCCACAAGGTGGCAAGCGTGGGGCAGAGGTGCCCTGCAGCTCACCTGGGGTCGCCGTGCTGGTAATGGCGTTCTCCCAGGTGCAGCTACAGGCCCTCACTCAGTACACGGCCCGAGAGGCCAATCACGGGGGGAGGGAGGTCTGGGAGGCGGGTGGAGGGAGGGGAAGAGGGAAGCCGGGGGAACACAGGGAGCGAGGGGGTCTGGGGCCGCAAGGGGGCATGAGCCTGGCCACAAGGTGGCAAGCGTGGGACAGAGGGGCCCTGCAGCTCACCTGGGGTCGCCATGCTGGTAATGGCGTTCTCCCAGATGCAGCTGCAGGCCCTCACTCAGTACCAGTACAAGGCCCGAGAGGCCAATCACGGGGGAGGGACGTCCGGGAGGCGGGCGGAGGGAGGGGAAGAGAGAAGCCGGGGGAACACAGGGAGCGAGGGGGTCTGGGGCCGCAAGGGGGCATGAGCCTGGCCACAAGGTGGCAAGCGTGGGACAGAGGGGCCCTGCAGCTCACCTGGGGTCGCCGTGCTGGTAATGGCGTTCTCCCAGGTGCAGCTACAGGCCCTCACTCAGTACACGGCCCGAGAGGCCAATCACGGGAGGAGGGTGGTCCAGGAGGCGGGCGGAGGGAGGGGAAGAGGGAAGCCGGGGGAACACAGGGAGCAAGGGGGTCTGGGGCCGCAAGGGGGCATGAGCCTGGCCACAAGGTGGCAAGCGTGGGGCAGAGGGGCCCTGCAGCTCACCTGGGGTCGCCGTGCTGGTAATGGCGTTCTCCCAGGTTCAGCTGCAGGCCCTCACTCAGTATACGGCCCGAGAGGCCAATCACGGGGGGAGGTGGTCCAGGAGGTGGGCGGAGGGAGGGGAAGAGAGAAGCCGGGGGAACACAGGGAGTTAGTGGGTCTGGGGCCGCAAGGGGGCATGAGCCTGGCCACAAGGTGGCAAGCGTGGGGAAGAAGGGCCCTGCAGCTCACCTGTGGTCGCCGTGCTGATAACACGAGAAATATTGGTATTCCCTGTAAAAGAGGCAGGAAGATAGCAGTTGGTTCACGTTGGAGTTGTGTACATTTTTGTGTAATGGGACATTAGCATTGTGCGCGTTGTAAGTGATCTTTAGCACTACCTTGTTTAGTGAGTTGGTGATGTCACCCATTAGGTCCGTGCATAGGACTCGGAGAGCACGAGGACTGATAGAAATTGGTATTGAGAAGCTTGAAATTGGCAGAGGAGGCTGTTCAGTGGCAGTACGTGGAAGGCGCATACGCAAGATTGGAGGTTTTGTCTGAGGAGGCAGAGAGTTGAAGAGGGGTGGTGCGCGGAGCACACCTGAAAAGTGGTTTTGGGGCCAGAGAGGCTCGAGAATAATTGTAAGAACTGTTATTTCATTGTGCTTGTGTAATAACGGAGTATCGAAAGCCTCGATTTGTGGTCAAGCAAGTATAAAAGCAATGTATCAAGGGAAGTGCGGGGGGGGCATGCCCCTACAGGACTTGTGTGAGACCCTTCCATGGTATAAGGACAACATTTGTAAATATAGCGCGGAATGGACGAAAAGTACAGAGGGTAAATTGACTAAGCCTTGGCCACAATGCGCAGGTTTCTCCAAACATTTACAGCAACCATTATACACCTACTGGACACCTATAAGGGGAAGAAATTAGCCAATTGTATGGCAATATTTGAACTTTGACGAATGTTCCAAGAGCACAAGGGGGAAGTAGCGAGGCGTTTATGGATGCTGAGCCAACAGGAGACACGGGGACCAGCGTTCCCGCCCTGCGCCCGCCCCGCCCCGCTACCCCACCTTCGCCTGCTAGTGGAAAAGAAGGAGAAACAGAGGAAGTGCAAGGGTTATACACTATATGAAAACTAAAGGCAGCAGAGGGATACACAAATCCAGTATTTCAATCTCCATCACATACCAAGGAGGAGGGGCAAAAGGGGGCTGGGCAGACAGACAATGGAAAGGGAGCATGCAGTGAGGCGCAGACAAGGACCAAGGAAGGGCTAGAGGGCATAACCTCGAACTAATGGGTGGGAGGGCAGATACTCCAAAAATTGGATGGGAAGACAACGGGAGAAGCCACAGGGGCGATCAAAGAAATGGAGGGTCATGAGGGGAGCAGCGAAGCACAAGACTGGGCGGAGATAATGGAAGAAGTAGAATGAAAGGAAAAGGAAGAAGAAGAGAGACACGAAAAAGTGCGTAGAGACAAGCAAAGGGAAGAGGATAAAGAGCAGAAGCAGCGAGAGAGGAGAAGGAGGGAGCTCGAAGAGATAGATAGATGGAGAGAAGAGGATGAGAAGGCAAAGCAAGTTTTAGTAAAGCAGGAACAGAGAAAGTGGGAAATAGGGCGACTCATAAGAGAGCGCAAATGCAAGGACGAGGAGAGTGTAATAAGAGACATAAAGACAAAGTGGACAATGGGCATGGGAGATGACAAAATGGGAGGAGGTAGGCGAACAGAGCCAGACAGCACTACCACGAGGAACAGGACTACCCCTTGCTAGGGGCAAGGGGTAGCGAGGACCTGATTGACCCTGGAGGGAAGCCCAGTGAATACACAACCTCTAGGAGGCTGAGCTTCATGGACAATATTTGCAGTAACATGGACACCGACTCAGACGGGGACATAAAGGGAAGTGAGGATGAGCGAAGAGGGTGTCCCAAGCATCGGTCGACAGGGATAAGCCCAAAGAGAAGTGTGGCATTAGGAAGCAGGGTAAGACAGAGGGGGATTTAGGGGTGACAAAGACGATCAATTACAATGGACCAGAGATGCATCACAGAGTCTGGACAACTTGCTCCCATACGTGCAGAGACTTGGGCATCTCCTGTGTCAAAAGAAGGGGGAGACGGCCAAGGCATGTACTGACATTAAAGATGCTGGGGGACCAGAAAGGCACATCCAATTGACACGAGGGGATACGAGCGAATGGGGAGATCGGGTTCACACAACTGACCTTACTGGAGAAGGAAGTGGGCGACCTCAGTACATACCATGGAAGCACATAGACAAGGTGTAGGCTACCCTCGTTAACCGTGGGTGTGGGGAAATGTATATACAAAATAAAAAGGATGACAGCGGGGCAGAAATTAGCAGTGGGGGACATTAAGGGACTACTAGTGGCAATCCTCAGGGGGGGCGCTGATGATGTATGGAAAGGGGCAGGGACCTAGAAGTAACCTCGCAGGACACGGCACACAATGGTGCACCATTTGCAAATTGTTGAGCCGCCGTATGGCAAGCTCTAAGGACACAGTACCCAGACACGTCAGACATTAGTGTGATTATGGTATGCAAAATGGGGCAAGACGAAGACCCCTTACACTACATTCAGACGATTCAAGAGCTTTGGCGCATTGAAACACGAGAACCGTGGGACAAAACAGTAGCATTATATGATATGATATTTTATTTGTACTGCGCTTCAACACAAGTGTTTCAGAGCACAACAAGCCGAGAGAGGGGAACAAGGGAGACCAAAAAACAACAATCTAACTAGGCCCATTGACATTGAGAATGCTCAAGTGCATGGGAGAAGGAAAGGTGAAACGTGCATGGAAGGGGGAGAAGTGGAAAGTGTGGAGCAAGGCCAAAAGATAAATAATAAAATACATGAATATTAAAGGCAACAAAACAGTGGTAGTCCAGCCAGCAAGTTGCAAGTGCTGGGTTGAAGCAGCAGACAGGGTATGTCTGATAAGTGCTGGAAAAAAGGGGGGTCTGTATGGTTACAGATACAGACCCTAGTGCAGGGGTTGCCCAGAGGTAGTGCAGATATGTGGCAAGGTGAGCAGGTACCTGGGCCCGCAAGACAGAGGATAGACAAAGTGCACGGTGCCGACAGAGGAAGATCAGGAGGGGAGAGGAGGGGCGAAGGCGAAATCAAAGAGGAAAGTCTTGAGGTGCTTCTGGAACCGGAGATGGTCATATATATCATATATTATGTCAAGGTTTGCCAGAGCAGGTGCAAAAGCAAATCAAGAAATTAGTGGGGATGGAAGCAAAACGTTGGTCAGAAATACACTATTGTAGGCTATTGCAAGAGAATGGTGGAAGTGGTTTGTTTTACAGATGATATTGCACTTTCTATAGGGGAGCATGATCTATCCTTGCCCCTACTTTATTCCTGACAGACACTTGTGAATATACTGGGGAGAGACATCATGAGCAGACTTAACAGGACCATTTCATTCACTGACAAGGGGATAGTGTGTTCCACACCAGGGATACATCTTCTAAACATGAAGGAAATCATTCAAGTCTATTGTGGATGAAGGGTACAGAGGGGGGCTGCCAGTGGATGAGGAGCTGTTCAATAAGGAACTGAAATCATAATGGCATGGCTTCCAGGTATTCAGGGAAAAATGTGGCGCCTTCCAAATGAGTACTTATTCTGGCCAGAGATAACATTAGATGAGGAAGAAGGGACGATAGTGCCACTAGAATTAGTGGCAGTAATTGTGGGAGACGACTGGATAACCGTGCATGGGACAGATGACACAGGACGGCCATGGCGAGCAGTGATCGCCATAGCTGAGGGGTACAGGTTGACCACAGTCACAGATGAAGAACTATTCAGAGACAACAGATGAAATCACGAGATGGTGTTCAAAGTGAGCATCACATATTGGGAGAAAATACATTACAGAGAAGTACCACAGAGAATGGCGATGGCGCCGAAAGCACCACCGACCTTTCTCGAGGAGGATTTGGCAGTGAAAATAAAACTGAAGCCTGGAGTAATTTTACCACGAGTTAAACAATACCCACTTTCAAGGGAGGCAGACAAAGGTATCTATGAGACCATTTCAGCACTAGTGAAGCAAGGCATCCTAGTGCCATCAGAATCACCATGCAACACTGCAGTGTACCTTGTCAAAAAGGCGACAGGGGGGTCATGGCACTTTATACAGCACTTACACCCTCTTAACCATATTGTAGAAGCAGAATATCCTTTAGTTCCGAAGCCAGTGACAATTTTGTGCAGAATCCCCACAGAAGCTGCCTACTTCATGGTCATCGATTTGAAGAATGCCTAATTCTTTATACCCTTACACCCAGACTCACAAGACTTAACTTCATTTCTATATACAAATAAGAAGTGGAAACATACAAGACTTCCTCAATAGGGTCCTTCAGATGGACCTAGGCAACATGCAGATGGAGAACACAGTTATACAGTACGTAGATGACACATTGATTTGCAGCAAGACAGAAGAACAGTGTAGAAATGACTGACAGTACTAGCAGATAAGGGATACAAGGTGCACAAGGCCAGACTATAATATTGCCAGATAGGAGTTTTATACATTCGGCATATGATCTCCCAAAATGGCCAATGAGTGACACTATAGAGGGCAGAGGCAATAGACAGGACAGCAAAAACCCACAACAGTTAGAGAGAGGCAGCAGTTTTTGGGGCTATGCAATTATTCAATTATGAGGTGTTACTATCTAACCCAGCTGCTTTACAGGTCTTCAAACATTAAACAGAGGAGTGGGGAGAGACATATTGGGACAACAGTAGTGAGAGTGAGAGAGGACGTGACAAGTGAGGTAGTGGTGAGTGCACAACTGCCATCACATTATTCAGCACAAGCAGCAGAATTGGTGGCCTTAATATTGGTATTAGAGCACAGCAGGGGGAAGGAAGTGATGATTTATTCAGATTCAGCTTGCGAGACATCCACAGCGCATTCTGGGCTGTCATGTTGGATGAGGGGGGGCTTCAGCCATGCTGATGGGTCACCAATACACAGCACACACTTCTATTAGGCAGATTGCTAAACGTCATAGACCTCCCAGAGAAATTAGCAATTGTAAAATGCCAAGCACACACAAAAGGGGAAGATCCCATCTCAAGGGGAAACGAAGCAGCAGACGTACAGGCAAAATGCGGCGCCTATTTTGGGGACATTTTAGAAATTGAGGCTTCATCACATGCATGCAATTATTCAAGAACCATGCTACTCAAAGAAGGGTATAATATATCACCAGTGACACAAATTATGGAGCTGCAGAGACCTGCACCCAGGGAGAAAAAGGAACTGTTGCTCAAAAGAGGATTTGCAGTATCCCCATCAGACACCTTATGACGGCAAAACAACACAGAGAAAGTGGTTATGCCACTCTCATCATTGCACACAGCGGTGACACAACTACAGTATCCAACCCATACAGGGAAGGAGGTGTTTTCCACCAATATTGGAGAAACATGGTTCTGTCCTAACTTGGCGAACACATGGCCGAATTCATGGTTAATTACTTGATATGCAAACAGTTTACTGCCGGTCATACATTAGGGGTATTGAGAGGAGCCATACATCACCCAGTGGGCCCATTCCAACACCTTCATGTTGACTATGTCGACATGATCCAAGTTCGCCAAGGGTACCGCTACATGATCGTGGTTGTGAGTCCATTTTCCCATTGGATCAAAGCTGGTCCTTCTTCCCATTCTGACAAACTTAGAAGGGCGTAATTCCTGGTCTGGGAAGTATACCCACGATGGGGCGTGTGTGAGTTCCTGTGGTCGGCAATGGTCCTCACTTCGAAAACATTACAACTTTGTTGGCAATCCAACACACATTCTCAGGTGCTTATCACCCACAAGTGAACAGTATATGTGAACGCCTCAACGGCTTGCTTAAAGAAGCTATTGCCAAGACAAACAAGAGTTTAAACAAGAATTGGCTGCATTGCCTACCCCTAGCCCTGTTCGCACTGAGCAACAAGCCCCGGTCGACCACCATTTAACCCCACACGAGGTGATGACAGGACAACGCATGCAACATCCCCTGGCTCATCTCATTAGAGCAGTGGAGGATGCTGAAAGTGCAGCAAATGTATTGGAGCAGGAAATGTATGATTGTAGGACTTCCTTGATTGCTAGTGTCTCTTTTATCTTTCGCCAGCTGCAAAGACACCAGGAGGGGCTTGAAGTCGGAGAAGAAACTGCAATCTCAAGAACAATGAGGACTTACTTAAGCAGCCGCCTTTATACCCAGGGTACCAGGTTCTCCTTAGGAATTTCACTAGACGGAGGGGTGCACCCAGGATCACGGGTCCCCACACAGTCGAAGCAGTGACCGAGAGAGCTGTTCAGTTAATTGGGAAGAGTGTCCGGAATCACTTAGGTGATGTCAAGCCCTACAAAACTGTGGCCTCACCTGGAAACGACATCGACAGGGCCAACGATCCTCAACAAGAAGGGCAAAGAGACAATTTGGTGCATTGACGAGCAGAGGACACCCAATGGTTACTCGCACACGGGCAGCAGAGTTAGTGCAAGGACTTCCTACAAATCCAGATTGAGGCTACGCTGGCTGTTTGTTATTTTTCTTTCCGCACACATTCATCATGAAAGTGTGACCTTTTTTTATTGCATTTCTTCCATGCTGCCCACTGATCCTCAACATGATACTTTCCAAGGCCAATTTGTCCAATTCATTAGAAGATCCAACAGGTCTTGAGCATTTCCTCTGAATTTGTATTACCATGTCTTCATAGCATAGCTGGCCCAGGTTTACCCACAACTAGAAGGCGGAAACCCATATGTCCTTGAAGTCCTAAGAGACCCTAGAATTAAGGCTGTGTGGGAACAACTATTCATCTTTTCCATGACAGATTACATGATTAACAGGGCTTGAACTACTACCACACTAAAACAATACGCAAATGTTTGCGCATTTCAGGCGGGCAACTGATATCTTCAAGCTGCGTCAGGATCCAAGTGGCACAGGTAATGGAAGGGATTATTAAAAATGCGCTTATCATGTCTTGTCTCTTAATTTGAAGTGGTGTTTTTGCATTGCTCTTTTAGCAAATATCCTTTGTAGCCAGTGATACCGCTGTATCCTCTACTAATGTTACCCCAACTTCAGCAGATGGTAAGACCATGTCAGGTAGAAAAGGGAGCAGTGTAAGCACAGTAAAGAGAGGTAAGTGCAGTGTTGATACAGACATGGGAGGGGTAGACCTATACCTCACTGACACTGCTCGAGTGTCTAACAATATGTACAAACACATGACCAAGGTATGTAAAGAAACCACTGGAGAGAGCTGCTATATGTGCTCACTAATCCCCTATGCCAAGAGCGCCTCGAGAACATTTATAGCAAATGAAATACCAGCAGCAAGAGCACAATGCCTTATGTACCTATCCAGGGTTACAACCCAAGGAAGATTCCAAGGGAAAACAGCAACATTTAAAAGGATGTCTCAGGCAACATTCACTATGAGGACAGTTTTATAAATACTCTTGACATGATGAACAACTACTGGCAATTAGACCAAGCTATCCGATACATAACTGATGGTCCACAGAAAGAAGAGACAAAACAATAACACTGAAGGAATTACCATGCCCGAAGAGGGGGGGTCAAGGAAATAGGAGGATAACCAAGATGCTCGGAAAGACCACAGATGCTCCTGTATGGCTAAGTATGCACAGCAGAAGGATGGAAGGAGGGAGTAATAGGAAGCAAAGCACACACCCTAGTACAAGCACCAGTAAACACAGTACAAGTGGAAAATTATAAGTGCCTGAAAGAATGGGATGCGGGTGCCAAATTGCTCACCTGGGTAGACAATGAGCTGGACCAATGCCCATAATACCACTGAAGAAATTATGTTACCAGAATGAAGGTGCAGTTAAGGTTCGAGATAACACAGAGTGCAGGTACACAGAGAAGCATCCAGTAATGAAAGTTGGCACAGCAGTATTAATGGACCACTATTGGGCGTGTGGATCCAAGGCATACGAGAAGCTGCCATCCAACTGGGGAGGAGTTTGCTTGTTGGTACACATAATTATGTCAGCATTGGTAGTACCATAAAAGGATGTGAAGATAGACGGTTTCCCCAAAATGTATATTAACAAGACAAAGAATAGGTCAATAGAAGGTGAAGAAATTGGAAGAAAGAAATGGTCAGCAAACGTGAGTGGAGTGAAAAGGGACAACTATTTCTCATCAGAATCAGAAGTATCACTAAACGATGTGCCACCTGAGCATCAGTTGTTTAGCAGGACCGAGATGTTTTCTGCATCAGTAGTTCCAGCAGTCCAGACATATACAAACACAAAATGGTTGCAGATGACCAGGTGGGAGCTGATGCAGACAATAAATTATACAGTAAATTGCTTCAATGCGATAAAAGAAGAGCTCTGAGCAGTAAGGTTAACGCCACTCCAAAACAGATATGTTCTAGACCTTCTCACAACAATGGAAGGAGGCGATTACACCAAGATCAGGAGTTCCTGTTGCACATTCGTACCGTCAAATGAAGGAGAGAATGGCAGACTGACAGAAGGAGTGACAAGATTATCGAAAATGCACGCCAAGATGGAGGAGGAAGCCAACGGTATAGGAAAGGACCAGAGCTGGTTGTCATATAATGGTCATGGAAGCCATCATGGTTAGCAGACAGATTGAAAGTGTTAGAAGGAGCACTAATATTAGAACTAGTGGGACTGTGTGTGGTGAAAATCTACATGACACAATGCCGCAAAACTACTGAGAAGACAATAGTGATGAAAGTGTTAATGGATGTGAACGTGGACGGAGAAAAAGACAAGATAGTGAAAGAAAGGAATAGCCTGAGAGCAAGGATAAAGGAATTTCTGATGTTCCCGACTGAGATGATAACATTCAACAATCCATTCGACAATAACAGATACCGGGGGAAATGGGTATGGTGCAACCCAGAAGGAGAATGCAGCTTTATGACCTGGAGTTTCGTTGACCATGCAAATTACTATGGACATCTTGGAGGAGTAACAAAGATATGGCTACCAAGAGCAAGAGTGACGAAGTATGGAGGATTGGCCGCCATGTCAACTAGAGGTGGGACTGAAGAGGGGGTCCCAGGAATGCCCCCCATTATCCCCATGAACAAGACAGCCCGAAAAATCAAGAATGCACAAAGCCACGTACTATTCGGACAGCCCCAATATCACCAGTGACTGACACGCATGCAGAAGAGTACTCTCTCAGACAGCCATTGAGACCTTATCCAGGGAATGTCTTTATGGATACAAGTGCTCCAACAGCAGTCATAGACCCAAATGCCATGATGGATGATGCTGACTAAATGAGAGAAACCACTGTGCTGATGTCATTAGTGACACCACAACAATCATGAAGTACACTCGCAACTATGCACAACTTTATACAAACACACACATGTACACAAAGAACATGCTTACACAGTTCTGTAGATAGAGGAGAGATACATATACATACTATCAAAAGCTTTTATTGTCTTTCTCATTAGCAAATGCAGAAATGCTGAACGCAAGGCAACGAAGAGATGCAAAGCAAACTTGCAGAGGCTTATCGCAACTACAGGAACTACAGGATCATACAAGGAGCCTGGTAGGACCAAATATAACTAACCTATAGGAAATATAGTACAGTATAAGTGTGCAGGAATCATATCATAAGTATAATCAAAATCACATAAGGCTTCAAACTGCAGAACGAGAGACGAGAGAAAAGCCTGACCAGGCTGCACAAAGCAGGAAGGTCAGGGCTCATAGCCAAGGTCAGAGACAAGCAGCACATTCCAAACTTAGGGGCCAGCTGCAGAAAAACATAATAAATACTCATAATTGCACACCAGAAGAGCTCAATGTTGTGGTCCTCAACCACATGATGCAGCCGAGCTAGACAATGGTTATTAATTAACCCGTGGTGGGAAGACGAGCACTTCTCAGAACTGTAGTTATAAAGTGAAACATGAACAAGTTAACAACGTTGCAACATGGAGAGCACTCTCACAGGCAAAAGCGGTATGCTAACAGATACACTGAGTACACATAACATAGTCATTCTCGTCACCTTGAAGAGGTGCACAGAGCGCTGAGAACCAAACTCGGTCCCAGGCCTGAGGAGACCAGTTTCAGTCAATCAGGGGACAGAAATCCAGGGGTGGATGGCAGGGGGTAAGGGCCAATGGTAATCCTGCGACCCTGCAACAATGTAATAGATTGTTTCATGGGGAAAGGGCAGGCCAGCCACCTGACATGGAAGGACCAATTGAGTAGGATGCATAAGGGCAATCTATACTGTCTACCACTCCGAGCACCCAATGGGTATGTGTGATAGGTTCTTTGGGGAGGGCCCAGTTTGTGACGCAATTCTGTAACAAAACGGGGTGGCATGAGTTTGGGAATGGTGACTGCAGAGATGTTTGAATGTCCAGTATGATCCCTGTCAGTTTTTGTAATAAACAACAGTTCTAACTTGCTCTTGGCTGGGTCCTCCATTTGTTCTGGGGGCAGCGTTGTTGGGCGCTTGGGAGCTGAACGGGTGAGCTCGTAGTAACCCCCAGACATCTGGCATATCAGACCTCACCAACTATATATTCATATCTTACGCCAAAGCTGAAACCGCAAAATGCAAGGTATCCATATAGTTAGCTTGCACACGCTTCACTGCCACTAACATGGAGAAGCTGTAGGGAACAATATGGAAGCTGTAGGCCTACGAAGCGAACAAAGAAGGAGAGACAGGCTTTGAGTACATGGAAAGGCTGACATGATTGCCTTTGCCGGAGGCAAGCAGAAACACTGACCCAGCCAAGGACAAGTGGATACGGGAAAATTCCAGTTACCAAGACAATGAGCCACCTGCAGAAAATCAGGCTAAATCCTCATAATTACAAGCAGGACAGCTTCATTTCGTGGTCTCAACACAAGTGATCCAGCCGAACAGGACAATGCCCATTCAACCAAGGTAGGCAAAGAGGAATGTTCCCATCGAACCAGAGGGGAAGGTTGCAAGTGTTGCCCATGAACTGCCAACTGAATGCACTCTCCCAGGCTTAGGTGATCAGAGAGGGTAACATTAGAGAACACATTGCACCTCCATGTTCATTCTCATCACCTTGAAAAGGTACATGCGGCCTAGTAACCATCCAGGGTACCAGGGCTGGGAGGACACATTCTGTCCAATCCAGAGCCACCTTTCACAGGGAAATATAATATTTTGCAAGGGCCAATGGTCTCCCTGCGACCCTGCATCATTGTAGATTAATACCAGGAGAGGTGATCCCAGGGGAAGCCGCCAGATATGGCTATCCAATGGTAGAACTAACCCCTATAGCTCCTATAAGTAGCTCACCCAAACTGGCCAATGTGAATGTCTAATAGTTTTGTGGGATGCAACGTGGATTTGTGATGTCACATTGGGATAGAAGCTCAGAGCTCCAGAGGATACTTAATTTTCTGGTGTGATCCATGTCATTTTGTTTGCTGATAAAAGACAGTAACTTTGCCCCAAGGCTGTCTTCCATTCTTGTGGCGGGGAGTCTTTGATGGTCCCAAGTGTTCTCTTCTGATAATTGGGGTGATTGCTAGAGAGCCCTGGTTTTCTCATTGAATGGAAAAGATGCACCCCACTACTGGCTCTTAGTCTGATGTTGCTACCCCTACTCATGAATAAAAGAATGGATGGCCTTGTTTTTTCAGTCTTGGCTCCAAACCTCTGGAACGCTTTTCCTTTTGTGGCAGGTTGTCTGAACTCCCCATCCTGGCATTTGGGGTGTAACAAGCCACCAAGGACTGGGCTGGTCTGGCCGATATCCAATTTGCCTCCCAGATGTTTGATAACAAGGGATCTCCTGGCTCCCTGTCCAACTAGAAAAGCAGCAAAGGGTTCCCACGGGCAGCCCATCATATCCCTGCTCCTGAGGACTCAGTGCAGGGATGTCATTTAGGGGTCGCCATTTAGGGGTCGCCAGAGGTCGCAACTGCGACCTCTGAGGTCTCCCTTGCGACCTCTGTGGTCACCCTTGCGACCTCTAGAAAAAAAAGAAAAAAACATTTTTTTCTTTTTTTTTGTAATGTAAGGTCATGGGCTGTGGCCAGCACCATGTGGCTCTTTAGTTCTGGAGTGACTGGCTTTCTCGTTAAAGCCCCTTAAAAAAAAGAAGAGAAATAAGAACAGGAGTGCCACAAGTCTAACACTTTCAGCACTGACCCTAAATAAGAAAGATTATGAAAACCAAATAATGTGTCTTTCTGGAATTCTATACAATAATTGACAAACTCATTAAAGGTTTATTTCAGGCACACTTCAGGGGGTGAGTCACTGATTTAGTCTGTTCTTAAGCGACTCAACTCAGCCTTTCATCCTTCTGAGGTCGATAAATGAGTACCAACACAGGTTGGGTGATATTGGGTGTATATTTTTTCTATATAAAGCGCTTAATATAAAGTGCTTATAATAACACATCATTATCATTTGGTCATGGACGTCTGCTTGCATTCACAGTAATTTGGTAATATGGGCCTATATACACTGTTCTTAACGATACATATGTCGATCCATTCTTGTATGAAATATATATCACATTATAACGATATCGTAACCATATTTTTGTAGTGTACAATGCTATGTGATAGCACTTCCTGTTTTGCCAACAGGTGAAAGGTCACGTTCCATCGCATCCCGCGATATCACTTCGGGGTGGGGTCAAATGACATCACTTCCTGTGATGTCACCAGGGGTCAAGGTTCGTGTGATGTCACTTCCGCTACCCCTGGCATTTTGGTGAAATGACGTCCCTGACTCAGTGTAATGGAAAGCCTTGTCAGTGGTGGTAAGATCTAGTGGAGTGAAATGACAGGTTTGCAACAGGTAGGATATACTGGGTGTGAGCCTGCAGTGTTTGCGAATCTAGGGGAAACAACACCCCCATCTCACCTGAGGGTGAACGAGCAAAAAAATGTGTGCCTTTCGTGCATGCCATAGCATAGCATACTGCTGCATGCACACTAGACAGCAGAACGCCACGGAGCCTATCAGAGAAAATCTTAGAAAACCCTCCCCAGCACATGATTTATAAAAAAGGGGCTGGAAAAGAACATCCAGGGGTAGTAGCAGACATGCTGGATACTGCTCTCTTGATACAGGGGGAGAGTGCTGAAGGGAGAAAGGGAGTGAAGGTGACAACCTGGAGAGAGGCAGAATTGTGGAGAAACATTGAGGAGACCAGTGGGGCCTCGAAAAAAGGCATTCCAAGCCCTGAACGTTTGAATGGAGGGATTGGGCGCTGCCTAGAACTGGAAGCCCCGGGGAGGCAGACTTGCCACAGGTATAGCCCAAGCCCCTCCCAAGCCACAGGGGGTGGGGGAGCAAATGGTAAGCCCATGTCTAAGGCTTCGCATCAGCAGCCCCCGGGGAAGGAATAGAGTGGAACATCCTGATGCGTGGCAGGAGGTTGACATCATTTTGGCTGCCTGAAAAGGACTCTGATTGAGTGGTGAGAAATACCCATTAAGCTGCTGTGAATCTTGAGGTCCCTGAGAGACTGGATGAGACACCTGAGGTCCAGGAGAGTCCTGATGTAAATCCTGAGACACCCAAGGTCTCTGCAAGACTGACTGGGAAACCTGAGAATGTCTCGGGTTCTCTTTGGATTTTGAAACACCAATACAAATGTATTTCCCGAGAGTGTTTGCCATCCTCTTGGCTTGCTGACGCGGGTCCTCAAAAGCGGGTGCTTCAGGGGCCTCTGAATTTGGGCACGCTCCAGTATGACCTGCGATGCGTCTTTCCGCTCTGGATCTTCGATTTGTTTCAGCACGGGTCTAGAAGCAGAGAGGGCACGCCACAGAAGTATAATGCTGCATTACTGTGAGACATATGGGGCTCGCTTTTATACCCCACGTGGCCTTCCAGGGCAGGCCACTTGGGGTGCAGAAGCCCAGAGAGGCCTACACGTGACTATCTCAAAGGCCAGGAGAAGCCTAAGAAGAGAAAGCTGTGGAAACAATACCTGACAATGGTCTTGAGCAAAAGAGTCCAAACTGTGAGTAACTCTCAGAGTGCTCTGGGGCACGTGCGTGTGTTGCGTTTTTACAAATCATAAATAATAATAACTTTCTTTTCTTGTAATTAGTTTAGGGATTGACATTTCAGACTAGGTTTTGAGAACTCTTTTGTTGACCTGCTAGCCTTCCCCGGACAATATGACCTGTCCTATCCTCGTGCAACTTTTTACTGCCTGTAACTAGCGCCAAGACGCCCTTGGGTTGAGAGCACTCTTATAAAATAAATAGATAAACACAATTGTTTTATTAGCCAATGGTAACCAGGATAGCCACGGCTCATAAAGATTAGGTTTTGAAGGGCCGGACCTTCCCCATTCCAATTTGAGCCCCCATAGGGCTCAATGGGAATGGGAGAGGGAGCTAACAACGGGCCCATTACGACCGGCCCGTTGTTAGCTCCCCCTTCCCCGCGGGACCCGGTAAGGACGCCTGCTTTTACCAGGCGTCCTTACCGGGTCCCGTGTGGGGACCTCGTAATCAGGCGGAATGGGAATAACGGGTCCACACCCATTAGCGGACCCCGTTAGCCCATTCCGCCTGATTTATAATGAGGCCCAAAGTCCCTTAAAATTAGTTTTTGATTTAGAAAACTGACTTCTGAGGGCCTTGAACACCAGGGAAATCCCATCTTCGTGTTGCACGATGCATGACACTGTTTCCATTAGAAAGACCCTGTTGTCTCTAGAGGACCTTTAGGAAGTGTAAGCATTTGGTCCAACCCTCCCTGAAAGAAACTGAGAATAAAAGCCGATCTGCTGCAACCTAAAACATTTCAAGTGAAGTTGAGCCCATGCACAGTTTGTTTTGTGGTATATCATCTTGCCAGGAAGTGAGTGGGCTGCACGAGGGAGGAGGGACACACAAGACTGGAAAGAGTGTGAGGGCACATTGAAATGTGCCCATGGTAGCAATTAGCAAAACTCCTTGCATTGGCTCCCCTTTATATATATTCTTGTCAGTGCTCGAATTGGGCTGGATTTCCCTGGATTCGCAATCCAGCAAAACATCTCCACTCTAGAAAACAAAAACCTATATCCATGTCCTAGCCGCCATAATACATTGCAGCTGCAGTGATCAGCTGTTCCTAGCACTCTGAGACATTTCGAACTCGAAAGAGCTCTGCTCGGCAGTGCTTTAAGTGGCATGGGAAAACGACAAGGGGGTGCGGCCTAACTGCGGGCATCGCCTCCAGCCCGTTACCCCACGGCCCCTCATTGAGCCCCCGCCTAATGGCCCCTGCCAGGCAGCTCTTAGAAGCCAAGACCTTTTTTCCTAAAGCCTGAAGCTCTCGCACAGTGGCCTCAATGACTGGGACTGCCAGGGGACATTAGAGAACCCTGGCTGGGACCCATCTCAGAACCATTTTACTGAGACTACCGGGACCCTGCCCCATCTAGCCCCAGCCCACTTAAAGCCCTGCTGCTCAGGCTTAGCTTTTTCTATGCTTCTCAACATTAAAGTGAAATTGATATATGATCGCTGCAAAGTAAGCGCAAACGGAAAATTTCGTAGCTCTTAAGAGGCGGGAATGTTGGGTGGTTAGAAGTGGAAGGGATTTATAAAGCTGCATGCCTTGTGGAATAAAGACTACAAGCAGGTATGTTTTCTTTTACTGTATTTCTCTACTGTATTTTTTTAGGCCCACATTAATTAATATGCTTGTAATTGTAGGCTTCCATTCAGGATGAGTAAAATAACGCTAGAATCATACTATTTTAGCTAAACTATATTATAAGTTTGTTTTGTCATGTGATTTGTGCATGTTTCTTGCCATCTCTCAAAAACATGACGTTATTTTTGTCCTGTGTTGGTACACTTTTAACAAGCCTGTCTCTTGCTTGCCATGACTCCACCCCTTGCCGACTCCTCCACCTCTCCTTCAGCCCCATGGGTCTGACACCTACAGCTCTCCAGGTGTTATGTACTACAACGCCCATAATCCCTCAGGACTGAGAACACTAGCCTGCACTGATTGGAGCTCTAGTACAAAACATCTGGAGAGCCAAAGGTTGCAGACCTCTGTCCTAGGTGGAATCCCAAATGCATTAGTTTCCCTTTCCAGCGCTAGTGCTTGTTGATAGATGCACTCTCTCCTTTGGTACATTTGTCTCTAGATTATACAGGCAAATAATTCCCAAACCATAAAATGAAATATGCTGCTGGAGGCAGAGCCGTATGCAAAGCTTCATGACGCATGGCCGGCTATTGTGAAAGAACCTTGGCACCTTGGGGAACTCGCCTGATAACACATTATAGCAATGATTCAGGAGATAAACTGGACACTGTTTAATAAACAGTCGCGCTGTCTCTGCACAGGCCCATAACGGGCAATTACACTTTTCACCTGCTGCCTTGTTATTTCTACCCAGCCCTCTGCAGCCCCACACGGTGGGAGGCGGCCAAGTGAGAGGAGTAAACAGAGCGCCGCTGCTCTGTAATCGGCCTGGTTAGCACCTGGCAGACAGCCACAGAAATGCCTCCTGGAACCGACATACCCAGCGGTAATGCATTCCTCGAGAGTACACAGGAGCAGCCCAGATGCAAATGGCTGCTCACTTTCCCCAAACTGAAGTTGTGTGCAGGACAGCACCGACTTTTGCAATTCCATGCACTCGGGTTCTCTCTGTGCAGTATAGTTTATAAGAGGCGAAATAGACTCAAAGCATTTTTTGTTTTTTACTATGGTTTGCAACAAAGTGTAAATGCGGCCAACATGTAGGACCTCATTTTACCAAGCAGTGGGAAAGTCTACCGTTCTGGCTTTGTGAAGGCGCGGGGCAGCTATTTGCCGGGCACTGCCATGGTGGTACTAGCGAAACGGCTCTATGTTGTTCATGCCCAGTTTTTTGGTCGATTATTTTTTGCTGAAATATGTTTTACGTAAAAACTCATCAAAATGTTTTAAACAATTATTTGGGGGGTCCCCCCCCAACTCCTACTTCCCTATTATATACTCTCTATTCCCCATTCCCCTACCCCCTACACCCCTTTACCCACCCCACCCCTATGCTTTTCAATTCGTTTTTCGTTGAAACATTTTCAGCAAAAAAGCTAATTGAAAAATATACTGGCGATGAAACAACTGTATACCAGGTATAAGACGACAACAGCTGAAAAATGATGTGAGGGCCTGTGCATATGATAGTAGCGCCTGACAAATGCCTATCGAATACCTATCACCAAGCCAAAACTGCTGGCTTTGCCAATGCTGGCTTTTTACAGAACTTCGGATGCACGGACACACAAATTGCTTCACGGTCTGAAGGGCAAGATGGTCTTCAAAAGCCAAGAGTGTCCTGCAACGAGCAAATTACTTCCAACACCAAAGCCAAGAGTATCCTGCAACAAGCACATTACTTAAAAAACCAAAGCCAAGAGTATCCTGCAACGAGCAAATTACTTCCAAAACCAAAGCCAAGAGTATCCTGCAACAAGCAAATTACTTACAAAACCAAAGCCAAGCGTATCCTGCAACGAGCAAATTACTTCCAACACCAAAGCCAAGTGTATCCTGGAACGAGCAAATTACTTCCAACACCAAAGCCAAGAGTATCCTGCAACGAGCAAATTACTTCCAAAACCAAAGCCAAGAGTATCCTGCAACGAGCAAATTACTTCCAAAACCAAAGCCAAGCGTATCCTGCAACGAGCAAATTACTTCCAACACCAAAGCCAAGCGTGTCCTGCAACGAGCAAATTACTTCCAACACCAAAGCCAAGCGTATCCTGCAACGAGCAAATTACTTCCAACACCAAAGCCAAGCGTATCCTGCAACGAGCAAATTACTTCCAACACCAAGTTCCAAGACCTTGAGATCATGATTGGCAGCAATGGCCCATCTTTCCGCTTCCTGACGTAGTAAGGCACTGCCAGGAGCACAGTTCTGCTGGATCTTCTTCATCTTCATCTTGATGCATGAAGCTCGAAGGGGCCAAGTGCAAGGGGCAGTTTCTCATATTCCGTGCAACAAAATGGGACTTGATTGGATGGAAAGAAGTTCCAAAGAGCGCAGGGAAGGTTTGCTGAAATTGCCTTGTCGACAGATACTCTCACTTCAGGAATCCTAGGAGTGATACCTTTTTAGTTCATGTTTTTGCAAAGCCCACATGCTGACCCGCTTCAAGGCATGTATTGGAAGGGTAGGCAGCACGTGGTTGCTTAGGAAGGTGGACATAGTCACTTGAGTAAATTAGGGGTCCATATCAAATACTATAATCAATAGGAATGATGGATAAATGGTCTGACATTAGACCATGGATAGCCGGGAATGGACTAGTGATCATTTATTCATCATTCCTATCATGGAATTATTCGAGGCATTGATTGTTTGTTTTTAGCATTCGGTAGAGGACACTGAGCGCATCGCATGGATTTCACCAGCGGTGTTGCTAGTTCTGGAAAATAATCGGGGCTACGTTAATGTCAGGACTGTCGGGACTCTGGGCTAGCTAGCCTTCTGGTGGTAGCCCCTGAGCTTCTATCCGGGACACCGATCAGAAGACCTGGGGCTATAGCCCCCTCTGCCTCTCCCCAGCAATGCCGTTGGATTTCTCATGTTCAGATGGCGTATGAATATGTTTTGGATTATCATACGTTTTTTTCTCTTTCATTGTACAGTGTATGTTAGAATTAGCGTCTGTTCCCATAATTCCCTTTACATATGTCATGCATGATGTCAACACATATGCTGTTTGCCATCCTTTTTATGCTCCTTTTTTAAGATGTTGATATTTAAACATTGAATATATTGAGGAATAAATAGATGTATGCTTTGTACCTTCCTGTTTTTGCCCTATATATTTTTTCCAATGAACCCAATAAATGTATCCATATTTAAATATTTATTTTTGGATTTATGTTCATTGATTGCCATGAGGCACCGCCTGTCATATTTTTTATGATATGTAGTGCCAGGTATCTACGGGTTCAGGGGCACGGCCACTCTTTTTGGTTTGGGGGAGTATTGTCGGGGAGGTCATTTTAAAGACCTACAAATCTAGGGAAACTTATGCAAAGGCATTCACATTTTCAATACACTGACAGATGGCTTGAACTGACATTGCAGCCTTATGAGTCACTATCCCAGCTATGCAAATCTCTCGCTCTTTCCACCACCCCAATATGACCCCCGCCCTTTTCCAGCACCTCATTGATCATCATCCATCCCCGTAGGCTTTCAATACAGCTTCCTCCCTGCCACCTGGTCCCGACAATAAACCACACCCCCCCCTCACTCCAACTAGCATTATCCTCCCGAATGCACCGCAGCCACCCGAATCAGCTCCCCTTGCACCATTAAGCACCTTGCAACCAATTCTTGCCTCCACTTCATACTCGGCCGACCCACTTACTTTTACTCACACCCCCCTAGGACCCTCAGAAAATAAAAGGAATAAACACCTTCCCATACAAAAGCTATTGAGCCAAACTCCCCCCACCTCCCTTCAAAACACAATAAAAACACACACACCTACACCCTCTCCCCTTCCCCAACACCTCCAAACGCAGGGAAATTGCTCCTCAACCTGCTTAACAGCCCCCAAAGCTTGCAAGTCAAGTACTTAACCTCCCACACCAAGGAGATTGTCTCCTGACTCCCAACACCCAATTGGAGCTCCAGCTGCAAAACCGTGACCGACTACCTCCAATACTCCCACTAACACCACAGACTCTCCCTCTACACACCTATGGCGCCACAGCAACCGGCACACAAAGTCACTCCCTCCCTCACACCTTCAACCCTTCAAGCCACATTACCAATTGAACTCCCGACCTCCCCAACCACCCTGGACTTCCCCACGCAACCACTGACTCTGTGGGCCTCATTGCGACTTGGGCCGTAAGGGATAACGGTCACCGGTAAGGAGACCAGTGCCGTTAAACCCTTAACGCCCAATTCCGAGGTCCCTTAGCAGGAGCCGCAAAGAACGTGGCCATGGCTACCTCCAATCTCGGAATGACCCTTTGTGTCTGTAATCTGCTTCTTCCCCCTTTGCCTCGAGCCAACCTCTTCCCTATGTGGACAACCCTCCTGCACACCAAACTCCCATCCAGCACCTAATCCCGCAAATCTCCAAGCCACATTACC
Source organism: Ambystoma mexicanum (assembly GCF_040938575.1). NCBI lineage: Eukaryota > Metazoa > Chordata > Amphibia > Caudata > Ambystomatidae > Ambystoma > Ambystoma mexicanum. The sequence goes on along the minus strand of NC_090925.1, from coordinate 255,516,244 downwards.
AATCGGCCTCTCCACCCATTGTAGCATTCCCCACACAACCACAAACACTGTGTCGGTCTTCTCCTTCCTCCCCCTCCTCCATGAGCCATCTGCCTCCCTCTGGGGTCATCCCTCCTGCACATCAAGCTCCCACCCAGAAGCTAACACCCCCAGCCTCAAACAATCAATTTAAAAAGCCACCTGAAATGCATTCTCATCAATGCCAGATCTGTCTCAAAAAATCGTCATAATATATATGACCTAATCTTAACAGACTGCTCCAACATCCTTTTCATCACCGAAACCTGGTTACCCCAAGATTTTCTCCCGATTGCACATGCACCCTTCCCACTGGGCTACAAACGAATTGTCCACAACTGGGCCAGCAGGGCAGGTAGCATTGCTATCCTCCACAAAGCCTCTCTCTCTGCCTTGCACATTGACAACCCAATCCCTAACCCAGTGTGTGAATCCCTCTTGGCCAAATTCCTGCTCTCCCTCTCATCTACCCACAGCTTCTCGCTTATATACCAACCCCAGGGATACAATACACGCTTTGCGGAATCCCTAAGTGACTCTGCCACAGCCATTATGGTCTCTCACCCCCACCTAACCATATTAGGCGACTTCAACATTTGAAACCTGGAAAGTTTTCAGAAAGTTTTCAGATAACACAGCTAATCTCACCCGCAAAGTACTCTGCTGATCACACCCTAGATGCAATCTTCAGATTCCTGGACCTCCTCACCATATTACCACCCTGCCCGCTCGAATGCTCAGACCATTCCGCCATCGTCTTTGTCCTATCCTCAGGGGACCTACCCCCCATCTCCCCTTTGGCAGACCTGGACTACTAACCCAATCCCGCCTGTGGAAGGAAATCAAAGTGACTCCATACCTTGCAGAGATACGACTTACCTCACAGACCACCCTTTCTCTTTCCTCTGGGTCCGATAATCATCTCTAACTTCAATTTCTGTCTTTCTAATACCCTTCTCTACCTCACCCATCAGAGTCTTCTCAAACAGAAAATGCCATTCACCCAGATGGTTCACTCAAGCCGTCTAATATTTGAAAATCTTGAACCATATCCTGGAGCGTACAAGGCGTGTAGACCTATCCTCTTCCAACAGACTTGCCTACACCTCCCAGATCAAACTCCTGTGCAGACGTCTGCAAAGCCATTAAATCCTATTACAGGAACAAAATCACCAAAGCCCCACACCCAAACAGGGATGTCTAAGCTCACTGATGCATGAAACATCCTGCATGCTCCACCAACTCACCCCGCCACACTCATTCGTTTTGTGATCCTCTCAGATCACTTCCACAATGAAGCCCTAGAGAGATACACATCTATCCTCTCTATCCCACAACCTCTATCCCCCTCCCACTCCATCTAATCCCCGGTAACAAAACCGCCTTCTACCCTTCCACCTTTCTCCTCCTTCTGGCGGCTCTTCTGCCCCCAGAATTCCTCAAACTACTATCACTTAGCCGGCCATCAGGCTCCCCAAGATACTCCTGCCTCCCTGCCTCTGCTGGCAATCTCGCACGATCCATCAACATATCACTCACATACAGTATCTTACCAGCAGAATTTAAGACCTCCTTCATCAAACCCCTCCTTAAAAAGACCCCCTCGACTGCCTTGACCCGACCAACTACAGACCCATCTCGAATAACCGCTAAATAGCTAAATTAGCTGACCGAGCGGCTTACTCACAACTATGCCTCTTCTCAGAATCCAACAAGATCCTAGACGCTGCTAAATCAGGCTTCAGATCAATGTGAGGAACCGAATCTTGCTTAGTTTCCATCTGGGATGATCTAAAAAGACAAACTGACTCAGATGGATGCACATCCCTAATCCTGCTCGGCCTCTCAGCAGCATTCAACACATTGTGTATAGGCGCATGATACATCTTTATATATAAAATGGAATGTATGTAGGGGCGTATGTTTGTCAGGCTATACAAATCCACACTGTTGAACCCACGTGTACCAAATGTTTGATGGATTCCTCTTTTGTCTGGAGCAAGATCGTAGTCTATGTTTGGATGCAAAAATCGTATATGCAAAAAAAATGTGGGTTGTGTGTGTGTATGTTTGTCCGGCTATACAAACCCACACTGTTGAACCCACTGCTACAAAATTTTGCATGGATTCCTCATTTGTCTGGGGCAAGATTGCAGTCTATGTTTGGATGCTAAAAATTCACTTCGTAGACACCCTCATTTACTGATGCTCACCCCGAGTCACCACAGTAGGTACTAGAAAGAGGTAACATTTGGAAAAGTGTCTGAAGCAAAATGTTCAATGTGTTGGTTATTCTTTTGAAATTTATTACTACTGTATACACTTTGAAAGGGTTTATTAAAGCATTTTAAAGGGAATTTTTTAAAAAAGAACATTTTTATTTCTTTTTTATCACGCTACTCCAAATATGGGAAACGTCAAGGTTACAGTTTACTTAAGTTCATTCACGAGAAGAGAGCACAATAAATCAATCTTTCTTGGACATTTTCTCAAATTTGTTGAAGCCATTGAGTGACTGAAACATGCCGCACAAATAAACAAACATCACTTGGAAAAGCTCCAACTGATGTAAAGCGAAAATCAAAATCAAGAGCTTTTGAAACACAACAACAAACAGCAGCACGACTTGCCAACCAGAGGACAAGAGCAACTTTCTCGAGGGCAACTGAGATGCATGAGCAATCTGAAGCAAGACTTGCGGACATGATGACAAGAGCAACATTCTCCAGGGCACATGAGACACCAGAGCAAACTGAAGCAAGACTAGCTGACAAGAGGACAAGAGCAAATCCTCCAGGGCACATGGGACACCACTCGAACAGGACACGGGCAACGGCAGGTACCCCAGCTGCTATCCGATAAATAAATAGACCACTCCATCCTCAATGTCAGACTACACCCTCTAGGCATCAGGGATGTAGTTCTAAAACTGATATCCTCCTTCCTCTCCAACAGATCTCAAATTGTACATGTACCTCTGTTCTTCTCGGCACCCCCCCCAGTATGCCACAGGGTACTGCAAGGTGCCTCGCTCTCCCCCTCCTTTTTAAGCTCTACCAGAGCCCCCTGCCCGCCCTCATTCGAGCTCACTGTTAATCATGATACAGCTACGCTGACGACACCTAACACATCGTCAAAATCTCAAATAGCCCTTCTCTACCTCTCCCGATCTTGCAACCTGCATTTCCGAGATCGAACGCTGGATGACAGTCAATCACCTTCTACTCAACACAGGCAAAACTAAGATCATGCTATGTGGGAAAACAGCCCTCTCAGCTACAGGCCAAACAGAAACCTTAGATCTGGCTCAGAACATCTACTCGTAATTCCAGTTACCAAATCAACCCGAATTGGGGGCACCTCCTGGCTCCTTCTCAGTACAAGCACCCACAATCTGGAACTTTCTCCTGGTAACCATCTGCCGAATAGAGGTTCACCTCGCCTTCAGGTAAGCACTCAAAACCTGTCTCTTCCCCTCTGCATCTTGCATACATAATCTGGGCCACTGCACAACACGACAATCAACCCCCTCACCAGCCTCATCTACCCCACAAGTTCTCAGAGCCCTATTCCCCCCCTTTCACACAGCCCACACAACCATATCCATCACGCTTCCTTCATGCACCCTTGCACACGTAATCTGGCCACTTGCCCAGTACAACAAACAGCCCCCTCATGAGCCCATCCACTGCACACGTTCAGTGCGCCCTATTCCCTCTCCCTCACCCCCATTCATCAGCCTTCCTACCCACTCACTTCAGACTTGACTGATTCAAAACAACCAGCAAATGGGGCTGAATGGAATCAGGCTCTCCCAGCATACACCTCTACTAGCCCCTCCCAGAGCCCACCTGTTAGCTGAATAGAAACAACTCTAGGCTCTCCTGACTCAAGCTGTCCTAGCACCTCATGGAGACCTCTCGTTCCGGTATTTTATAAAGTAGTATCTCCTAAACATAAGCTTCTCTTTCCCACGATGAACCCTCCAGACTTCTGAAGCCTTCCGTGACCCGTCACTCCCTAGCATACACTCGTAGGTCCTCAGCCTCTCCATCGGGTTCCCTTACCTCGCCAAGCAATATAGACGAGGCAGTCAGAATCCTGCCAATGTGGGGAATCGGACATCCAGGGGACTCGGGTAGGTCGACGATCGAGGGGGTTTCACTCTAGAGGACCGGGTACTCCTGGAAAGGGCACGGACGGCATGCTCGATTTTTCCTTAGGTTCATATGCATTGTCACCACCATGCTTGAAGCCAACTCAGTATTTTCTACTCAACAAAAAAGATGATGCATACAAGAGGAATTATGCTGGTGGTATCTGTGTCTCATCTTAGATATGTGCATGTGATTTGCATGACGACTGCATGTTAGCCATCGAGGCAGGTGTCTTGCATAGAACGCACAGCAGAGCCCTCACCTATAGATAGTTGCCTTGGCGACAGACTTCTCACCTTACCCGTGCCCTCCCTCGCGCTGCAAACCAGAGAATATAGATACGTCCCACAAAACATTTGGTCCGGCTGTCACATAGCCACTGACCCAGCACTCTTCCTAGTGCCTTTGCAATATGTACTGCATGACTAAAAACAATTGCTTCAAACCTAGTCATTCTCTGCTTACCACCGATTTGGCAAAGCATTTGCACACGCATTGTACCGCTCCTTTCATTTACATGTCTGCTCAGACTGTGGTCATCCGAAGGGCCTTCATCCACCACAGCGCTTCGAGGCCATGTCAATGGTAATAGGCACTATACAAATATCAAATAACATAAATTAGCATAAATCAAGTGGCTGATGACACACTTGATAAAAACATCTGTATTACACCAGTACATAATTTTGAGCTGCAATTATGCCATTAGCACTCAGAAGACTGCTTTGAAATAACACTGGCAGGCCCTTCATAGGGCAACGTTTGATGTTGCTGCTTGATTTGAGGTAGCTCAAAGGGATGCCAAAGGGATGTTTTTTGGGCAGGGATGGCAGGTAGCGGGTGTGAATGGCCATAGCGACTGGCAGGACAAGGGGCAGTGAATGTATGGGTAAAAAGCTAACCAACACCCAGAGGCTGTGTGTCCCTACTCACAGATCATCTCTCTCCTATTTTCGCTTCCTATGACAATAGTTTAAGCTGAAAGCCAGCGCTTTCCTAATAGCCTGTTCCAAAAATGAATCTAAATTGCATGAGCGACTCCTGCAATAGTACAATTTCAGTTAATTACAGTATGAAATGCAAAAAGTTTTTAAAATAGGCACAATCAACTTCTCATCTTTTTTCCTGTCGCCTGCAAGTGGTTTCCCATGACATCCACCTGCTTCAAGTAGTGCTAAAATATGGCGGGATCCATCGAACTCCATTGGTTTTACGCCAGCATGAAAATGTCCTGTTGGTGCAGACGCCTATGGGTTTTGCAGGCATAGCGTAGGGAGCAGGATAACGCAGATGTCCTGTTCGTCCAGAATGCAAAAAGTGGTGGTAAAGGAGGCGTAAAGTATGCCTGATTTCAGCATCACTTTTTGCTCTCGGGAATCTTGGAACATTAGCCGCTTGCAACGATTCCTATGGAATCTGCCTGCTTTTACCAGGTGTAAACAACAGGCAGATTTCATAGGAATCCATTGATTTCACGCAACCAATAAATGGGTATGCTTGCGTAAAACAAAAGATTTCTGCAGGCAGAGTGGAAATGCACACGGGAAACAGTCACCCCTTGGATTCCCCCACTCGGCCACCAAAAATAACACATTTTTACCTGTCTTTAGAACCTTTTTTATGCTCTGGGGGGTCTCCAAAATGAGCCCCAATAACAGCAGTAAAAGACCTCCCCAGGACACACACATGACATGATGCATACTGATCAAGAGCCACGTCACAGATTTGAGCAAGTTCTCCACTGTATAGGGACGACTTGACGTCTTGGTCTTTCCACTCCCGATGTATGCTGTACCCTGCCATCCCTGACAACTGCTTCCCCATGTCTGTATATCTATCTATCTATCTATCTATCTATCTATCTATCTATCTATCTATCTATCTATCTATCTATCTATCTATCTATCTATCTATCTGTATCTATCTATCTATCTATCTATCTATCTCTCTCTCTCTCTCTCTCTCTCTCTCTCTCTCTCTCTCTCTATCTATCTATCTATCTATCTATCTATCTATCTATCTGTATCTATCTATCTATCTATCTATCTATCTATCTATCTATCTATCTATCTATCTATCTATCTATCTATATCTATCTGTATCTATCTATCTATCTATCTATCTATCTATCTATCTATCTATCTATCTATCTATCTATCTGAGTTTTTCTATAGGGTCACTTACCCGTAGACCTCAGGGCGCTTACAAAGAGAGACAGAGGGGGTCATTACGAGTTGGACCCTTAGCTGGTCCCAGCAGCTGGTCTGACCAGCCGTTCTATGCGGGTCCCGTTAAGGGACCTTGGTGCTAATAATGGGCCAGTTATTAACGGGCCCGTTATTAGCGCCTTCCCCATTCTCATTGAGCCCTATGGGGGCTCAAATGGGAATGGGGAATGGTTAACAGTTAACTGAATGGGGACTTACCAGGTCCGCATAGGTCGGAATGTCCCAGTGAGTCCCCATTCAGCCAGACAAGATCCGGGTTTGGAGGCAGCCATGGCGCTAATAGCGCCATAGCTACCTCCAAACTCGTAATGACCCCAGAAACAAGAGAAACACCCCAGGAAAAAACCAAGAACTGGAAAAGAGAGAGAGCGAGATTATAAAAAAGAGGCTTGTTTAGAGAGTAAATGAAGTAATTAAAATCAATCAGCTATGTCCCGCATCAAAAAGAAAAATGTTCAGTTGCTTCTTCAAAAGAGGAGTGGTGTCGTTCTCAGCAAGATGTTTTGGGGTGGGCATTCCAGAAAGAGGCGTCCAAAAACTGAAACTGGCTCCACCAATTTTCTTGATGGTAGAGCATGGTTGTGTCAGGAGAATAGTGTCACTGTCTCCCTGATTTCTGCTGTCCCCGACTCCCCTGATAATTGCTGTCCTCTGCCTCTTATAATGCTATGTCCCCTGACCTTCCTGGCTTCTCCTGCCCCATGCCCTTATAACTTCTGGCCATGCCCCCTGATATGTGCTTTCCCCCTAGCCCCCTCGAAACCTGCTGCCACCTTTCAACCCACATTTATGATGCCTCCTACCCTCCTCCCCCATTTGTGCTGTTCCCCTGCACAAGTGGCATCCCTCGTTTGGCCCCTGACACCCACAGCTGGATAGGGGAAAGGACACCCCCTGTTTGCCACCTGACACCCACCATGAATGAGGGGCAGCCCCTGTTTGACTCTCCTGTGCAGCCCGACTTCTGTGTCCCCTCATCCCTGCAGCAGATAGTGTAGACAGCAATGTCCATGTGGTAGCATAACCCCCATTCACCCAACCCAGTACAATACAAAATGGTCCTGGAGATGCAAAACACATGCTTAAACTCGTGCCTACCGAAAATTCATATGTGTACGTGCCTGCTACTGAAGCCTGCCAATTTAGAAATGAGGGCCTGTGTCCCATTCAAAGGGATGTCATGCAGAGTGTCTTGGGACCTCATTACGACCTTCGCGGAATGGGTTAACGGGCTCCGCTAATGGAGGCAGACCCGTTAAACCCGTTCTGTGAAATTACGAGGTCCCCTCGCGGGACCCGGTAAGGACGCCTGGTAAAGCCAGCCGTCGTTACCGGGTCCCGCGATTGTAAGAGGGAGCTAACAACGGGCCGGTCGTAATCGGCCCGTTTTTAGCTCCCTCTTCCATTCCCATTGAGCTCTATGGGGGCTCAAATTGGAATGGGGAAGGTCCGGGCCCGGGTTCCCAGAGGGAGGAATTACCGGGCCCTCCGAACTCGGAATAGCCTGGTAATTCCCCATTCTGGGAACCGGGTAAAGGAGCCCGGTTTGGCGGCAGCCATGGAGCTAAAAGCTCCATGGCTGCTGCCAAACTCGTAATGAGGCCCTTGGTCCCACAATTAAACCAATATGCTGTGCACACGCTATAGGATGTATGTGAAATCACCGAATGGCCATTCCAGCACATCCATGCCACCACATACCTGCATGATGCTCATCCTTCTGAAATGGGGGCGGGGGTAGACCAGTTGTCTGATCCTTGCATCGGCTTGTGTGTCTTACCACCACCACCACCACACCAGTGTAGACATGCCAGCAGCCCCACTCCACACTATGCCCGCAACCAATTGAAAAGTGTTGCTGGCAGCAGAGAGAAGGTGGGGGTAGAAGCAAGAGATGGCCCATCAAATGCCTGCATAAATACGTGGGAGAAAAGAACAAGGAAAGGTCCATGTCATGTCCAATCAGTGCAGCTTTGTATGAAGGTGACATCTGGGGTTATTGCTACACAAGGTGCACTTGAGAGATATAAAGGTGCAAGCCTGGGTGGGGTGTGGAATGGCAGCACAGCTTCCATCTCCTGTTTCCAAAATGCCTTGAATAACCCATAGGCCTACTGCCAGCATGTTAGTTCCATAGATTGCCATGTAATCTCCATGTAATTGATACCAGCCATAATACATGCTCAACATGGCATTAATGTCCCCTTTGTGCACCGTGCAGTGCAAATCAGGTACGGATGTTTGCATGTATGAGCTGATGTTGATGGACAACTTTGTGCAATTTACTCCGAGTCTGATAAAACATTGCATACAGTAACATGGAGTGCAAGGTGTCAACAACTTTGCAGTGGGATGCAGTCATCCATTCAGGACTGAGTAGCACCAAAGGGGATTGCCAAGGCATACCTGTGGGATGTTTTTACCCATGCATCCAAGCCCTACAATAAAACTGTGCAGTACTGGCATGGAAAACATCATGATGGCCAGAACTCCCCAGAGAGTGCACAGGGAAAACATGAAGAATAGGCTGCCACCCATTTTTGCCTATGTTGTGAGCACAGGAGGGCACTGCCTAAAACCATCATTGGGCTACACACACAGTAGTCTTAATCCCAAAAATGGTTGCATTACCAGTACTCACCACTATCAGAAAGCCGGCGTTTTAAAACCACCAGACTTTTGTGTAAAACTGAACAAATGAAACAAAACCAGACCAAGGAAAGACTTGCTAAGAGGTGGATACAATGTAAAACTATATTCTGAAATGACTTGAAGGGAGTAATTATTTAATGTATAGGTAAAAATTGTCAGTTTGATTTGAATGTAGAAAACTGGGAACAAAAAGTGACATTTAGCTGAAACCTGGCTTAATGAAACTGAATTCTGCCTGACAACTACCCCGACAGGAGTTGAAACTGGATGCTCTGCCACTCTGCCCCTGGCCAAAAGGAGTTAACACCTCTCTGATTAGATTAGGGGTGGAGCAGCTGGGGACTACAGGGAGTTGAACAAAGGCCTGTCCTGGATTCAGGCAAATGTTATATTGGGGGCGTCGTAAAATAGCTTCCTCTTGGGAGAAACTGGGGGCAGCTGTGCCTCTGTGAACAAGCTGGCTTGGGGGAAGTGGATAAACCCGTTATTCCACCCTGTGATGTGGGAAGCCACACCCCTTTTTGACCAGGGCACAATTTTAAAAAGATAGATAACTCATAGTGCGGACTTGTCAGAATTATATAAGTAATATCATTATTTTTGTGATTTTTCTGTGAACATTTTGAGAGGCGTTAGGACCCTGTGGTGTATTCTGGGGGGTTGCTAGTGGAAAATAGGGTCTCACTCCAAATGTCTGCATGTTAAAAATCTGACACTTCATCAATTAATGTCCATACTCCTTGCGCACATGTGTGTAATTTTGGGTAAATGTCCGATATTGCAAAACCAGTTAAAAAGTGCAAAATGTTGTCATATGCACATGTAATTTCAACAAATTGTATATCTGGGAAAGATGTATTTGAATCAAATATAGATTTGTGGGCAAACTGACCAGGGGAGGATCCTCTGACCCATAAACAGACCTCATCATGATGACAATCCATTTCCTTCCCCAAATCATGGGAGAGGGGAGAATTGGGCCAATGACAAGTAGAGAGGGGCAGGCTTAGCTAGGCCCAGGCACACACCCATTTTCAAAACACATAAAAAGAGACTGCTGGGACAGGTAGAGAGATTCAATTCCATTTGCTGCAGAGCATGCTGACCGACGACTTCACATCCAGAGATCCAGACTTCAAATCCATCAAATCTCCAAAGACCAGAACTTTACTTCAGAACTTAAAGCAAGGGCCTAAACCCACAAACCGAGAACTCTTCTCAGCAGGCCTCAGCATCCTTAAAATCATTTGCAAACTATTCCACAGCCGGAACTCTTGCCAGTACCCAGAAAGCAGTGTTACATCCAGGATCCACTTGATCCGGACCGGAAAGCAGAGCAGTATCCAGAACCAGAGGCCGCTGAATCCAGAGAGGCTAGACCAGCAGAGCAGAGCTGACCCAGATCGCTGTGAGCAGAACCGGTGCCTGATTGACCCGCCGAGCAGACAGAACCGCAGCCGGACGTGTTGACCAGATCCGTGACGAGGCCTAGTTCAAATTTATATTGTGAGTACCTAGCAGAACTGTGCAGAACCAATCTCTTATGTTAAAATAGTTTGGATTAGATTATTTTAACTAAGTAGAGCAGCCTCCCAGAAATCGTGTCATCTGTCATTTTTAAAGCTGCACAACTGTCACCTGTAAATTCTGAAGCTGCAAGCTGTCACCTGTCATTTTGAGTTTTACTTTAAATCCGAAAAACTACCTTTATTTAATCGTCTGTATCTCTGGAACCGTTTGGGCTAGGAACGAGATTTAACTTTCCTCTGAAATTTCCTCTGAAATTTCCTCTGAAATTTACTGCGATTTGCGATTTTGGCTCAATTTCTCCACTTGTCAAAATAGCAGCTCCATTCTTTCTTTTGTTAAAATGCGTTTGCAACTTGGTAATAACTCATAGAACATTGCTAAAGTGAGCCTGAACTAATACCAACACGCATCTCCCACTCACCCTGAATCTCTAGAGGGAATTAAAATCAGTTGGCACATTTTCCCATCCATTGCCATCACATTTAAAAGCATTTTGGGCCTGTGTTTCAAACTCCTACCTGTTTCCTCTAAGCTTGCTGGAGGGGAACTGAATTTCGTATTGTATTTGATTGCATTCCTGAGAACTGTGTGCTCCTCTTTCCATCTCCTTCCATTTCTTACATTGCATAGGGGAGGGGGGTGAATTGCCAGAGAAAAAGTGATTATCTTATCTTTTTCTAAAATCATATCAAGTATTTCTGTACTGCATTTTATTCCTCATTGCTTTTCCTTTGAAATCATAAAAGTATTTTTGCTACTTTATCCATCCTATACTAACTCCTCATTGATTGTAAAGAAGTGTGCTAGTGCCAGATTACCCATTGTTGATCAACATCATATGTCTAAGTGTACTATCAGATATTAATTTATTATAAAGTGTGATATATATATATATATATATTGTTTAAATTCTCAAATAAACCTTTTAATTTGCAAAACAAACCTACTTCTTGGCTCAGTGGGGTCAGGGGGATTCTAAGAGGGGGGTGTTATACAAGGGTGGTCATACAGAGTACTGAACTAGACATAAAAATACATTAATAAGGGTTTTCCTCAGCATCCCAGACTAGGCATTGGCTTGGCTGTAGTGTTGATTGAATATCGCTTACAAAAGTGGGGGCTCGGAGCCGGGATATTCTGGGTTAGATCTATCACTTGTGCAGATTAATACAGTGTGCGAACTGACGGGAGACATACATCCGGTCGGATCACCACGCTGTGTTACGCTGTAAAGCACTCCTCAAAGGAACGCTCTAAGGAAACGGTCTGTTTTGCAAAATAAAATACAAACTTCTGTAAGTCAGGAAGGAACTCAAATTCCAGAATGACGACCGTGGTAGACATGAAAATAGTGAGGGAGCACCTCTTACGTAAGCTATTTGTGAGAGGTGAGTGGACTCATCAGGACCAGGCGGTCTGGTTGCAGGCAATCACGCAACAGGTCACTGAAACAGGGTCAGATAACTGGAGAGATCAGGGTCCATTACATGTGGCCCTGAGTGAATTATACATGGCTCCTAAAGTTAAAGATGATCACGACAAGATGGTTAGGATAGCAGCATATTTGTCTCTATATATGGGAGCCATGCAGGACAAATGTGCTGAAGGCCAAGATCTGGCAAGTAGGCATCAGCTGGCATTAGAAAAGGCCCAATCTGACCTGGTCTCTTCTGAGCAGAGGCTGCAGAGGAGCCAGGAGTCAGAAAATGATAGTAGGCAGTATATCATTAAAATAAAAGAGGACATGGATAGACTGCAACAGGAGAAGGCTGACCAGGATACCAGATTTCTGGCCTTGCAGAAGGAGTACCAAGAAGGTTTGGACTCCCTTCTGCAGAGCCAGAAAAAGCTGGAGCAACAACTGGACTTCAACAGGGCATGCACAGAGCAGGTAGCCACCCTGCAAATTCGATTAGACAGAGAGAAAGAGGAAAGCAATAAATTGATTCTGAAAGACCTGGATACCCAGGCAGAGTTCGATCAGGAGCGCCAGAAAGCTGGTGCCTTCCAAAGGCAAAGGGACGACCTGGCGGCACAGATGCAGGCTCTTAGCCAGGAAAGGGATACCTTAGGCCAGGAAGTCTGCCACTTAAAAAGGAAAATGGAAGAAAATCACCTGGCCCTCCAGGGACTGGGTGACCTCCAAAAAGAACACCAGAACTTGTTAGAGCACACCAGGAGGGTGGAGGATGCTCTGGCAAGAAAGGAGCAGGCCAATAGGGACACAGCTCAGGAGGTAACCCTCCTGCAGCAGAGACTGGCCCCGTACTCCAGGACCAATCAGGAGGCACAGAGAGAAAATGAGGCTCTCTGTCAGCACAATGATAGGCTCGGCAAAACAGGTAGCGATGCAGGAGAGACTGATAGAGTCTAGTAAGGCCTTGACTGAGGAACTGAAAGCGCAGGCTCTTGCATTGCAACAGGAAGCAGGGGCGGATAGAGATGAGGTTCGCTGGGAAAGAGAAACTCCTGAGCATAACCTCAGGAGCCCTAGTACCAGAGGCCTTCATCTCTCCCAGTCCCTGGACTCTGCCACCTCTATGTCCCCTTGCGCACATGAGCCCAGGGCCACGGGGATGGCAGATTACTATCCAGCTAGAAGTATGGGGCTCATAGGCCAGTACCTCCCAGGAATGGATGGGCGGGTATCCGGGTATGGGCACACAATCACAGTGCAATTTAGTGGGGAACCCCAGGAGAGTAGGCCCATTAAGAGCATCTTGAAAACCTCTGCCCAGTTAGGTCAGTGGGGGGGGATACCCAGCAAATCCTGGTAGCAAGGAGGGATCTGAAGACTCCTCTGAGTGTCACAGGACACAGGAGACCAGGTTCCCACATTCTGCCAGCCATTCCCAGGCTCGCAGAATCCGGGAAAACCTGGAAGATCAGACGGGCACCTCTGGGAGCAGTGCTTCTGAGTCAGAGGATGAATGGACCAGGGTTACCCGAACCAAAAAGGCCAATAAGGCAAAAAGGGCCTTGCTTAAGGACCCATTGAAACAAATAAAGGCAATCAGGAGTGTCATCACTCCTTATCATAAGAACGCCAAGTATTTCGTTTGGGAACACTTGGAGCTCTATGAGCAAATGATTGAGACTTTCCATTTGAAGGACAGCAGTAACTGCATCCAGTATGTCAAATGGACATTCTCCCCAGAATACTCCAGTTTCTTTGCGGGGCTGGAGGACCAAAATCATTTAAGATGGTCCACCTATAAGGCGGCCATCTTGAAACATTTTTCTGTTCACAGAAATCCTCAAGAGGCTCGCAAGGCAGCCTACAATTTGCAATGTGGGGAGGATCAGGCCCCACAAGAGTTTGTGCAAGAATTAAAACGTGCTTTTGCGCAGACCACCAGAAGGGTGCGCACGGATAGCAGAGAATTTATCAATACGTTTTCCATGCCTTACCCAAATACATAATGACCCAGCTCGTGAGAGATTTTCATGAGAAAAGATCTTTAGACTGGGTCATTGAACAGGCTACCCGGACCTATGAGGTGCAGAAGCCTATCAAAAATAAAAATAACGCGCCGAAAAACCCCAAAACCAACAGCACCCCTGCTGCTGCCAAGGTGGCAGAGGTAAAGGTTGCCCCCGTTTTAGATTTGGAGATGGGGGGGCCTAAAAACCTGCCTGCACCAAATAATTCACAGCCCAGAAGGCCCTCGGGCCAGTCACAGACAGGGAGTCGAGGAGGTAGTCCCACAAATGGGGTCCCCCGCTCCCCTGACTATGTAAGTCCCCGCTACAAGGGAAACCGACCAATCCTGGGTTATGTGTGGACTCCTCCAGCCCAAGGGGGGGATCCAGCCAAGCACCTGACCCGGGGAACTTCCCTCCTAACTTCCCCCAGGAGGGCAGAAATTCTCCAAATCCTGGGCAGAACTTTTTCCCCAGGTATCCGCCCAATTTCCAGCCCCAAAATCATCCATCCTTCTTTCCCCAATTCCCTGAGCCCAGACAACCTAATCCGGGAGAGGGGAGGCCAAGGGTGGAGGGGTACCAAAATCTTCCCAACCAGGGGTACTACCAGAGAAGGGATAGCTACCCTTACCGGGATCAGCCCAGGGGAGAAAATAGAGCCCTGCATCAGCCTGAGCGGGTTTCACAACTTGAGCGCCAGGTCCAAAATATGGCACGAGATCTGGGTCACATACTGAGGGCTCAACAGAACCCTCAGATGAGCATGCCACCGCAGAATTCCCCAAACTCTGGACCGGGTGCTCCAGAACAATGACGGGGGCAGCGCCCCGATAACCCACCGGTTCCCAGGGAGGAGGCACAAGGGGAAGGGGGGTGTAAAGCCTTGGAGGAAGCCTCCTTCCCAACTTGTAAACAGCCCCTGGAAAACCAGGAACCGGAAACAAAATCTCCTACCCCTGAAAGTCTGCCACCCAAGGAGCAGAGAGGAGGTAGGAGAAACAAAGGACCCAAACAGACCCACTTTGTGGAGGAGGTACAGGTCTTCCAATTTGAGGGAGAGGGATCCTCAGAAGATCCTGGGAAAAGAATCTTCTCCTTCAGAGATGGGGGAACTCCTTCCAAAGAAAAATGGGTCCCAAGGGATTCCAATCCAGACTGGGGAGATATGGAGACTGAGCTACCGCCGCCCATCATCTCATCCCAGAACCCACAATACCGAAATCCCCTGGTTCAAACCCATCCTGGTGACTGCCTCCAAAAAGGGGGGGGCCCAGAACCGGAACCAGGGGAACCCACAATGGCTCTGATCTCCAGTTGCCAACTTTTTCTTTCAGATTCCCCAGGCTCTCCACAGAATTCTGCCCAAATCTCTTCGCTAGCAATGTCCAAAACCAGAAAGTTAGCCCACCAGTTGTCCAAAAATGTGCATTATCTGTGCCCCCTTGAGGAGAAGGAGGGAAGATACTATGCCCCAGAACAAGTATAGGGGCAGGGTACAATTTTGGCACTGGTGGACACTGGATCCCAAGCTACTCTTCTGTCCAAAAGGGCCTTTGAGGAACTAAATGCAGGAAGGGGGGAGAATTACCGTATTCCTCTCACCTCTCTTCCTGGACAACTGCAGAACTTTGACGGGAAGGAAATTCCTGTCGAGGGGACTGCAGATTTGGACATCAAAATTGGGCGACACAAGGTGAAACACCCGGTCATAGTAGTGACTCCAGAGAGCACACCTTGTTTACTAGGGAATGACCTCCTGAGAAGGTTGTCACCCCTAATAGATTGTGTAAACAAGGTCCTCTGGACCCAGACTAGCCGACCAATACAATTAAAACAGAGTGTCAACCATGTTAGTTTAAACGGCACCTGCCACATGATTGAACAAAAATCTGACCAAGTAGAATTTCACTTCCAGAACAACCAAACTCCAGACGTGACAGTAATAGCAATAGGACAACAGACTGGTGATGGGGGGTCCTTTCTATTTCTGAAAATCAACCTTCCTTCCAGTTTAAGGTGGTATTCCACACTGGAAGGAAACACCCTGAAATTCTTTACTAATTCACAATCAGAAACTCCCACTCCTATAGTCCAGAAAGATGTGAAATCAGCTCAGAGCCTGGCTGATATTCAGCAAATTGGAGAGCAGCTGTTCATCCCTGTTCAGTTAAATGATGGGAAGGACTCTGTTCTCGCTCGAGTGTGTGTGAACAACGGTAAGAGCTTCATCAGCGAAGCCATGTTCCGCCAACTCCCAAAAGATCCAGCCATTCGCACATTCAAACTGATAGACAAAAGGGAAATGGACCTGGAAGCACCTAATTCCAAACATCTCCTGCCAAGCAGGTGTATGCTCAAAATCTCCATTGGCAACAAGAGCATAGTCCATAATTGTTGGGTCGTGCGAGACGTCACTGCCGCCTTTTACTTAGGCAGTGACATTCTCAATCACTTTGCCATTAGTTTGGACCTAATAAACTTCAAAGCTTGGTCTCGATTACCGGATAATCCCATGGGCTTTGATGATCCAGAAAAAGCATTTAGGTCAGCTCAATTGCTACCTTATGCAGTTGAAATTCAGATCAAAGAGGAAGTCACCATCCCAGAAAGGACCCGACAATTCTCCCTGGAAGTAAATGTTAAAAGAGGACACAAATTGAAAAACCCTGATGCTTATATCCATCTAAATGCTTCTCTCCAACAGCAAGGGTTAGGGGTAAACCCAACACCATTAGTCAACATAAAACATGACACCATTCCAATAGAGGTGGATAACGGCGACTTACAGAGTATTACTCTAGCTGCAGGCACCACTATTGGAATGGCGGTTGATGACCGACATTTCTCCATTGATTTAGGAAATGAACTGTTAGGACCAATCCCCAAGGACTGTTTTGACAGTGACAGTGAGGACAATACAACACCAGAAAGGATTTTCACCCGGCATGGGGGGAATTTCCTGGTGTACACTTCTTGCCCTTATGGTAAGGAAGATGTGACTTGTGACTTCAGGAGGGATGAGGTGATTTTCCAGGTCCATGAGGGCTGCCTTTCCCACCTGAAGCATCCAGTCCAAATCAGCACTCTGACCAGGGACTTCTCCACCCAGCTGGAGGAGGCCGCTGAGATAGCCAAACCAGAAGTCTTTCCAGGCTTCAGGCAGATGGTGGAAGAGAGAGTCAACCTAGCTGATGCCTGTGTGACTCTGGAACAAAAGCAAAAGTTGAAACAAGTTTTCTTGGATTTCCAAGATCTCTTTGCGGTAGACTCATATGACTGTGGTCGCACCGACATCCACACCACAACAATTACCACGGACCTTGGAATGGCTCCAGTGTTTGTGAAGCAATATCGTTTGCCTCTCGCATCCATGGAGTCCCTTACTGAAATAATTAAGAACCTTGAGTCCCAGGAAATAATACTTCCAGTACACAGCACCTTCAATAATCCGGTGCTGGGAATATTGAAGCCAAACGGCCAGTGGAGACTATGCGCCGACCTTAGGGAGCTCAACAAACGGGTCCATACTTCCCGATGGCCTCTGCCCTACATTGACCAAGGGCTGGCCCAGATTCAAGGGTCACAAGTATTCACTGCAATAGACCTGACCAATGGATACTGGACCGTGCCTGTCAGTAGGGAGGACCAATACAAACTGGCTTTTACCTTTGGGGGCCAGCAGTACACATGGACCCGAACTCCCTTCGGATACCTCAACTCCGGCAATTAATTCAACATTTTCCTACATAAGGCCATGCCCGACCTGGGTGGGAGAGGTAACCTGGCTTATGTAGATGATGTCCTCATCAAAAGTTCATCTGTGGAGGAACACATAGCGGAGATCCATTATGTTCTGACACAGTTGAGGGCCGCCGGAGCAAAACTTTCCTTTCAGAAAGCACAGTGGTGTAGAACCCGTGTTAATTTCTTGGGGCATGAGATTACTCCTCAGGGTCTCTGTCCCCAAGAAAAGAAAGTGGAAGCACTCCAGAAACTGAAAGACCCCACAACTCTGCGGGAACTAAGGAGCCTCCTTGGACTGACTAATTACAGCAGAAAGTTCATTGAAGGCTACGCAGAGATCACTAGACCCCTGATTAATCTCCTGAAGGGGGGGTCAAGTGGGAATGGGGTCCAGAACAATCCGAGGTCCGAGGCAGTAGACAACTCAAAAGAAGCCTCTCACAAGTGTCTTGCCTAGCTTACCCTGTCAGAAACAAGGAGTTCTTCCTGAAGACGGGGTTCTCTAATACGTGCTTGATGGCAGTATTATACCAAAAGCATGACAAGGTCAATAAAGTAATCTCCTATGCGAGCAAAACTTTATCCTCTGTGGAGGAAAAATTCAACGATTGTGAGAAGGCACTCCTGGCAATGGTGTGGGCATTGAAGAATTACCGCCCGTTTATCCAGGGGGAACACATCATAGTGGAGACTCCACACCAGCCTCTGCAATATCTCCAAAGTGACAGAATCCGGGCCGGAAATGTGAGTAATTCCCAAATTACTTCCTGGATTCTGTCAATGCAAGGCTTTCCTTTGGAGGTCAGATATGGCCAAAACAAGAAGAGTCCACTCACGCAAGGTCTGGCTGACTTGCATGATTGTGCCAGAGAAAACTGTCTCGAGGACGAAAGTCTAAAAATCAAGGACAACATGGAGGCATACCTTAATTCCCCACACAAAGTCTTTGAAGAAGACAAGTGTGAGGGAATGCCCACTGTCTATGTGGATGGATGCTCTTACCATGTTGACAACGACGGGGAGAAAGAACTGGTGGCTGGCGTAGGGAATGCATGGGTGAAGGAGTTCCCAGAACCCTCTGCTGGATACAAAATTGGTCCCCGAAGTAGTCAGGTGGCAGAATTGATGGCTGTGCATCAGGCCATCCTCACTGCTGTCCAGCATCAACTACACGAACTGGTCATAATCACAGATTCGGATTATGTACGGAACGGGTTCGTGGAGCACCTGGTCAACTGGAAAACCAGAGGCATGTTATGCACTAATAACAAACCCCTGAAACATGGGAAGTTAATCCAAAATATTGATGATCTGGTCAGATCGAATGGGATGACCATCTACTGGAAAAAGATCAAGGGTCATTCCAAAGTAGAGGGACCGGCAAAACTGGAAATGACTTAGCTGATCAGCCGGCCAAAACCGGGGCCATCCAAGGGGATCTAATAGAAATAGAGTCCCTGTTGGGGGAAATCCAGGTCACTGCTATCACTAGATCCCAGACAAATGCTCACAATGATCTTTCAACTGCACAATGGAGTAAGGAGACCCCTGATGCTGATTTAATTACAGCTCAGAAAGGGGATCCAATTATTGGTAAGTTTTACCAACACCTTGAGGACCCTGAGAACTTTCCCCTGACGGATACCGATTACATTGGGAAAGAGGACCTAAGAGTGTTGATGAAATGTCCAAAAATGTTCCGAATCCAAGACGGTTTGCTGCTAAGGAAATCCAAAGCTGGCCACGATCAGTGGGTGGTTCTTACCTCATTCCGAAGCCTGATGTTAAGTAACGCCCATGATGCGGCCACCGCCGGTCATAGGGGGTTTCGCACAACACTGGAAATCTTAAGAGAGGTTGCATACTGGCCACACATGGGGCAGGACCTCGACCAATACTTGAAGGGGTGTCTTGTGTGTGCACAATTTCAGCCATCATCCCTCACACACCGTGCACCTCTCCAAAAGAGGGGGATGACACTGCCATGGTCAGATTTGCAAATCGACTTTGTAGGCCCTGTGATTCGCTCGTCTAGAGGAAACAAGTACATGTTGACCGTTACATGCTTGTTTACCAAGTGGATGGAATGTCTCCCAGCCCCAAACTGCAAGGCAGAAACAGCAGCTGCCCTGATGATTAACCACATCTTTTCCCATTTTGGTCTACCTCAAAGGATTGAGTCAGACAGAGGTAGCCACTTCACCAGTGAAGTAATGACAAAGATGTCGGAGATACTGGGGGTTAAAAGGAAGCTACACATTGCTTACAGGCCAGCTTCTTCTGGAGCAGTGGAGAGATATAACCGAACCATTGTGAGCATCTTAAAAAAGTTTGTGGCAGATTCTGGGCCAAGTTGGGATATCCGATTACCTCTGGTCCTAATGGCCATCAGATCTACCCCTTCATCTGCAACCAAAATGTCACCATTTGAGTTGATGACTGGACGCAAGATGGTGCTTCCCCAGCATTTGCTCTACAGAACCCAAGAGCAAACGTTGATAAATGCCTCCACAACTCATGAGTGTGTGGAGAATTTAAGGAAACACCTTTAGCATGCTTTTGCCTATGGTCAGCGGAATCTAGAAAGATCAGCCGAGAGCATGAAGACCCACTATGATTTAAAAACTACCCGAAAGGAATATAAGGTGGGTGATCAGGTCTATCTATACAATTTCCAAAGGAACCAGGCCAAACAGCGAAACATCTTGCCTACATGGAAAGGACCGTTTGAAATTATTGACAAGATCTCCCCTGTTGCCTATAAGATCTGCATCCCCAAAGGCAGTCTGGCGGAAGGGGAAGACAAGTGGGTACATATAAATCAGCTAAAGTGTTGCCATCCCAGGCACACTCTGAAACAACTGGAGGAATCCACTGGAATCCCAGAGGGGGCCGCTCCAGAGTAATTCAGTTCCAACCCTAAAATATTCCACATATAGCATATAAAATTCTGTGATCCTTGTTTATATATATATATGTTCTTGTCTCCTAATTTAAAAAAGAAAATGTATATGTTCATATCTTCTGATTCATAAAATGTATATGTTCGCCACACCATTAATAGTGGTGAAGAAATTTCTACAAATAGGTATTGCCGCTTTGCTTTATCATCCTAGGAGAGATGAAACCATGGACACTGACCAAGGAGGATGACCGGGGAGCAGAGACCCGAGGGGCCCGGGGTACCGCCCAATCCTCCCATCAGGACCAGCAAGGAGAACTGATTGATCGACTGGAGGGAGGAAAAGATGCTGAACTGTGCCACCTATGGAATTGGAAGAAGAGGAGGCGAACATCCCAGATCTTGCGAGTTCCATCAGTGAAAGGACAGAATGGCATCGCAAGAGGGGGGGCTTGTGGGATGTTTTTACCCATGCATCCAAGCCCTACAATAAAACTGTGCAGTACTGGCATGGAAAACATCATGATGGCCAGAACTCCCCAGAGAGTGCACAGGGAAAACATGAAGAATAGGCTGCCACCCATTTTTGCCTATGTTGTGAGCACAGGAGGGCACTGCCTAAAACCACCATTGGGCTACACACACAGTAGCCTGAAACCATTGGGAATGGCAATGCTGATTGCCAAAAGCAACCCAGAACTGTGGGGAATTCATTTCTTAATCCCAAAAATGGTTACATTACCAGTACTCACCACTATCAGAAAGCCGGCGTTTTCAAACCACCAGACTTTTGTGTAAAACTGAACAAATGAAACAAAACCAGACCAAGGAAAGACTTGCTAAGATGTGGCTACAATGTAAAACTATATTCTGAAATGACTTGAAGGGAGTAATTATTTAATGTATAGGTAATAATTGTCAGTTTGATTTGAATGTAGAAAACTGGGAACAAAAAGTGACATTTAGCTGAAACCTGGCTTAATGAAACTGAATTCTGCCTGACAACTACCCCCGACAGGAGTTGAAACTGGATGCTCTGCCACTCTGCCCATGGCCAAAAGGAGTTAACACCTCTCTGATTAGATTAGGGGTGGAGCAGCTGGGGACTACAGGGAGTTGAACAAAGGCCTGTCCTGGACTCAGGCACATGTTATATTGGGGGCGTCGTAAAATAGCTTCCTCTTGGGAGAAACTGGGGGGCAGCTGTGCCTCTGTGAACAAGCTGGCTTGGGGGAAGTGGATAAACCAGTTATTCCACCCTGTGATGTGGGAAGCCACACCCCTTTTTGACCAGGGCACAATTTTAAAAAGATAGATAACTCATAGTGCGGACTTGTCAGAATTATATAAGTAATATCAATATTTTTGTGATTTTTCTGTGAACATTTTGAGAGGCGTTTGGACCCTGTGGTGTATTCTGGGGGGTTGCTAGCGGAAAATAGGGTCTCACTCCAAATGTCTGCATGTTAAAAATCTGACACTTCATCAATTAATGTCCATACTCCTTGCGCACATGTGTGTAATTTTGGGTAAATGTCCGACATTGCAAAACCAGTTAAAAAGTGCAAAATGTTGTCATTTTTGAATGCAAGCCCCCAGGAAGATCAGAGGCGGACAAGCATGGGCCATACGAAATATATAATGTGCACATGTAATTTCAACAAATTGTATATCTGGGAAAGATGTATTTGAATCAAATATAGATTTGTGGGCAAACTGACCAGGGGAGGATCCTCTGACCCATAAACAGACCTCATCATGATGACAATCCATTTCCTTCCCCAAATCATGGGAGAGGGGAGAATTGGGCCAATGATAAGTAGAGAGGGGCAGGCTTAGCTAGGCCCAGGCACACACCCATTTTCAAAACACATAAAAAGAGACTGCTGGGACAGGTAGAGAGATTCAATTCCATTTGCTGCAGAGCATGCTGACCGACGACTTCACATCCAGAGATCCAGACTTCAAATCCATCAAATCTCCAAAGACCAGAACTTTACTTCAGAACTTAAAGCAAGGGCCTAAACCCACAAACTGAGAACTCTTCTCAGCAGGCCTCAGCATCCTTAAAATCATTTGCAAACTATTCCACAGCTGGGCGAGCTGTTTGAATTCTTTTGCCAAGAACTCTTGCCAGTACCCAGAAAGCAGTGTTACATCCAGAATCCACTTGATCCGGACCGGAAAGCAGAGCAGTATCCAGAACCAGAGGCCGCTGAATCCAGAGAGGCTAGACCAGCAGAGCAGAGCTGACCCAGATTGCTGTGAGCAGAACCAGTGCCTGATTGACCCGCCGAGCAGACAGAACCGCAGCTGGACGTGTTGACCAGATCCGTGACGAGGCCTTGTTCAAATTTATATTGTGAGCATCTAGCAGAACTGTGCAGAACCAATCTCTTAGGTTAAAATAGTTTGGATTAGATTATTTTAACTAAGTAGAACAGCCTCCTAGAAATCATGTCATCTGTCATTTTTAAAGCTGCACAACTGTCACCTGTAAATTCTGAAGCTGCAAGCTGTCACCTGTCATTTTGAGTTTTACTTTAAATCCGAAAAACTACCTTTATTTAATCGTCCGTATCTCTGGAACCGACTTCCTACTCCTTATAGCTTTTCCGCAATCACGATTCACGCACTTGCGAAATTTACCGCAATTTGCGATTTTGGCTCAATTTCTCCTCTTGTCAAAATAGCAGCTCCATTCTTTCTTTTGTTAAAATCCATTTGCAACTTGGTAATAACTCATAGAGCATTGCTAAAGTGAGCCTGAACTAATACCAACACGCATCTCCCACTCACCCTGAATCTCTAGAGGGAATTAAAATCAGTTGGCACATTTTCCCATCCATTGCCATCACACTTAAAAGCATTTTGGGCCTGTGTTTCAAACTCCTACCTGTTTCCTCTAAGCTTGCTGGGGGGGAACTGAATTTTCATATTGTATTTGATTGCATTCCTGAGAACTGTGTGCTCCTCTTTCCATCTCCTTCCATTTCTTACATTGCATAGGGGAGGGAGGTGAATTGCCAGAGAAAAAGTGATTATCTTATCTTTTGCTCAAATCATGTCAAGTATTTCTGTACTGCATTTTATTCCTCATTGCTTTTCCTTTGAAATCATAAAAGTATTTTTGCTACTTTATCCACCCTATACTAACTCCTCATTGATTGTAAAGAAGTGTGCCAGTGCTAGATTACCCATTGTTGATCAACATCATATGTCTAAGTGTACTATCAGATATTAATTTATTATAAAGTGTGATATATATATATATATATATATTGTTTAAATTCTCAAACCTTTTAATTTGCAAAACAAACCTACTTCTTGGCTCAGTGGGGTCAGGGGGATTCTAAGAGGGGGGTGTTATACAAGGGTGATCATCCAGAGTACTGAACTAGACATAAAAATACATTAATAAGGGTTTTCCTCAGCATCCCAGACTAGGCATTGACTTGGCTGTAGTGTTGATTGAATATCGCTTACATACCATTCTATTTCTAATGTGAGGATGCATCTGTGGGACTAATGTTACCCACGGGAATGATCGAAACATGCACAGAGCACAGTCCATCTAGAGGCACTGTTTTCCCATGGCCTTTTGCACACCCATGAATGGCATACATTCATGTCCTATAGGCCACCGCCATCATGCTCAAATGGTTCCTTCTGCACTGCCCTTGTCTTGTTTTGTCCTCTTGTTTTATGTGTTCCCTGAGGAGGCCTACGGGCGTGTGGTGCTATGCAAGAATTAAATCATAATATTTATTTATTTATGTTACATTTGTTAACCGCACAAAACCTTCAGCCATCACTGTTACAAACAGTTACACTCAATTATGAACAAGAGAGGGGCATGCATGTGCCTGGTTCAAGAGCCAGCTACACAGGTATGCGAATGTCAAGCGGATTAGGAATGGGAATGTCAGGTGGGTTAGGTGAAGAGCCAGGTTTTCAGAGCTTTGCTGAATGGCCAGTGGTTCTGCCCTTCGGTGAGTGAGGAGAGAGTTCCATAGGTGAGCTGCCACTGATGGGAAGCTTGCATCCCCACTTTGTATCCATTTGGAATTAGGCTGGATAAGTCTGTGTCTGTAGGCCCATCTAGTATCTCTAGAGGACTGGGACTTTGAGAATCCGTGGGAGAGGTAGGGCGGTGCAGAATTGGACAGACATTTGTGAGTGATGGATAAGGTTTTAAGGATGATCCTTTCCTTGATCGGGAGCTAGTGGATGCTTCGTCTAGCTTCAGTTATGTGCTCTCTTTTTAGGATGTTAAGAGCAGCAGGGATAGGATTGTTCTGGATCACTTGGAGTTTGTGGATGTTATGCGTGAAAGTGCCAGCGAAGAGGGCATTGCCATAGTCTAGCCTGGCTCCGATGATGGCCCTAGCAATGCAAACAGTTTGTAGATGACGTGTTAGCAAAAGTGTGGGGTCCAGATAAACGCCTAGGGTCTTCACAGATGAGGAGACAGGAATCTGAAACCCGCTGATGCTGAAATTGACGCATTGAGGATCTAGTTTTCTTTATAACAGCTGGAGGACCAACCAACAGGATCTCCGTTTTATCATCATTTAAATAGCGACCATTAGCATCCATGCAGGCCTGGATTGTCGAGTAGATTGTATTTGCATTAAGTGTTTGTGAGTCTTCAGAGTAGTTTCCAGAGAGCGAGGTAGAAGAATTTGCATATCATCGGCGTAGTTTGTGCAAGATATGCCGAAGGAGTCAAGGAGATCACAGAGGGGTTTGGTGAAGATGTTGTACAGTGTGGGTGACACACAGGAACCCTGGGGTACACATGAGATGGAGGAGGGAGGGGCACAGGCGATATATGAGAAGACTCTGATAGATCTGTCTGCCAGAACGGAAACTATCCATGAAGTGGTTTCAGGTGAGAATTTACCTGCCGAGGCAAGATGGTGGCAGAGAATGCTGTGGTCAACCAAATCGAAGATGGCAGATAGGTCTAGTAAGAGGAGAAGGGCTGGCTTGCCTTCATCTCTAATGGCGTCAAGTTGATTTTCTAGGTCCAATAAGGCAGATTCTGTTCCATGGCCAGGTTGATAACCTGACTGTTGCAGACCTAGGATGTGGTTGATTTCCAGGTAGTGTTGTATTTTATTATATTCAGCCCTGTCCACGATTTTGAGCAGAAAAGGGACGTAGTGATGGGGTGGTAATTGCTTGGTATAGCAGGGTCGAGTGTAGGTTTTTTGATGAATGGGTGGACCCAGGCTTTCTTCAGGGAGGGAACAATAACAATAATAATAATAATAGCCTCATGCCCTTGACCACTGGGGTCTTGGCTGACACAGTTGAGGAAGAGGATGTGGATGAAGATGCCGGTAACAGAGAATGACACCATGGAGCGGGCTAGCCAGCACGACCATAGACACACTGAGTGACGCTCCACTGGTCCCTGTCCCACCACCAGTCAACATTCAGCCCCGGCCCCCTTCCCAGCAGTAGTCATCAGCTGAATGGCCACAATGACCAGGATGCTACCACCACTGTTACCACTATGGACACAGTCACCGTGGCCACATGGAACATCCTGCAGCGGAGGGCTGTTGACACTCTAGTGGTGATGGAGAAAATTGCCACCACAGCTGCGGAGGCACCTCTCCTAAGGCCAGGTAAGGAGTCTGCTGCCCCTCGACCACCCCACACCCCACTTACTGTACCCATTGCACCTGTCCCTGTGGCTGGCAGTCTCTTGGCAGACATTATTGAGTGATTGTCAACCATGAAGTCACCCGGGCACGGGCAGAGGCGAGTTGGAGGGAAATGCTAGAAACCTGCTCGTCTCTTGACCTTATGTCGAGCGATGTCCAAAAGTCCTTGGAGCATGTGCGGCATGAATTTGAGGCAGCCTGCCGAGGTCAGATTTAATCAAGGAGGTGCAGGCAACAAGGCAAGAGACCCAACCTCTGCTATGGCTTCTGCATAGGCCTATGCTCAGAAAAGGGAGGATTCTGAGCTTGTCCGGGAGCAGGCCTAAGGGGGCTATGCTGGTGCTAGGGAGGATGCCCAACTGTCCTGAGAGCAGGCTTGTGCTGTGGCTGTTGCAGAGGTCTATACCCAAGACAGGGGCTTTGCCCTGTTAGCTCAAAGGCAGTCCTCTGCTGCTTCTCAGGAGGCTTATGCTGGGGCAGGGGCGGATGCACGACTGGCCAGAGAGTAGGCCGCTAGGCACACCAGGATGCTTGCAATGCTGCACGTGGCTCCCCAGCAGTGCGGTCGCACTTGGCCTGCAGCAATGTTGCCCTCTTCCGCCAGATGCTGGATGAAAGCCTGAGACATCTCCAGTGGCAGGTTGCACTGGCAGACCTGCTAACTATTATACATGTGTATAGTGCATTATATTATGCAATAACCTTACATAATCCACCAACAATGAATTGTTGCCAAGCAAGCTCTCATTGATTCTAGTGCAACCAGGAAGAACTGGAAGGTGGAGGAGGAAAGTAATGCGGACTGTTGAAAATTATGAGAGGGGCTTGAATCAGCGCTCATAGAGGTCCTGTATATTTGCAACCTTTATTCTGAAATAAACCCAAGATGAAATAGCAACTATCATGCGCTTGCCATATCAGTCCAAAATACTAACCCAGCACGAGCAGGACCTTAACCTCATGCACGACTATGTGGCTAGGGATTCAGCACCCAACTCTACCTGCCCCTATCTCCCATCAGCACAGCAATCCCCAGTGAGACCTACCTCGATCTGCCGCTCATGTCGTAGTCGTTCTTTCGCCCACTGACACCAAGATAATAGAGTCTGCAGGAGAAGCAGCAATGGTGGGGGAAGTGACCCACCCTCCAATGTACCTTTCCTTGGTTGTCCTTCCCATTCTGTGTAGGAATTTATTTGTGTTTTTTATTCTGCTGCCTGGACTGTTCTTCACCCTGTTTCAACGTGGACTCATTGGACCTCATCCTTTGGACATTTGTTTTTTAGACATTGGCGTGGACATGATTGTTTTGCCAAACACTTCCCAGACAGCCACCAACCTTCCTTCCCAGTTCAATAAATTCAGTTCATTCAACAGTTGTGTTGCCTGTTTTTTGGTGGTGCTTGATTAGAGGGGTAGGAGAGGTGGAATCTGTCAATATCTTGCCCTCACATCTAACTATGAAGTTGTGAATGAGTTCTTGTAGCAACGCAAGCCCATCAAGGTTGTCCTGCTGCTGGCCATGTCCTTACGGCTGTCTGTCATGCCCATTGCCATCATCATCGGAGTCTGCATCTTCAGTGCCATCTTCGGGCATGGACATGTTGCATCTGATGGCTATATTGGTCAACTTTCAGCACATAGACACGATATTTCTGGCCGATACTTGAAGGATTTACATGCAACTGGGTGGATTTATGTATTACTTGGTATGGTTGCATGCTACAAGTTGCTGACTAATCCCTGATGACCATTCCCTTCATGCCTCAATGCAGATGGCCGGCACTCTGGAACCAGAGCAACTTATTCATGTGGAGGCTACTGCTGCGTGCATTGTTTGCTTTTCGGATCAGTTGGGGGGATCCCATGTGGCACGATTAGCTTCAAGGTCTGTGGGAATGACAGTGGTACACTATGTCCTAATGTGACCCTGAATTCTCCCCATGACAAGCAAGGATAAGAGTTTGGGTACTGTGACCTGTTTTCTGTAATGTGCAACCCTAAAACAGCGATAAAGACTCGGTACCATGAGCATCTGGGTGCTAGACATGGTAGATGGGCTGGGCATTGTGATGGAGAGGGGCATGGCCACAAGAGGCATGTTGGGTCAGTACGGCAGTGGTACAACTGACTAGCACGTGAGGAGTTCATTGTCAATTTGAGCATTCCATTTTCAGTTTAAGTACTTGGAATGTGTCCTACCAGGAATCTGGTGGAGGGTAGGCCATGGAGGTTGTATAACAATGCAGTCCTCTGATGGCACAGAGGGACTCCCCCTGAGCACTATGTAGGTGCCTGCAGAGTGCAGTCAGTGGTTCATCAGCTGGAGATAGAAAGGCACTGAAAAAACTGTAATGGGTTACACAGGAGTCAGATGGCAGAGGAGGAATGGTGAGGGGTGTCCTTTTGTTCTGATAACTGTACAGTGGCACCTGACTCCACCCTTCACGAACGCCATATGAGCCCCATCACCTCTGGAGGTTGTCGCCCATATGCATACACTGTCAGGGTCGGACTGGAACATCGAACAAGTCTGGACATCAAAACAAAAGGGGCCCACAAACAAACAAACAAGTGCCCCACATTCGGGATTCATGACTGCTGCCAACAGACCACCCAGGAAGATGGTTGAGAGGCTGCTCTGCACACTTTAAGGTGGCAAGAATTCAACCCTACACTTGCTACCCTTGAGGCAACGCAGGATAAAATACACACTCAAGATAGACATGGCGGGTAAACTGAAATGGATCTCATGGAATGTGCATGGGCTGAATAACCCAATAGAGGCAAGGAACATTCGGGCCTATGTGGAACGGCATTCACCCAATGTAGTGCTGCTGCAGGAGACACACGCTCTTGAAATAACACACAAGAAAATAGCACCAAAGTTACTCCTCGCAGGCCAGAGGGGTGATCACATTGATACTCAAGCCCATACATTTTAATACAGAGTGCACCCATATTGACCCCAATGGTAGATACGTAATTGTTACAGGAGCAATAAATAATGATCCCATTACGTTAGTCAACACGTACGGTCCGAACATTGACGACCCTGCCTTTTATGCTCTAGTAGCAACCCTTATCGTCAAGACGCCAGACACCCCTGTTCTGTGGGTAGGCGACTTTAATACCATACTAGATGTCGCAAAGGATAGATTTAGCACTAGACACTGCAGCAATACTAGAGCAGCCCAAATGGTAAAGCAGATTATGGTACAATACTCACTCATTGACACATGGGGGACGGAACACCCTAATAAAACCGAATACACATAAAACTCCACCCTAATATCGCTGGGTAGGATTATACAAGTGCTCAGTGAAAACGTTTTTGAATAGCATAGATTTACCACATCATTTGATAAGGTCTATGCCTGATGGAATTCTAAAAACCTGGAAAGGATGAAAATGGTGTTAAAAGCATTGTAGCTGCCTGAATATCTGTTGCCCTAATTTGACAGTGTACGAGTGGTGCCCGGCATATTCCAAACTGTGGCGAACCAGAAGAAGGATCCGGACTAAGTACTGACATGTTCAAGAGTTTTTATTGAACATTTTTTTTAAATCTACTGTTATGAGGGAAGTTCTGTGCCAACCAAACTAAAAGTAATGGTGCTCTCCGAAGTCCAAAAGAAATAATCTTTAGTCCAAATCCTAATAGCTAACTGGTCCTACCATTTAGGAAACCTCAACAAAAACAGGACACGATGCAATAACCTCTATCATTGGCTTCTGCCTGGCCCAACACTTGGATCTCTTTTCCAAGAAGAAGGTTTTAAAAGCTCATCAAGTTGTGGATCTCTTTCCAAACAAATCATCAATTTCTCACACTACAGTCCTCAGATTCTCTGCAGGTTTTGTACGGCAATTTATAAGTCTTTACAAATGTTCTATACAGTTCCCTTTTCTCAGAAAATAACAAGGTTTTCTTAGCACAATTCCACCATTTGTCACTTGGTGCTTAACAGTGTCAATGTCTTGTTTTTAAACACTGGAACTCACCAGGTTCACTCCCTTCTCAGTTTTGTTCCCTATGTTTCATGTTTCCAAGATGCCCCAAAGTCCTCTGGCCTTCTTTCAGGCTTGCTTTAAGCAAGGCCTGAGTAAGGCGTCTGCCCATTTGGGTTTTCCATGCTCCTGTAACCCATGTGGCTTCTACAGCCTTGGGTGTCTCTTAATTTCCCAGGCATCTCCAAAGCCCTCTGGCCCTTTCATAGGCTTGTATTATCAGGTCCTCTGTAAGGCGTCTGCCCGTTCGGGTTTTCTGGGCTTCCGTAACCCTTGTGGTTTTTCCTACCTCTTGTATTACTGTATTTCCAGGACTCTGCAAAGTCCTCTGGTCTTTTCATAGGCTTGCTTTAGCAGAGCCTCGGTAGGGCATCTGCCTGCTCAGGTTTTCCAGGCTCCCGTAACCCCTGTGGCTTCCCCAGACTCTTGTTTCACTGTTTGCCCCTCTCAGCAGCATTACCTCTTTGGGAGCGTTCGCTTCCCTTCTGCTGCTCGGCAGCTAATGCACTTCTCATGCAGAGATCGGGAATCCAACTTCCCCAATGTGGTCTGGTCTTGGTGTTGTTTAATAGGCCCCAGTCTCACCACGTGTGGTTTCCGTGTGGTTGCGCCACCAAGCAAGGTGGTTGCTTTACTGCCTCCTCTCTCTCCCAACCTTGGATTCTTCGTTGGTCAGGACTCGAGCCTTCCAGCATCACGCTAGTGATTCACTCACTCTCCACACTACCGCAGGCTCTGTGATCAACCGTGGCTCCACCCCTTCATGACTTCTTCTCGTCTCTGCGCAGGAGTCTTCCTCCTGCATTCAAGGTTCCTCATTTTTTCATGTACGCTATCTCAACCAAAAGTGAAATTCTGGTGCTTGATCAAACAAAAGAAGTGGACGTACGTACCAGTCTTGTAGTCTTTGCAAGAGCCAAGGTAGGCAGTTTCACGCTTGTCTGGTAATAGCTAAATGCTGCCTCTGGTGGAAGTTATTGTCATGAGATATGAGTGTTGTACAGTCCAGTAAAGGAGTCATGGGTAGTGAAGGAATGTTATTTGGGTTATGTGAGCATGCATATCTTAGTTAGATTATCTGTTCAAGGAGCTGCTGATTTTCCTATTTGTTTTTAACCTCTTGAGGGTGGATTCTGTTTTTGGGGGTTTTAAGGTTATGCCCTGGTTCTCTCTAGGCTGGACTACTGCAACAGCCACTTTCTCAATCTGCCTTCCTCTACTGTTGCAGGCGCCCCCTGTAACTAATCCAGAACAGGACTGCAAGACTTATCCTTGTCCTCAAGCCCAGGGACCGCATCTCTCCATCCCTGAAATCGCTCTACTGGTTCCCGGTGGCTGCGAGGATCAATTTCATGACCTTTTGCATTGTCCACACGGCGATTTTGGGGCCGGAGCCTGCATTACATCCAACCCCCCTCTTCAAAAATACCTTCCTTCTCGAGCCCTTCGCTCAGCTACCTCTAACTCTCTAATGGTTAGATGCTTTTCTTTAAATTGCATACACATTTACTTTGTCACGAGCACCCTCCAACCCTGAATGTGACTCAACTCGAGCTCTGATGATGTGGGAAGTTGCCAGCCCCCACAAAAATGTGTTATACGCACACTGCTTTGCTCAGGATTTCTGAACTCACCACGTGCATCTTGTGCAGAAGCAGACAGTGTTTTATATCCATGTTGATCTCAGCTGGGCTGGTGGCCGACGGCGTCTGCCTCATGCATAGACGTTGTGTGTGCGGCTCTTTCTCCGACTTAGAGAGTGCAGCTATCAGCTGCAGCTGAGCGCCGTCTGCCTTCAACAAATAAAACACAAACGTTTAGTTACAGAATGGCCCTTGCTTTAGCGCATGACACCGGCTCACAAAAGTAGTTGGATTCCATTTGCATTTCAGGAAATGGCAGATTTCACGAGCGACCTGTCCAAGACTGTGCACTGTGGGTTTTGGTTTGGTTGCATCGTGTATGTGTATTGGCATACATTGGTGTGGTGGTGTGCTGTCATATACATACCCAGAAGCCTTGCCGGGCATGGCTATAATCCTCCATGATGCGTGGCAGATGTTTCTGGCTAGGATCATGGAGTCATTGGTTGGATCAGGAAATCTGGCAGTGTGTGAACCGCCGGGCTCCGGCGCCATTCGAAGAATGGGCATTGGCGGGGGACTCCCTTAGTGCCAACACTACCATTTGGCAAAGCAGTGTCGAGGGGCGGGCCCACGGCCCTGCATGGCACCACCCAGAGGAGGGTGACCTCACCAGGGTCCGAAGGGGCATTAAGCATTAGCCTTGGAGCCCTATAAAAGGGGCTCTGGTACATGTTTTCAGCCTCTTGTCCCTGTTCGTGTTTTGTTGCCCTCCCACCCGCCCTTTCATGTTATGGTGTTATTGTTATGTTTTCTCTTTCAAACACCCAGCGGATGTTACGTGGTGTTCCCTTTAGAAAGTACTGGCCAATACCACAAGGGAACTGCACAGTCAGCAGCTTAGAATGAACGGTGCCCAGGAGTATTAGACTCAGGGGAGGCCCCTATAAAAGGGGAGAGATAGGGGGCTTGAAAGACCTTCAAACTCCAAACATGGGTGGGGGGGGGAATGGGAAGTGTATCGATGGGAAAAGAAAAAGGAGAGTAGCAACGAATACAACAAGGGGAGGGGAAGGAATGAAAGAATCTTAGAGTAAACAGGATCTGGCAAGGAGGTGGAAAAGTTAGGGGGAGGGAGATTGGGGGGAACCTGGGACGCTGGGTCGTCTAGGGGGGGTAGGAGGAAAAATGGGGCAGTTAAAAGGGACCACTTCGGGAGAACACTGGGTAATGCCTGGGAGGGGGGTACTTGGGAGTCGGTGGGTAGTGGCCTAAGAAGAGCAGGGGGGGAGCGCTGGGGAGGACCTTTTAAGCGATGGGTAAAGGGAGTAGGATGGGGAAGGAATGACTTTGGGCTCCGGGGGGTAGGTAGCTGTGGTTGGGGGGGGGGGGGGCTTGTGAGAACAGGAGAGCAAAAAAGGGGAAGGAAGGGGCCTGAGTGGGGTGGGACAGCTAAGGCGGTTTGGTGTTAAGGCAGCCCTGGGTTTCGACGAAAGGGGGGTATTCACGGCAGGCTAAAGGTAAACACGTAGGGGGAGCAAAAGGGGTAGGAAAAGGGAGACCACCAAGGGAAAAGGGGTAGAAGAGGGAATTTATGGGGAAAAAGGGAATCATGATGAGGGCTAAGGATAAGTGGATGGATCCTAAGAAAGGAGAACAAGCAAACAAGTGAAAACTAAATGGAAATGGAAAATGCACTTAAATAGAAAGGGGAAAAGAAATTAAAAGAAAAAATAAATTAAAATGGCCAAAGGGTAGAGAGGGACGGATAAGGAGGGACGGGGCCATTGACGGGTCCGCAAGGTCCGAGAGGGGTGGGGGGGGGTTAGGATGCTATTCCTCAGTGCAGAATCCTGAGGGTAGTGGCGAAACGGAACACCTGTAAGTTAAATGTGGCAATTTTATTTCCACTCAGTCAAGTGGTCATGCCTCTCATTTTGGGCTGCAGGTGGGAGGGGTGGGGCTCACAGGGAGGAGGGTAGCGGGTAGGAAATAGGGGGAAGCAGGGTGTGTGTGTGTGTGTGAGCAGCTTATGTGACGTGCCCCCACTGAGAGTGTCGGCACTAAGCATGTAGGCCTCACAAAACATCTGCTTGCTGACGGTGTGTTGCATGCGTCTGTAGATTAAGACATGCTCTCGTGCCTTGTGTGAAAAAGAGCCATATGTGGGCAGTCTAAACCCCACCCATCTTGGGGAAGCCCAGAATTTCACAGAACTGGGGCAAGATGTGACTTAGGACTACAGAGTCAGTGAGGAAGGCAGTATGGAGCCACATGTGTCTCATCATGGTGGAGAACACTTGTGAGAGGATGCAGGAGAAGCATGGCTGTGTGATGCCATGCACCATGGCGGCAGTGCGTGGAACACTACCTATAGCACATAGATGGAGCACTGTGGGAATTTCAATGGGGAGGCAGGGTCGTGCTGTCCCTCTCAGGCTGAACCTAGCACTCTGGTTCACCCTGCGGGCTGAAGATGGTGGGGCATGTCCAGGTGGTAGGCAGTTAGGACCTGCTGGTCTCTGAGGTCTTGGCGGGGCAGCCTGGGCCAGAACACCCTCTGTGAGTGGTGCCTTCAAGCTGCCCTACCCCAATTTCCTGTCTTGGCGCTGATGCTGGGTAGGGGGTTAATGGCAGGGCTTTTGGGATCTCTGGGGTAGGGTTTGGGGTCTAGGCTGATGGGCTGCTTGAAGAAAGTGGCAAGAGGCCAGGCTGGTGAGCTGCCTGTGGTAAGGGCTGCTGCTGGACCAGTATTCAACGAAAATACTGTATCTAAAATCCTGCATCACCCAAAGTCCTGCATTTTGGGACTAGAAACATCTCGTATACCAAAATACCGAATTAGGGCAGCTGGGGTTGCGGGGGTGTCCCACGCTCCCCTAATTTGGTATTTTGGTCTGCGGGGGTCACTGAGGTATTGCGGGGGACACAAATACAACAAAAACATCTCGAATTACAAAATGCGAACCTATTGTGTTCGTGATTTGGTAGTTCGAGATTTTGGTTTTCGTTAAATTGACGTACACATCCGCTGTGCCAACTGTGCCAGGGACAGGGCTCTTCTTAGCTGCCTCCTGTGTGACAGGCCACTTTTACTCTGCCAAATTGCACCTGTTCTGAACAGGCGCTGTTTTGGGAGTAAAGCTTGGTGCAAAAATCAATGCAATGATGCACTATAATTCCTATGGCCGCAATCGGTGGGCATAACTTTCATGCATAAAAACATGACGTACATTCCATGCGCTTCGTAAGCTTTACACATACAATTGTTGCGTCTGTGCTTGGTGGTATAACAGAGGGCACAGGAATATGGGACCAGTATTCGGGGGCACGTAAATTCAAGGCAATAGTTGTTTGCTCCTCGAATTTATGTCACTGTTTTAGGCCCCAGGGACTTGGAAAATGAGCTACATAGAACGTTGGTTAACATGGCACGAGTATGTGACGTCATGGGGTTCAGGAGCCGTTCTAGAAGATTGTAATGCAGAGATTGCAATGGGTGTTTGGAAAAGGAAATGTTTCCAAAGCAAGTCCGAGCGAACCATCCGCACAATATCGCTTGTGTATTGATAAACCGGACAGGGCACTTTTTTGGCCCAAATGCAAGACACGTTACATTTGACACAAAGGGGCCCATTTTTTAGAAACTCTAAATTGCACAGAGAGGACGACCCACATTTGCACTTTCGTGCACTTTGCTCCCAATTAATAGATTTTGGACCTTTGCAATATGAAGTGCAAAAAAAAAGTGTTAAACCTGGCGGAAATAAGGCACAAATCTCAAAACAAGGGAGGCATGTCGCACGCACATATCTGCTCACAGACCGAAGTAATGTAATGTAAATTGGGAGTCACTACTTCCCTTGTTCGTCTTCATAACTCCAGCATCCACACACATTGGCTGGAACACCTGTGCCACTCTGCTCTGGGTTGCTTCCTTTGAAGTGAAGGCTGTTTAGCTCCTGCTGTTACCAAACCTGTGCGACGTCCTTTCATCGCAGGATGTTTTTTCGCGGGTTTTATTACCGCGAGTTTTTTTTTCAAAAAAACCCATCAAATTTTTTAGAAAATGGGGGATTGGGGGGGGACCCCCCCAAAAACAAAATTTCGATGGGTTTTTTCGAGAAAAAAAAAACCCGCGATGAAATGACATGGAACCTCTAAAGCACCTCGTTGTGCTTTTCTCCACTCGCTCTCAAACCTCTGAACTTCTTTGCATTCCTCGAGTGCATTGACTCCTAGTCCAGCCAAGCGGCTGGAGGCAACCCTGCTGTTTACCCTGAAATCATGTGTGCCTTTCATTGGCTAGAACCGGCGGCAGGATGCTGCGTCATTCATTCATCGCCAGTTGTTTTTCCACTGTGTTGTTTGCTGCAGATTTTGGGCTGAAAAAACGCATCTAAAATTATGGAGGGAGTAAAGGAATGTAGGGGGTAGGGAGTGTTGGAAATAGGTAGTAAAAAGCTGGGAAGGGGTGATTCGGGGGAACCCCCCGAATTAAATAAAAAAAATTAATACAATTGGATGTTTTGCCCACAAATCGGCAGCAAAAAACTCTGCGAAAAAAACACTGGCGATGGAATGACATAGAACGGCAGGACACAGATTGGTAATTAGTTACTAGTGCTTTAAGTGTGATGTGAGCGGTTGTAGAGGCTCATCCTTTCCACCGCAATGGCAAAAGGTGGGTGTTGTGGGGTCCCCCGTGCCTCGGGGAACCAACATGCACGCATGCACTCACACACACGCACACAGCAAAGGAGGACACGGGACGCGCTGGTGGTCTGTACGCGTCCCGGCGCGAACTGCCGCACGGGCGCGGTTTATTTCCACTGCGCATGCGTGGCCGGGAACGAGGCCCACACATGCGCGATAGTGGCGCTGGGACGTCACATCCCTTCTTTTTTTTAACAACAGAACAAAACAAACCTTTGGTATATGGAACCCTTATAGTGAAAACAGAACAGTAACATGACCATGATAACCGGTGACCACAAGTGTAAGTCACCCCTCGCTCAGTCCCCTGAGTCCAGGACATAGTCTTTAAGATGAGCTGGAGGTCTCCGGCTCCCACGCACAGGATATCTCGATGTGACCGTAGGCAAAGGGCGGTCCGCCTCTGGTGCGGGTCCAGGATCCGATGAGGGGATGCCCTCCTGGGCCTCAGATGTTCCTTCCTGGCCCGAAGGGTCATTCAAGACCTGAGGTTCTGCCGGGACATCCACTTTCTTGAAAAAGGATCGATTGCGGGTAACGGTACCCCGTTCACTGGCTGCGGTCACCATCATGCCCTTCACATGAGTCACTTTCCATGGGCGTGGTTCAAACGGTAAGGACAACTTTCCTTCCGGATGTCTATTCTTGACTAGTACGGAGTCCCCAACTCTCACTTCCTTTTCTTGTAATCCTCTGCGTTCACTCTCCTTCCGGTTGCGCACCGCTCGTTCTTCACAAACTTTATCATTGTCCATGACCCCCGGCCTCCTGTCCTCCGTTTCTGGTAACATCCCCCTCGGGCACCGCCCGAAGAGCGCCTCAGCTGGGGCAACCCCTGTGGATTGATGGGGAGTTGAGCGATACACTCGAAGAAACTCCACAACTCTTTTGACAAGATCCTCACCTCTGCTGGCCGAGATCCGCATCACCTTGTTGAGCGTTCTCATCATCCGTTCGGCTTCGCCATTGGCTCGCGGCCATAGCGGGGAGACTCTTCTGTGTTGTATCCCCCTCTCTCGTAGATACTGCGCAAACTGGCTGCCAGTAAACGGTGGCCCATTGTCTGAGCAGATGGTATCCGGGAATCCATGCGCCGCGAACATTTTGTCCAACGCCGCCGTGGTGAACTCAGTCGCCGTTGACTCAACCACCTCTACGTCTGGGTACCGCGACCATTGATCGACGGCCACCAAAAAGTACATGCCTCGACCCGTCGAACCAAAGTACACATGGACCGTACCCCACGGCTTCTCACTCCGTTCCATCGAGCTAATGGGTGGAGATTTGTCACCCGGTGTCGACGCCTGGCAGACCAGACATCTCTTCACAAAGCTTTCAACTCTCGCCTCCAGATCGGGAAACCAGACTTTTGGCCTTAACCTAGCCTTCGTCTTGACGACACCCTGGTGTCCAATGTGTGCCAGCTCCAGTACACGCAGCCTTAGCTCCCTCGGGATGACGATCTGCTGGCCCCTGAGAAGCAGTCCATCGTCGGAAATCGACAACTCATCTCTCACCCTCCAGAGCGCTTGTAAGTCCTTCTATGCTTCCTCCTGGCGCCTTGAGTTATTCCGCAGCACTTCTCTCCAGTCCCCGCTTCTCACTGCTGCCTTGATGATGCCGAAGACTTCATCATTGGAGGACTCCGTCGCTACGGTGAGCCTCGATAGCGCCATGGGAAGTGCACCTTCTACCACTTGACATAGCAGACCCCTACAGTCCACTTCCCCGTTTTCTACTTCTGCGTTCTCTTTGTTAGGGTGACGCAACAAATAGTCTGCGGGGTTGTTGGTCCCCGGCCTATATACAAGCTTTACCCCATATTCCATTAAGGCCAGCATCCACCTCTCGATTCGGGGCGGCGGCTTCGATGATGCACCCGCCAGTATCGGCAGCAAAGGCTTGTGGTCGGTGACCACCACAACTGGCTTGCCCAAAATGTACAGGCGGAAGTGCCGACAGCCCCATAGGATGGCCAGTGCTTCCCTTTCTATCTGTGAGTATCTCATCTCTGTACTAGAAAGTGCTTTGCTGGCATAGGCAATGGGTCTCATCTCGCCGCGCTCATCCGGTTGCAGCAACACCGCACCTACACCAACGGGGCTGGCATCTACTACCACTTCTGACTCCACGGCCGGGTTGAAGTACGCCATGGTGTCTGCATCTGACAAAGCATTCTTGAGGGCCTGAAATGCCTCTTGTTCTCGGGACTCCCATTTCCACACTGCGTCGTTTCTTGTCAGAGCCCTGAGAGGCTCCGCCATCGAAGCTAGTCCCCTGATAAAACGCCCACAATAGGTCACCATCCCCAAGAAGCTCCTTACCTCCGTGGGGGATTGTGGTGCCGCTGCCTCCTTTATGTCTCTGACCTTTGCTGGGTCTGGTGACACTCCTGCAGCCTGAAAGATGAAGCCGAAAATCCCTATCCGGTCTTTAAAAAATTCGCATTTTTGGCGATTTAAAGTGAGACCCAGTTCTTTCAACCTCCTTAGAGTACCTTCCAACCTTCTCAGGTGTTCCGCCTCAGAGTCTGCGAACACTAAGATGTCGTCACTCATGTTTATAACGCCTTGAAGGCCGGCTAGTGCCCCCCTAATAGTGTTCTGAAAAACCTCAGCCGCCGACGAGATGCCGAAGCTCAGGCGCTTAAATTGGTAGAGGCCTTCGTGGGTTGTGAAGGTTGTAATAAATCTGGAGTCCGGGTGGAGTTCCAATTGGTGATAGCCGGCCCGTAGATCCAGCTTTGAGAACACACGTGCCCCTTGAAGTTCCCCCACAATGTCGTCCAGTGTTGGCGTTAAATGTCTCTCCCTCTTAATCGCGGCATTGGGGAGGCGCATATCAACGCAGATCCTTACCGCTCCTGGCTGCTTTGGTTTGGGAGGGACCACTATAGGTGAAACCCCGGGTGTGGGTCCCTCCACCCTTTCAATAATATCCATGCTGATGAGCGACCTCAGCTCTTCCTCGACCTTCTCCCGGAGATGAAACGGGATCCTCCTATGCTTGAGGGCAACTGGTCTGATGGTGTCGTCAATGTGTAGCCTTATCGGGGGCGCCTTCAACTTCCCGACCCCTTCAAAGATGCCCGCATACTTGTCGAGCAGGCTCTCAATGTCCACTTGATACACCTCCAATGCTAAATGCACCAAGTAGAGGGCTTCTGACGCGGCACAGCTGAGCAACGAATGGGTACTCACGTCTGTGACAAAAAGTCGTGCCCTAATGATTCGGTCTCCCTTGGCGACTGGCGTGATAAACACCCCCTTGATGGGCAGTGGGGCATCCCCTCCAAAGGTGAATATCTTTGCTGCCAAACTGTCTAGTGGGGGAGGACCTGGCAACTTCTGACAATGGTCCTCGGCCAACACACATACTGAGGCGCCTGTATCAATCAAGACCTGTGTCGGCACACCTTGAATGTCCACTATGCATTTGGGCTGTCTCTTCTTTCTAGCCCCAGAGGCCAGGTTTGAGATGAAGAACACCTCTTCCTCGTCCTCCTCTTCCTCTTCGGCCAGCTGCAGCCGCTGCATTTCTTGTTCAAGTGCCGCAATGCTCCTTTGCCTTCTGGGTCCACTACCACTACTCCTTGCTGGGCCTCTCGGCACAGAAATGGGAGCTGGAGCACGACACATCCGGGCGTAGTGCCCCGGCTTGCCGCACCGGCCGCACGACCTCGACACGGCTGGGCATTCTTCTGCGTGGGGTAGGTCGTACCCACAAGATGGACACATTGACCCCGACTCGGGAGGATGACGAGTCTCTTGTCTTCTTTGCCCCCACTTGTCCTTTATTCTGGGTCGTTTACTTACGGCAAATGCATCTTCGGACGTGCCTGGATGCCTTGCAGCGTCCATTTTGGCGCCTCTCAAATCCGCCAGCTCATGTATTCTGCCACTGTCCAGGATTTGCAGCAGAGTCCACCCCGGTTCCCTTAGCACTTGCCTTCTTAACTTTCCGGAGTTACAGCCCTGGATGACTTGGTTCCGTATCATTAACTCATCATTGTCCCACCGACACGTGGCGGCCATCAACCTCAACCTGGCGCAGAACTGATCAAGGGATTCTCCTTCTCTCTGCTTCTCGCCACAAAACAGAAACCTCTCGTAGTCAACATTTGAGAGAGGTATGAAATGGTTCTCGAGCGCAGTCTTGACAGTGCTGTACGTCACCACCTGTAGGTTGCATGATTCGAAAATACGTAAGACGTCTAGCCCCGCAGAGTATAGCAGCGTGGCCCTCTTTGCATTATC
Organism: Ambystoma mexicanum; assembly: GCF_040938575.1. NCBI lineage: Eukaryota > Metazoa > Chordata > Amphibia > Caudata > Ambystomatidae > Ambystoma > Ambystoma mexicanum. The sequence goes on along the minus strand of NC_090925.1, from coordinate 255,475,343 downwards.
ATCGGTGATGCCGGTTGCTGTAAAGTACATCTCGAGTTTCTTAATCCAAAGCAACCACCTAGGCCCCAATTTGGATGGGGGACCAGACACATCAAACTCTTGCATTGGTAGCAGAGACCCTTCTTGTGGCATCATTGTACCTGTCGCAGTTCCTGCCTCCCCATCGCTGTCTGCCATGATTTCAGGTCGCACAGGCACCTCCTGGTGTCACAGAGGCCGCAAACCTTACTTGGGGGCGCTCTTGCGTTGTGAAGCTGCTGCCAGATGGTTGCCCACTGTGTCTTGTCTTGGGTTCCTTTCCTGGAAGTGTCAGTTGTTCGGAGAAAAAAGAGTCGTCCCCGGGTTATGGGGAACAACCAAAGTTCCAAAAATTGATTGTAGTATCTGTGCAGCGGCGCACGAGCACCTTTTCAGACCGCTACTGCTGCACAAGCATCACGGGATCATTCGCGTCGGGTCCGTGTCTCGCTACGACACGTAGCACTGCCGATTCTACGCTTGCCGTGCGTTCGTGCAAACGTTGCCGTGGCGATATCCCACCTTCGTCGCCAGTTGTTGTGGGGCCCCCCGTGCCTCGGGGAACCAACATGCACGCATGCACTCACACACACACACACAGCAAAGGAGGACACGGGACGCGCTGGTGGTCTGTACGCGCCCCGGCGCGAACTGCCGCACGGGCACGGTTTATTTTCACTGCGCATGCGTGGCCGGGAACGAGGCCCACACATGCGCGATCGTGGCGCTGGGACGTCACATCGGGTACAGCAGATTTGGGTAAGTGAAAAAGGAAGGCGCATTTCGTAGTATGAGAGAAAAACATCACAAAATACACAAAGAAAAAACTGCAGAATTTAATGGCCTTACAGAGCCTGGGAAATGTGTGCTACTGGCAACAGACCGTCTTAGACACAAGCGGAGCAGTCCTCTGCTCACTGCTCTCGGAGTACATATTTTACATTTGGCACACACCTCGGGCAAAACCACTGACACACCAATCATACCCTCTTGCCCCCCTGGTGGTGGCACTGGTCATAGAAATAGTATCCGAGTATATACAAGATGTAGTATGCCTGGTTGTAATACTTCTTCGGGGTAATTCTTTTACATTACGATGTGCGTTATGTTATTTGGTATTTGAAAAGTGCCAAGCGGGCCTGGGTGCCCCCTCGCAGTGTTGAATGACCATCCAGTGCTGCACTACTGCATCTAACTGGGTTACCAGTATGCCATATTCCGAAATTAATGATTACATTTAAGACATTCATAGTGCTGTTCATTACTGCTCGGTTTATAGTGAATATGTCGACTCCAAAAATGTCGAAAAAAAATGTTGAAAGGTCGTTTTTTTTTAATGGGGGGGTTCCCCCCAACCCCTCAGTTTATTTTTACTAGCTAAACCTGAAAAAACATACAAATTAAAAAAACACATTCACATTTATTTTTTGACTTTTTTTGTTGACATTTTTGCATTCGACTTTTTGCATTCGACATTATAACTGCACACCGTAGAGCTCATTAGGAGTTCACCTGTCTGGAAAGAATGCTGGTAATTCCGGCACCGGCATACCGAGGAAACACAAGTTTGCCGGTGGGAGCAGTGGTCTACCGGCAGGCGTAACCTGCTGGAGTTCAGGCCCTCTGCCTGGCAAATAAATGCCTGAATCACTGGTACTGCTGGTGCCGGAAACTCTGGCAATCCCATCCCATGGAATCCCATGAGATCCCATAGAGTGGGAGTTTAAGGGCGTCTCCGCTGCCCATAATATCCTGGTAACACCGAGATATCGGGTGACGGTAAGGCAGTTTTCCCAGTATCCTGCCGGAATTACCGTTGGAATTCTGGCATACCTGTAATGATGTCCCTAGATTACAGGCACGTGTTTCATAGTAATTCCTGATGAATTACCACCAAACTTGCATAAGGTTGCCATGACTAAATTCGGTATCTCCACTTTATGGACAGATTTACCTCTAGATTATGAGTGGAGTAATGGCGGTGTTAGTCACCATTCGTGAAGAGTTATCATGGGTGATGCATCTCCCAGTGGTAATACCCCAGTTTTTGTCCATAAAGTGGAGATACCGCCACTTTACCACTAAAATTGTAATTTGGTGGTGTAGAGCAGTAATGGAACTATCCCCATTTTACAGCCATATTTTACCACACCGTCAAATTTAGAAGGAGCCCCTATGTGTGGTCTTGACTTGTACTGCATGAGGCTAAATCTGTGGCTGGTATTGGGTGTGTTAGGGTTTGAAATGGAGCCTGAAGCCTGTGAGATGATAGGCGCAGGAGTCTCCGACCTCTGGCTCTCCAGAAGTTTTGAACTAGGACTCCCGTGATCCCTCACCATCGACTATGCTAGCCATGGTTGATGGGAGTTGTAATCCAAAACATCTGGAGGGCCAAAGGTTGCAAACCACTGTGCTAGGGGAAGATGAGAGCAGCAAAGGGGAAACAGTAGCCAAGGGCTTTACTGCGTTTGCCACCCAGACAGTTGTTCGCAAAACTGTGAGCTCATATCACCAAATAAATGAAAGATGATAACAAGGAAATTGAATAGGGCGCACCTTGTGTTAGTGTCACACAGGTTCCCACAGACCTGCAGGGTGGAGAGGAGTGCTGGATCTGGAAACAGGTCGATAGGATTGGGCCAGGGCAGAGAGAAGGTGTGGACCTTTGAAGGATACCGATTGCGGCCAGAGTGGGGGTTTACTGGAGAACATCAATGCAGCCGTGCTTCACAGCTGGTTCAGTGGGTGGTTGTGCACACAGGTCCGACTGTGGCAAACACTTGTTAGGGGGAAACATACCCTGTGGTGGTTAACCCCCTTAGTGAAATGTCTAATTTCCCATGGGAGGAGCTGTCCCATCCAATGTGTTTTGAGCAATGGAGAGTGTCTACAGAAGAATGCGTAGGTGTTTTCTCGACCCGCTACTTGCTACGCTCAGTGAAGGCCATGGTGTCACCCGTTATTTTTCTATAATGCTTGATTGGGCCATCTATGCTCTTTCATCCCCAGTTTTTTTTCGATGGTTTTTTTGCCGAAATTCTTTTAAGATAAAAACTCATCAAACACTTTTTTTAATATTGGGTGGGTCCCCCCTTCAAACCACCCACCTCTGTTATTTATTCCATATTCCCCGCCCCTGACCCCTTATATCCCCTTACCTTTTTTAAGTTTTTCATTGAAACACTTTCAGCAAAAAACGAATCCAAAAATATACTGGCGATGTAACACCATTGCACCATATACATCTCCATGGGTAGGAGGTCACGCCTGCTCCAGTGGATCCTTCTGAAAGCAGCATAACCCCCATGCGTCCCTGCATCCCTCAGACGGGGCAGCCGTGTGCCAGTAACTGCCTCTCTGCCCCCTCTTGGACTTTCTAGAGCCTTCCATAGTGAGTGCGTGGACACTGATGGGATGAGGAGGTGCACCATTCCATTGCATTGCATGACTCACCCGTCCCTCGCGCTATTCCAAAGCAATCAGTCTTTCTAGGCCGCGGCCAAGATGATCTAATGAACACTCTATTTGTGAAATAGGTCTGACTGTTTTTGGCCCAGCGCGCGTCCAATAGCGAGATGTTTCTTATCTTCTCAGGAGACATTCCCGAAGGAAGGTAAGAGAAAGGAACTTATGATAACCCTGTGGAAAGTCGCCTTCTTCCGCCAGTGGGGATTAAAGTTTTGACTTCACTCTGAACTAAGGGAACACGATCCTCTTGGCAGATGCATTGGGACAAACCTTGGCCATGGTTGTGGTTGTGACGAGCCTAGCATTTCCCTTCTTAGTTCCTCGCTGTGACTCAGAGGCGGCGAGGGAGGTTATTGAAAACTTGTTCCGGGATGGCTTGTGACCCGAGTCGGGAGTGCTTCCACTGGGACAGAGCGGGACGGGTTTGGAAACTCCAAGGTCCTACCACTACCCAAAAACTCTTAACGAGAGAAGGTGTGTGCCTGTGCATGATACGGTGCTATTGCGCCGTGATAGAGATGATTGAAATTGTCAAGGGGAAGGTAGGAGGCCGGGCCTTTTCCATTTAGGGCCCAACACTCTGGAATGCACTACCAGTAGGGATTTGTCACTTACAAGACTTCGATCTGTTTAAGCGCAGCCTAAAGACCCATCTGTCTGCCTAAATGTGTTCTCTCTTTCCTTGCACCTAGACAGCACCATGATGCCTTCGGCGAAAGTGCGCTCTACAAATGCTGTGATTGGGTGATTGATTGAAACTTGAACTGGTACTTGCAGTGCAGGTAGTATCACACTTTGCAGTGGCATCCTCTATTATCTCTTTACTCTTGTGTTATGATGCCATGTTGTCAACTGCTGCAGTGCCCAGTTTCTGTGAGTGGGCACAGAATTAACTATATCTGAATATCTGAATAAAGGGTGGGTAGGGATACACAGAGATTCCGAAGGTACCCACCTGTGGCAAAGTTTTTGTTATGAACTGCAAATTGGAATAGCATCTACACATCTAACAGGGGTATGAGGATATCTGAAGTGCAGGGTATTGGATTGGCTATTCAGTGCATCAATACCAAGAATTGGAACAAATTGCTATCCGTACCAGCAGACCCTAGCCAGGTGATCACAGAAGGCCATTAAGCACCCTCAATAGGGACAGACTTGACTGCAGTACTCACACCTTGTTAACATTTGCCCCCGGGTAGTTTAACAAGTCATACTATAAAAAGGTGGTGTCTAAATTATAGATGGGCAACCATATTTGTCCAGTTTATAAGAAAGGGTGGAAGGCCTTCAATAACTGTGAGTATATATAATTTCTAAACTGGCCTGCAAAAATATTGTTTCTAACAATGCTGTATTCTCACCCCAGTAAGGGTGCTCAGCCAATCAGGTGGCTGGAAACTCGAGTGGACATTTGTAGTGTCGACACGCCTTCTCAGTCACCCACGCCTCTCCCTGGGTGCCGGCATTTTGCTCCTCGTCTTCACTGCGGTCTACCTAGGCTCAGGCTGGCGGGCTGTTTGGCCCTGTACGCCCCTGAACTTGGGCGTAATTGACATAATGAGGTCCAATGTGTACACAGTAACACAGTCAACACCCTCCAGGCACCAGTACCTCATGGCCCCATTCCTTGTATTGTCTATTTTTCTTTAACTACACTGTTATACTGAAAAACATATCTTAAAATAATACAAAACGTTTTCATAGCAAACCATTGTTTTGCTTTTTTATTTATTTATGTACACGTGGAAAAGTCTTGCATTTTTTAGGATGATTTGTTAGCTGATGAAATTGTGTGCCCTTTTCTCTAAGAATTGGACACATTGGGCCTCATTACGGCTTTGGCGGTAGCCATGCCGCTATTGGCGGCATGGCTGCCACCAAAACCGGGTCCGGGTTCCCTGAATGGGGAATTACCGTGCCATTCCGAGTTTGGAGGGCCCGGTAATTCCTCCCTCAGGGACCCCGGGCCTGGTCCTTCCCCATTCCCATTCGAGCCCCCATAGGGCTCAATGGGAATGGGTACAGGGAGCTAACAACGGGCCGATTACGAGATGGCCCGTTGTTAGCTCCCTGGTCCCCTCGCGGGACCCGGTAAGGACGCCTGGTTTTACGAGGCGTCCTTACCGGGTCCCGCGAGGGGACCTCGTAATCAGACGGAATGGGTTTAACGGGTCCGCATCCATTAGCGGCACCCGTTAACCCATTCCGCCTGACTCGTAATGAGGCCCATTGTCTACCATGTGTAGTAGAAGTTTGTTGCAGCAGCATTACAAACTGCACAGGCTTCCCTTCACGATTCAGGCGAGAACAAGCAGGCTACAGATAGTGCAGCAGAATGTAACACAACAAACAGGCAGTACAAGTGGGAGCCTATGGTTGCAACTACGAAAAACGTAGCAATTTCATCACTCCTTTCCCAGGGGGGAAAGTCTCTCTTCAGTGAGATCATCGAGGGATGGAATGATGAAGATCTTTAGAAGCGGCTGGATGTAATTCCACAGAAATCCCCATGGAGGCCTATGGACTCCAATTAATGTTTGACTGCTGTAGAAAGGGTTAATGAAGTAGAGCTGCAGGTGTTGAAAACTGAGTGTATGAATTATGGAAACTCAGACCCTGGTGTGACTTAGAGGCTTCCTACATAAGTAATGGAATCACTGGTTTGGGTGCAGGAGGGGTTTGTTGTTATACTCCTGTAGCTCAACCCTTTAAGGGTAAACCTCCCAACCAAATTTCAGGAAGTGCAATCATGTCCTCAGGGATTTTGGCAGGTCTGGATTATGTTGCTGCATGCTGAGAATTCAGTAAACCTGGAGAACACACCTGATAGGATTACAGAGGAAACTGGATAGGTTATTGTATGCAAGTCCCAGAGTGGCCCAATAATAAGTCCTAGAACGACTAAATCCCAAAGCTTAGGCTGGGCGGGCAGGACTTGGCTATGCCCAGAGATATGGCATTTCAGAAATGGGAAAATGAACACTTTGTCCATTTGCTGGTGACCTATAATGGGTGGTCCAAGCCTTAGCTTTAGCCTGGTTGCGTTTGTATCCTTCATAAGGACGATATACTTCTGTTGTCCTTATAAAAACATTCACAGTAATGATGGACCCAAATCGTGCCAATGACCTTTCCCAAGAAGGAGCACTATTACTTCTGGATCCCTATGCACAATGAAAGCAGGCTTTTGGAAGTGGGCAATTGGAGTCCCGCGGGCACCTTGGTGAAGGTCACAAGGGTAGGGTTGGCTAGAACAGGGATGACTAGCCAATTAAAAATAAAACACTGGCCCTCATTACAACCCTGACACTAAACCATGGCGCTATTAGCACCATGGTTGGTGCCGGTGCTGTAACGAGTCCGCCATGGTGGAATGGGGAAATACCGCCCCATTCCAAGGTTGGCGGGGCGGTATTTCCCCATTTCACCATGGCCCTTCCCCATTCCCATTTTCGCCCCATAGGGCTCAATGGGACTGGGGAAGGCGCTAAGTACGGTACCGCAAATTGCAGTACCGTAATTAGCACCGAGGTCCCTTTGCGGCACCCTACTTTAACGGCTGGTGAAAAACAGCCGTTAAGGTCGGGTCCCCCAAAGGGACCTCGTAATCAGGCGTTAAGGGTTTAACGGCGCCGACACCTTTTACGGCGCCGTGAAACCCTTAACGCCAGGGTCGTAATGACCCCCATTGTGTGCGCTAATGGTTAAAACTGGTTGTTTGTAAGGCATTGAATCACCATGACCAGTTCAAAGGGCCGCAGGGGCTTATTCAGGGAAGTTTCAAATGACTGAATCAGAAGGTTAGTAAGGGTCCTCCAAGGCATGTCATGAGTACAGATGAGCTTAGAGACAGTAAGACTATTCCCACACACTGCTACGTCCAACTAGCTGCATGCTTTGTCATCAATAGATTATGGGTCTGGAGGAAGCAGAAGCGTCGCTAGCAGGGCTTGCGGGGGCTATTGCCTCGGGTCTATTGGTTGTAGCCCCAAATAGAAGCTCAGGGGTTACAACCAAAAGTCTAGCTGGCCCTGAGACCCGACAGTCCCGACATTAGCGTAGCCCCATACCTAGCAACACCCCTAGAGAACTCACATAACGCATGGTCGTCCACATTTTCAGCACAGCCTACCTACTCACGATAATCAGAGGCTAGATTAGGAACATTGGCAGAATGCTTTCTTTAAAGTAGATAGGCAATACGGTGTGAGGATCCCTGTAAGGGAAAGGTTAAGGTGTACTTTATCTTGTATATTACAGCCCAGTCCAAATATATTCAATAATGCTCTGCTTCTATTTCAACAGGACGCACTACCCCAAAGTACATCTGAAGCCACAGGAGGAAAGGATCCAAGATGAATCTGGGACCCCTGGATGATTCCTGAGGATGGAAGATGCTCTTCCTCATCACAGTACTTTGGATGCCTTGACAGATGACGTGGTGGAGTTTCTTGGCCTTACTCGATGAGACCCTTTGAGGATGGACTTACTTTGAAAGACGGAGTCACTGGGATGTCGATGTCGAGAAGAAGAAGTGAACCCAACAGTGTTGGAAAGGCAGCACTTTCGGTCTTCGCTGTAGTCTCTCTTGGCAGGTCGTTACTCTGCCTGTGAATGTCCCACGAATGTGAAACTTGCTGTAAACTTCATCAAAGCCTCGCTGAAGAAGAAAAGACCCTGGGTCTCCTTGGATGACTTTTGGTGGCGACAAGGGCAGTGGCAGAAGTAGGTGCCGGGTTTCAGATTTTACGGTTTACTGCTTTTCGGTTCTTTGGTGCTGCATCAGCAACACAGACCTGAGGTTGGCTTCTGGTGACCTAGACATGACTACTGGACTGCACTGTGGCCCCTGACCAAGTATGGACACTCAGAACAGATGTCATGGCAGGGATACCCCTTGAAGTATTATTCAGAGATTTGGAACTTTTGCAGCGCTGGGTGTCAAGCAGCACTATGCCAGGGTACCCCTTCTTCTGGGCGAAAATCAGCAACCTGGCTTCCAGCTGTCAAGTACACTCCTCCAGTCCCTCTGCGACACAGATGAACTTCTTGGCTTCAAGAAGTTCAGACACTCCGCTTCTGGACCCACGAAGATCCCTTCTCCGGATGGCAGACATAGAGGACTGGCTCCAGGACACTTCGGGTGAAGAGTAATAGTTGCACGATGTTCCCTCGTAGCTCGGAAACATCGCACAGGTCCTCTCTGGTTCAGTCCTTGAGTCAGAACAGCAGGTTTCAAATTTGGTGAAGAGATGCAGAAGGATTTCAGTCTGTTTTTATTTTTAATTGCAACCTCTTAAAAGGGCATGGCGTGGCAGACAGAAATCCCAGAAAGTATACTAATCCAGCGTAGGCACGTTTTGGTTCCAGCTTCTGTGTGTGTCCCGTGACCGCTTGAAAGTCTTGTTCAATACCACACACCCAATCTCAGCGTAATCTCATAAACCAGAGAAAATCATAATTCTCTAGTCTTGCCCACCTCTTCAGCTGGTTCTCAGATCCCTGCACGAGAATGACGAGAGCTTTATTGCATCCTATATAATAAAAGGCCAGATGTATGTTTGTCTGATGCCGTCATGCGCAGTAGTGGCTGCCTGAAAGCACAGAATGCTCCGCTAGAGGGAGCTGATGCCTTAGGAAATATAGTGGTCCAATTTGCATGGCTTTGCCTGCTGTCACCCCTAGAGGGAGCTGTAGGCTTACGATATATCGTGGTTCTACTGTCTTGATGTAAACCTGCACTTTGGCCCCTATCCACAGGGCTGTACATTAGTTTTTAAATAAAGAAATGAAACAAGCTTAAATGTAGTATTGGTCTGAACCGATGCTGTAAGGGCTTTGAGTGACATCAATGCTGAAACAAGGATTGCATAGGATTAGGGAAAATCTTTAAAAAAGTGTTTTGCAAACATTGGCCGTTATTCCTTTACATTGCATATTTACAGAGGTCCCATTCATTATTTAACTATTCATACCCAGTGTCATGTGTACCATAAACAACTGACCAAGTGTGTTTTCTGGTGACGCCACTGAGGATGCCTTTGCAATTGCTGCTGGGGTGGCATATGCGGGCCGTACTAATGTTATACCCTGTTAGTCTTTGCGAGCAGGAACTTCAAGGTATGTTTGCCCAGCATGTCACTGTATACGCTAAAGGTGTAGAATTCCCACCCCCAAATTAACTCGATGTGGATGTTTGAGTGTGGACCCTAAAAGGCCTATGCCAGGGTACCCCTTCTTCTGGGCGAAAATCAGCAACCTGGCTTCCAGCTGTCAAGTACACTCCTCCAGTCCCTCTGTGACACAGATGAACTTCTTGGCTTCAAGAAGTTCAGACACTCCGCTTCTGGACCCACGAAGATCCCTTCTCCGGATGGCAGACATAGAGGACTGGCTCCAGGACACTTCGGGTGAAGAGTAATAGTTGCACGATGGACCCTAAAAGGTCCACACTCAAACATCAGAAGTGGAAGTTCAGTGGTTTGCAAAGCTCAACAGGTTGCCCTTGAGTCTGCAACCAAAAAGGATTGAAAGGAAATGAAAGCTATTATGTTTCTATTTCCGGGTCGAGCGGATGTGTTTCAGGACAGATTGGCATCTGTCAGACTCGAAGACTCTGAGAAATGATGGCTCCACTTTAGAGTAATGAAGTAAAAAGAGGAGATGGTGTGAGATTTCACAGGACTGGCAGTGGACCTATACCTCGAGCTCAGAAGAAGAAAGGCCTCAACAGTCACACTGAGCAGTTGTTTCCGTAAGGTGTGCAGAAGAGGAGGAATCATTGCAGCAAATTCACGATAAGAAATACTCGGCAAAAAAGGAGGGCGGGAGGTAAACATCAGAGCCAAGGAATGACTATGGGCTGAACTTGTCAAACTAAGTCTGAGCAGACAACATTTTTTGGAACATACGATTTAAGGCGTACTATATCTCCTAGACTGTTTCAGCGAGTACTGGGGTGGACCGCGGCTGGCATGAAATGAGGGGGGTGTTGTTCTTGTTTATGCCTTGAAAATTCAATAAACACATTTATTTAAAACCTTTTTTTGGAAGGCCAGTGAAAGATATGAAAGCTATTGGCTCTGGCGGATGCTCTGGGAACTTGTTACCCTGCGGGTACCAACTAGGAGCAAGAGCAGAATATTCTGATACTGGAGAAAGAGTGACAGACATGCGAAAGAAAATAGAGGCCACCTTCTGCAAAAGTTAGACTCCAGGGGTATTTGAATGAATCGTCTTGTTATGAAGTGTAAGACTCCTGTGTCGGTCTGTGGGCGCTGCATTCCAACGCCTCGTGACCTTAGGTCTTGCTGATAAATGAGCTGCTTTGATAAGTTACGTAAAGCGGTAAAGACATGAGGTCAGTGGTACCTTTGAAGCTGTGCCCCTGCTTTTTCTGGGGCCGTGTCCCGCTTGGCATCGCTGTATGGAGCGCCTGCATGGTTTCAAGGGCGGGATCTTGTTTTTTTGTGTTTGTTGTGTGTGGCAAGGCACCTGGTGTATGGGAGCCAACATGCGTTGCGCATGCTCCGTGGTCCGCGTTCAGTGGGCTGGTGGTGTTGACATGGCGCCTCCTCAATGATAATATGTAGTCACTGCGTTGGTTGCAAGGGAGGTGGAAGGAATATAAAAATGTGCGGTGAGGGAAACAATCTACACGTGTCTGCATGAGATAAAAAAGCGTGGTGGATGCCCCTGGAGTCAGTTCAGCAAGTGTTGCCATATTAGGGTAACTGTGGGGGAGGGGTAGGGGGGTATGGGGGCGGTCAGGGATGTCATTTAGGGGTCGCCAGAAATAAGAAAGAACAGGAATACCAAATAATGTGTCTTTCTGGAATTCTCTACGATAATTACGAGACTCATTAAAGATTTATTTCAGGCACTCTTCAGGGGGTGAGTCACTGATTTAGTCTGTTCTTACACCCCTCAATTGTATGTATAGTTGTTCTATATATGGCGTTTCAGCGCAAGTGCTATATAATAACACATCACATTTGACCATGGACGTCTGCTTGCATTCACAGTAATTTGATAATATGGGCCTATATACACTGATCTTAATGATGTATTTGGCGATCCATTCTTGTATGAAATGTATATCACTTTATAGTTATTTCGTAACCATATTTTTCGTAGTGTACTTGGGAACAATGTTATGTGATGCCACTTCCTGTTTTATCAAGGGGTAAAAGGTTGTGTTCCATCCCTTCCCGTGATATCACTGTGGGGTGGGGTCAAATGACATCACTTCCTGTGATGTCATCAGAGGTCAAGGGTCATGCAATGTCGCTTCCGCTACCCCTGGCATGCATAGCTTGGTGAGCTATCTTGCTAATAGCTTCCAGGTCAGAGCATTTCAATGTCATGCTTCCGACATAAATGCCCTTCTGGAGCCACCACAAAACACTGCACCTCGCACCACCTGTGATCAGCTGCTCCAAGTACTGGAAGCCCAACTTCCCAGATCAGAAGAGCGATCTGCTCCAATGTCCTTGTGTTTGTTTGGCATTTCAGCTGCCAGCAGAGCTGCATGTGGGTAACAGGGAGTCGGGGAGGCAGGCTGTGGGGGTTTGCCAGGTCTCTGAGGTGCACAAGGTAGGTGGTCAGGAACGGTAAGTATGCATTAAGCTGTGTGCTGTTGGGAACAACGATCACCAGCAGGTGACAAGTCGGCTCCCTGTGAGTTTAACGAAATTTAACGAAATTTGTAATAACGAAAACTTTTTTAAGGTACCGAAAATGCAGAAAAAATACTGAGGGTCTCATTACACGGACGGCGGTAAGGGTTTACCGGTACCGGTGAGAGCACCGGTACCGGTAAACACTTACCGCCTTACTACGAGGTCCCTTTGCGGGTAGGTACTTTAACGCCTGCTGTTTAGCAGGCGTTTAAAACCAACCCGCAAAGGGACCAGGGTGCTTATTACGGTACCGCAATTTGCGGGCCCGTAATTAGCGCCTTCCCCATTCCCATTATGCCCTATGGGGCAAAAATGGGGAAGGGCAATGGGGGAAGGGGGAATTACCGCCCCGCCAACCTTGGAATAGGGCGGTAATTCCCGTTTCCACCAAGGCGGTGCCAGTATTTCACCGGCATGGACCAAGGTGCTAATAGCACCTTGGTCCTCCGCCTACCGTGTAATGAGGCCCTGATTGTTTTTTTTAATTTGGGAGGGGTGGGGGGGGGGTAAGCTCCCCGTTTGCCTAGATTTATAACCCCAAATCACCCCCCCATAAATATTTTTACTAAGATAATCGGTATTTTTTGGTATTTGGGTATAGGTAAAACAGTTTTTCGTTATTACCCATTCGGTGACATCACTGGGCACCGACACATTGTATAATGCATGTTCTCACACTGTGCATCTTTGTGTCCTGGAAGCCCAGTTGTACAATGCAGAGGTTTTGCAGGCTCGTATTACCAGAGGCAGGACGCCATGCAAGGAGTTTGGAGTTGGGGAGTGGGGTTAAGGACCGGCAGGGTGCCAGGTATGGGGTTGTGTTCTGGAGGGGCAGAGAGGTCCCAGGTAGTGGGAGAGCGGTGCAAGGCATACACAACTTGCAATATTCTTCTGTCTCAACCCAGAGCTGTACTGAGAGGATCAGATGCCTGTGATTGACAGGTGCTGGACACCACTCCCCGGGAAATTCAGCAGGGCATCCTCCCACTGGGTCAGCGCAAATACATTTTGCACTCAGCGCTTTGTCCTCAGCAATGCATGTGAACAAAAAGCTCATTCCTTAGCGCAATGGTACCTGTAGTCTTTCAGGTATTGAAGACTGGTAACCTAAAACTTCAACTACATATTTCCACACAGACTTATATATTTTGCAGGATGCTTTGTTATGTGATTTGAGCACTTTTTATGTCATCTATATTATTAGCGAAAGACAAACAATAGCTCATAGTTCTACCAACTGGACATCAGAAGATAAACGGTCAAGTGCCTACTTTGCAGACTGGGCTTAAATCTTAACAACTTAACTACCAAACCGAAGGGTGTAATCCTTGTCAAATAATTTCATCTCTGTGCTTTATCTGCCAGAATTGGAAGCCCCCTAGAAGTAATTCAGTTCACACTGTAAGCTATTAAAAAAGCCTCACTTATTGATTAATAGAATATGCTGTTGCTGCTCCATATATTATTATTACATTAATCATAGTGACCATTCATGTACTGCCCACCACAAAGTTCTTTAATGGTTCTTGGCTTAGTCATGGCAACCTCTTAATATGTAACTTCCCATGATGCTCTACAGTATGGAAGGCTGATTTCACTCCCTGTGATTTAATTGTCTGTGATGTCTTTACAGGTACAAATTAGGGGCCTCGTTATGAGTTTGGCGGTGTGGTAAAAACAGTGGTAATGCGGTGGTAACACTGTTACCACCGCATTACTGCTGCATTACCACACAGCCGAACTACAGGTTTGGAGGTAAGGCAGAGGAAACACCTCCAGCAGAATGTTGGAGGTAATTCCACCACCGTACCGCTCAAAAATGGGCAAAACGGCTCCATTACCACTGGTGGCAATACAGCCCCATGGAGTCCTATAGACTCCAATTAATGGGGACTAACACCATCTGCCACCACTTGTAATCTGGTGGTAATACCGCCAGACTGAGTGGTGGTAACAGTAATACCAGTTGGTGGTATCTCAGTGGTATTACCACAAGATACCACGAAACTCGTAATCAGACTGATAGTTGTTTGTCAGCACTTGATCTATTAAATCCTTGCAGCCTTGGGTAGCAATTCCCTGCAGCATTCGGTAGGTGTGTGTTGTGTTGCTGGGGAGGCAGGACTCCAGGTAGGGGGGTTTAAGGTTTGGGGGTAGGCAGGATGTGAAGATGAGGGTTGTGTTGCCGGAGAGTTGGGGCACCAGCTGGCGGATTGTGTTGGGAGAACGCAGGACATTGGTTAGGGGTCTTACGTTCCACGTTTGACAAGGCAATTCTTTTGATGGCTTGGCTCATATTTGGCTCTAAGAGCCAAGCCGAACACCGTGGCTTGCCTCTGACCCGGCCCCACCTATATATTGTCTTGCTACCCAGAGCTGGAAAGGATTTAAGTTCAAACAAAACAATGGTTAGAACAAACGTGTATCGGGTATTTGCTTTTATTCGAACTAATTTAAGCACTCAGTGGGCCTCATTCCGAGTACGGCGCTAACCAATGGCGCTATTAATGCCTTGGTTGACGCCGTACCCGGACCGGCAGCGCCTTGGTGGATGGCGGAATTACTGCCCCATTCCAAGGTTGGCGGGGCGGTAATTCCCCATTCACCAAGGCTCTTCCCCATTCCCAAATGAGCCCCCATAGGGCTCAATGGGAATGGGGAAGATGCAAATAACGGTGACCGTTCATTATGGTCACCGTTATTGGCTTGGAGGCCCCTTTGCGCCCTCGACTTTAACACCTGCTCAAAGCAGGCGTTAAGGGCGAGGGCGCAAAGGGAACTCGGAGTATGGCGGTATGGGATCACCGCCACCGGTCTCGTTACCAGTGGCCGCTATCCCTTACCGCCATACTCGGAATGAGGCCCAGTGTTTATGTTTTGTTGTCAGAAATCATGTTGGCATTTACTGGTACATGTATCTTGGTTCACCTAAGGCACGGGTCTTCAAACTAGGGGGCTGCCCCCGCACCTGGGCGGGTCCGAAGGATGTCCACTGATCTCTCCTTTGTGGAAACCAGGCCGTGTGAAAAAAGATCCTAGGCTGTTGCCTGTTAGAGGGTGTCTCCTGTTTAAAAATGTCTCCCTATATTTCCTGTTGCATTCGAAGCAGCGGCGCCTGGACACTTAGCCCTTTTTCCACCCGTCAGTGCCTTGCCCCTGAATACCAGGTTCCCCTTCTTGTTTGAGCCAAGATATGTACAACCTAAACAGTGGAGTAGGCCATGTTTATGTCTGTCACCTTTATTTCTTTCCCCGTTCAGTTTGTGTTTCTAAGGTCAGTTGGAACCACTGCTCTCTGTTTTCAAGTTCCACCATCTGAGAAGGGCGCAGTAGGCTGTAGTCTGACCATCTACGTTGCTCCTCTTGCCATAAGGGCCAGTCGTCCGCTGGTTCTAGTGAGGATACAGGCAACACTTGGGATGGTCAGCTGCTTGATCCTGTATTGTTCTGGCGGTGTATGAGATTTCTGGATAAATACCATTACCTTTCCGGTTTTGTTGTAGCATATTTCAATTTCTCTGACACAGTTCCACTTGCATGGCACTTAATTCTGTTTTTCTCTCTGTTTATGAATTTATAGATTTGAATAATGCTTTAGTCCCTATTGGTGGGGTTGGGGTAGGGGTCATTTGGACAGTTTTTGCTCCATGTTTGTATTTAATGTTTTCTGATATCTATTTTCCAATGGCAATGCCATCTGTATTCTTTCCCTGGCCTTTGAAGTGCTCGTTGCTTGCTTCATGACTGCGCAGGAAAGGATGTGTTGTAGTATTTGCCATGAACATTTCAATGGCTAAATGTTGTTTTTTTCCTGTTGTTTTGAGTATCTCAAAATGAGTGCCTCTGATGGCCTTTATTTAGTGTGTTGATAGTGTCACAAAGTTGATTGATTGCATAAGCGTCCCTTTTCCTCAATTTGGGGAATCTATTTCCTCACCTTTATGCCTTCGCAACTTGTTCAGTTCAACAAAATATGATGAGCAAGGTCTGGGCTGGCCTGTATGTTCAGGCCAATCTAGGCTCTCTGGATATGCCTCATCGTGTTTGTAATGGTTCCAGAATGTGCATTTAGGGGACACTGTGTACCCCTCACACAGGCGTGCATAGTCACATAAACACCAAACATAGGGCCTCATTACACGGTAGGCGGTAAACCATGGCGCTATCAGCGCCATGGTTCATGCCGGTAATTTATCGGTACCGCCTTGGAGGAAAGGGGAATTACCGCCCTATTCCAAGGTTGGCGGGGCGGTAATTCCTCCTTCCTCCATTGCCCTTCCCCATTCCCATTTTTGCCTCATAGGGCATAATGGGAATGGGGAAGGCGCTAATTACGGTACCGCAAATTGCGGTACCGTAATTAGCACCCTGGTCCCTTCGCGGGTTGTATTTTTAACGCCTGCAAAAAGCAGGCGTTAAATTCCCCAACCCACAAAGGGACCTCGTAGTAAGGCGGTAAGGATTTACTGGTACTGGTAAAATACCGGTACCGGTAAACCCTTACCACCTATCGTGTAATGAGGCCCATAGTTTTGAATTGGATGATTGTGTTACTATAGAATATTTGGCTAATCCCATACTGGTTTGTGTCTTTATTATTGATTTCATGTGTGGATCTACATGTATGTAACACTTGTGGTAGGGCTGCTGACCGTGCGTTTGTTGGCATCGGTACTAGATTGCTTTTGCAAAGCTTGTTCCTGAGTGCTGGTGCACATGTGCATGGCTGTTCCATGGTTCATGTTTGGAGTCAAGGATAAGTCAAGGTTAAGTTCATGGCAACGGTGGCTGAGGATTTGGTGCGTCTCTATTTTTCCTTTCCTGAGGGTTTCCACTGTCTGGATGTAATGGGCTGTTTGTTGCTGTTGGCTTGTGAAATACTGTAAGTCTGTACCGTGTTGTTGTTACGCAGATATGTAATTCTAAAACAGCTAAGTAACTCCACTGTCCCCTGCTTTGAACTATCAATGTCAATATTGTGTATGATATTCTTGACGACCACCTGCGGGTGAGGCATAATCAGTGCCTCTGTCCTGGCTCCCCTTACTCTCCCCTTATTGTTCCATATACTGCCCTTCCTACTGTTGAAGCAGCTTACTCGCAACATAGCACCTTTGAAAACTCCAATATGATAATAATAAACCCGACCCATTGCTCAGAACCCAACTCAGCTGCTATCCTGCAGAAGGCAAAAGGGATTCATTGCTCAGAACCCAACTCATCTGCTATCCTGCAGCAGGCAAAAGGGATTCATTGCTCAGAACCCAACTCATCTGCTATCCTGCAGAAGGCAAAAGGGATTCATTGCTCAGAACCCAACTCATCTGCTATCCTGCAGCAGGCAAAAGGGATCCATTGCTCAGAACTCAACTCATCTGCTATCCTGCAGAAGGCAAAAGGGATTCATTACTCAGAACCCAACTCATCTGCTATCCTGCAGAAGGCAAAAGGGATCCATTGCTCAGAACCCAACTCAAGGGGCCTATGCCTGGATCTCGCCTTTGCAGTTAACTGGTTTGTGTTGTGATGGCTGTTGCTGCAAACCCTCCTGTTGCTTTTAGGGTGTTTCCAAATGTATCCGGTACCCAGATTGCTGTTTCTCATGCCTCAGGATCTGTTTGTGGAGCAAAATTATTTTGTGTTTCAAGTCCATTTGCTCCATTCTGGGCGTGAAGACTGTTCTGACACTTCTAACTGCCACCTGTTACCCTAACAAGGCAACTGCAGGTCTGGTAACAGGGTTGGAAAGAAAGGCTTTTTTCACCTGCAGATTCTTCCCAGAGGACCCAGCGTTCTTAGGAGCAGTCCTGTCTCCAAAACAGCCCAGAAATCCTTAGCAATTTGCTGTTATGTCACAATGACTGCTCGGACAGCAGGAAACTTGACTACTAAAAGCCACCCTAACCTGGAAGTGTCTTCAGGGTTACCCGCTTACCCTTACTATAGAACTGGCCATTTGTGGCCCTGTCCTGCTCTTTGGGCCCACTGCTGCTCACATTGCTAGCTTGCAGTCAGAAAGATTCTCTCCCTGCTCCTCAGTACTGGGAGGTGGCCGGAAAATGACTTTACGTGCTAGCCAGAACACAAACAATTGTCTACTTTCCATGTAGGGCCCAACAGAATGTATTGGGCCGCATTATAAGCATGGCAGTCCGGGAATTACGGCGGTACCAGTAAGCATGCCGGTACCGTAGGTCCCGGACCGCCATACTACGAGCTTTGCTCGCGGGCGCCTGTCAGCCCATCAGGTCTGGCCTGGCATGCAGAGCGGCACCCACGAGCACAGCATGTCGGATGCACCGGCACTGTCGTTGACGGTGCCGGTGCATCCGACGTCTGGGGACTGACAGACACCGGCACCCGGCAATGCAGGAATTACCGGGTCCGGCAATGCAGGAATTACCGGGTCCGGCAATGTCGGAATTATCTGGTAATTCCTCATTGATGGGTGCCGGAAAAAATGCAACTCCGGCGGCAGCTGTGCCTCTTTTACAGGCACGGCTACTGCCAGGGTTATAATGAGGCCCATTTACTTTATTAACTCTGTCCATCGCCCTCCTTTACCCCTCACATGTCCTAATATTGCATTAAGCCGCTTCTGAGTTGGCTTGGCCGCCCCAGAATTCTTGCTCGGGAATTAACCTGTGGTACCATGAATAGACACGGCAGGTAGGTTATGTCCTATATTAGAACAACAAACATTTTTAATCGTGAGAAAAAAACACAGAATGTTTTTCACCATTTATTTTACTGCAAAATGTGGGATGAGACCACCCTCCCTGATCACACTGCTTCCCCTCACCTACCCTGCATTCCACTTTACTATATACCCAACTCCAAACCCCCATCTACCCGTTTGAAGTAAAAAAAAACAAAAGGCAGTAAAAAAAAGAAGTGAATGTTTTTCTCACGACCAATGTGGTGACTACTGTATTTTAAGCCTACACACCTTCCCAGATTGCCCGAACATGCTCTCAGGCCCTTCACGCACCCAACACTACTCGACATCTATCTCATAACACTCCAGAACTTCCTGACAATCCCGGTGCCTACCCTTGTTATGATGATATGATGGGTTATTTATAACGCACTTAATACCCAGAGGTTTCTAAGCGCGGACCAAGGGATCGAACCTGAGTTGCTCCGCGTCGTCTTGCTTCCAAGGCGAGCACATTGCCCCTGAGCTATCCTCCCTTCTGAGCTGCCTTTCCCAAGAAGATAGCACATATATAATAACCGTGAACACATACATACTAAAACAAGCATTTAGGCCAGCCTAACTTCCACCCTGCGTCTGCAACCTCCTTTCCCGCTTTCCCGCTCTGTAACGATGACCCCGGTCGGGGGCCCAACGCGCCACCGACAAAGATGCAGCGCTTTGAAACTACTCTGGCGGTGCAGTACAATAGCAATGCAACAGAACAGAACAATGGGGGCCAGAGGACACATGGGCGTTTCAGCAATGTAAACATTGCTGCTTGTCTACAGCACTGCCGCAACAGCCCCATTATTCCAACGGCACTTGCATTAATGCCCCAATTGGGGAGTTGGCTCAAAAGTCTTCTGATGGGAAGGAGCATGCGCAATGTGTTCTTTTTCTAGGACACTGAATCCTCTGAGTTTATCGACACTATATTGACATGGCGCTATTGGCAGAGAAGAACGCTTGTAATAATTGGCAACAGTAGCTGGTGCTTTCTAAAGGCTTCTCTGAAATTCGTACCCCAGCACCACAATGAGTGTCCCTGAAGGCTTCTATGTGGGGGAAACAAAGCTTTCTGGACTCTAAGCATGAATGGTCAGAGGGTTGCCCTTTTATGTCCTACACCAAAGAGTGCGTCTAAGCTTGAGGCTTTTTCCATGCACCAGGGAAAGTGAAGGGGGCAACAGCACGAGACAACATCCAGAGCAGGACCAAACCAGGGCCAATCTGGCATGGGCGAATGAACGTGGAGGCGTGAGGAGTACTGAGGGCTGACGATGATGAAGGTCCACTTGTAGGTGGTCCTGGCAGAGGACTGTGGACCTTCATCTCAGGGCCTTCCTGGTGGCCCGGGACCAGTGGTGGCATTGAAGATTGTGTGAACGTGTCTGGTGCCTGTGTTCACGCATAATGCTCCAAGGAGAAACAGAGCATCGATTCTAAGAGCACGC
This sequence comes from Ambystoma mexicanum, assembly GCF_040938575.1. Lineage (NCBI taxonomy): Eukaryota > Metazoa > Chordata > Amphibia > Caudata > Ambystomatidae > Ambystoma > Ambystoma mexicanum. The sequence goes on along the minus strand of NC_090925.1, from coordinate 255,455,019 downwards.
CTTCTGCTAACCTTGCCAAGAAGGCTGGCTGCAGACTGATGGCGGGTTCCAGAAGCTGCAGTTACCGATAGTGAAGCGCTTCCGCCAGCAGGGTAGGATTATCAGGTACCGCTGGAGGTATTGGGCTGGCTCATCCCTCGTCCGCTCTGCTTTTGTTAGGAGTAACACAAACGTAGACCTTTATGTAAACTTCTTGGGGTACTCGAATACTCCCCTTTATTGTTAATCAGACTTATTGGTGTGTAGTGTCATAGCGGGCACCAACAGAGCACTTGAGACACAAAGGGTGATGTCCAAATAGCTTTAGTTTACACACACACCGAAGGGTTCGCTGAATGCCCACCAAAGCCAAGGAATCAACAGACTTGGACAGCCTGGTGGACCTCTCCATGATACGGTAATCCAGGAAGAGGAAATAAACCAGCAGTATAGTGGGGGTTCTCTGGCCCAAACCTGCTCGAGCACAACAAGAAGTCAGATGCCTTTTTCTGGGAGGGTTTCACCTGGGATTGGCGGGGAGGATTGGGGCTGGATAAATTCCTACAGCCTCGACCGACTGTCACTAGAACAGAAAGAGGATACAGCTTTCTCTGGAGGTTTCTGCATGGGGGTGTTAAGTAGAATGTCCCTCTTATTCTCCTCACATGGTGAGTCCCCCAGAACTTTTGCTGGACTATTGGATTTTTTCTGACTCTATTGTGTGAGTGTGAATCTTTTTCTTCACTCAGCCATTTTTGTTTTTTATTCTGGGCTCCCCTTTTAGGCTTTGTTTTGATGGAGTCTACTTTCCTTCACCTTTTTCTATGGCATCTGTAATTTCCTATTGTGGCGCACAACACTTTATGTGCCGTGTTACTGGAAGCTCCTTGAGCTTCCCTCTTTGGTTTTATTTTATTTCCTTGTGAGAACGGCTGTTCCCAAGGATAGGAGGGTACTTTGTATCCTGCCTACACTTTTCTTGTGAGCCCAGCACCCCCCACTTTATGGGGAGTGCTGAGGGGACCCATTGTGTCTCTTTTTCAATTCTCCTGTAAGTGTTACAGTAACAATTCCATCTGAGTGGCTTGCTGCAGTGGGTACTTTTTCTACCAATTTTGTGAAACGTACAACGCAGGCTGTATCCACAGTTGCGTTAAACACACATGGGACACCATTGATCCAAAATGATTCCTGTCTTCTTTTTTCGCCAACAATAGTTTGTTCTTTCTTGGTCCTTCTTCTGCTGTGCTGGGTGGGGGGAGGTCCTTGTGTGTCTTTTCGCTTCGCCAGAATCCCTTTGTGAAGCACACCTGAAGGCGCCAGTGTGTCTGGGAAGACAGGAAACTGGAAGGACTCTGAAACTCCACAGGGGTTTGCCGTCCAGTGTGCCTGCTTAGATCCAGTTCTAACAGGGAGGTTAGCTGTCACCCCAGATTTGATGGACAGCATGCATGTTCAATGGCTGGGTTCCTTCATGAAAGGTGAGGGTCTTGATGCTGAAGCCAGAGTCGACCACCGGAATGCAAGACATTGTATTGTTAGGGGGTGGGGGACGTAGGGGTGTTGTTCCTACTTCATGCCATCCCTGCATAAGTCACTGCCCCGATTGGGCCATATCAGTCAAAAGAGTCTGGACATGCCACTGCAGCACCTTTATCACTATATCCTTCTGTCTTCCCGGAGTTGGGCTGCTCTGCCCACTGTTGGCCTAGTGTAAAGCGATCCAATAAATACAAAATACAAGTAGGTGAAAGAAACTTACAATAGCCAGCTGCTCAAGCGAGAGGTTGAGCGGCTACGTTTAATCTTTGGGAACTTCATACTCCGACTGGCCACTAGGTGTCAGTGTTGTACAAGTAACAGCCTCCTCCTCGTTTCATACATGTATTGCTCACGGGGTGTAAATGATGCACGAGCGGCTGTCAGCTCAGGGGCTTTCACTGCAGTTCAGTGCCAGTCATGTGCACAGCTGTTTGCATACTTATGTAATGACCAGAGGTGGACGGGCTTATAGGGAACTCTGGAGATTTCCCAGCGACCTCTCGACCCTGGGCCTCTTTTGTGTGGTAACCTATTTTATTTTCAAATGTTCGAATAGGGAAAGGGTCGGGATTGCTGAAAATGTGTAATTTGGGGCCACTTTGAACATTATTTCCAAGGCCTCTTTTGGTTCTGAGTCCACCTCATGTGTGATCCCGCGCGGCACTGCTGCAACGCAATTTCTCTGCATCTCAGCTATAACAGAGGATTACCTTAAGTGATCTGTGAACTGCAAAGCTGCGCCAGTGCTGTCTGCCACTTGCAGTGGGTGGAAGTTTTGAAAGCCCATTGCACGTTCAAGAAACACTTGTGTACATGCGCGTTATAAATGACTTATCATAATCATATAATATCAACGCCGCCCTCTGACCCCAGGAGGCTGAATAGCTGTTTCAACTTGCTAAACTGCCCCACGCCTCCACTGATCAGCGTAGTTCTGAAATTGACTAGCCTCTGAAGTGGGGTGCAAGATGCATCATCTTTCATCCCACTTCAGAGGCCATTTCGTTTCACAGAGATGTACCTTGTTGGAGTTGAGGGGCATCGTAAAGCTGGGCCTAGCTGTTAAGCCTTTAGCCGCATCATAGGGGGGCTGCTCTGGCGCTGGGCTTTTGCTCTCTGCCACCCTACGCAGAGTGCTGCCTTCTGCTTCAAAGTGGGAGGGCTTGAGCCCATGGCCCCCAGTATGCTCTATATATTCTCAGAAGAGGCTTGAATGGCTACCATAGACACATTAGTCAAGTCGGTGGTCATTCGTAACTTTGATGCAAAGCAGCCAGCATCAAGCATGCTGGGCATTCCACATTATTCTACATCGAGCTCCAGCCCCCAGCCCTGCCCCCAACCTTTAGTAATCCCCCACCATCCCCATGAAGGGGGGAAGCAGGGAGTTCCCACACTGCATTTTGTCAATTTCCAGCACTGCGGCTAATTATTTTAGCGTTGTGTTGCATTGACAAAGTTAAGAGGGTGCCCATCCAAAATGAGACCGGGGGACACTGGGATTCCTGCCTCGCTGATATATCCACATGTCATGGGAAATTCTGTGGGCTTAAGTAGAGCTGGCTTTTCTGCACCGCAAGAGCTACCCGTTACACCTCTAAATGACGACTCAAGAGATATCACATGGGTGGATCCAGCAGAAGTGAGGGGCGTCCTATTGAAAAAGCCCTGATTTTTGGAAGGGTGCATGGATCTGGTTCTGGCATTGTATGGTCAATGAAGGAGTGAGACCACCTTGCAACCATCTTCTTGGCTTAAAGTCGCGAGACTGGTCTCACCAATATAGGCCATCATTGCCACTGTACAACAGATTTTTTATTCCAGTTGTGCCCAATGTCATAAAAGTGAATAAACAAACAGCGCATTTATAATGACGACCCTCGTAATGACGCATCGCTGCATGCTGCTCCTCTCAATGGATATAATGCTGATTTTCTTACTTAAAGGGTTCAGCTTTGGTTCAGTGAGATTTGGCAGATCTCCGGTTGGTACGTTAAGGAGCTGCAGGAATAAGGATCACAGGTCTCGGTCCGCACATGAGTGTGCGCAGACCATGGGCTTTCCCTTTCTTTGCAGTTCTGGCCAGCACACACATGTTCCTTTTGCCGCCTGCATGGGGGCAAAGCAGACAGAAGGTGATTGTGTAGTGGGAAAAGGAGAATCCCGAGGGTCTCGCCCAATGAAATGTAGGATGCTCAATCTTCCCAGGGGGAAAGAGGGTGCGAGCTAGGGTCACCATTGTGGAAATTATCATTATTGTTAGTTGTTTTGAGGTGCTCTGTTTTCAGGCTCGCTCTTTTGGGTTGAGCTATTTGAACCCGCATCCAACACAATATGATATCTCTGTCTGCCTGTCATGGTGCATTTGCCCAAAGGAAATCATGAAGAATGTCTCAACAACGCTTGCCAGCATTGCCACTGTAAAACAGATGCTCAAACTACTGATGTCCACAGACAATATGAAGCCACTTTCAAGAATATATACCTGTGCTTGCACCATTGTAGCTGACTTTACCCGCGACAAATTATGTGGTCTGTCCCAACAAAATAAGCCTGGCGCTGCACCCTCCCTTTCAACCACATCATGCATTCTGTCTCTACAATACATGCCTCTGCATCTTCCACCTTTTATGCTGATGTGTCGACAACAAAGCATGCATTCTTGATCAACCTTACTTTCTCGCGCCCTTCCAATTGTCTGGAGACCAGGGCAAATCTTGAGGTCTGTTTCAGGAGAATGTCTGTAGTGCCTTCAGTACTGGCTTATGTCTCTCTGTGCCGACACACCTATGCAGCAGCCACCCCTTACACACACACACATTCCCGCAAACCAGCATTAGAAAAGCTTGACTGCAAGTACTAGGATGTAACATGATTTCACACTAGGCATTGGATCATTTGAGATCTCCTTAAACTGTCTTACTAGGTGCAAGACTTAACGTGATCGTCTCCTCCTGAGTGGTGGATCCCGCTGGTGCGTTTCAATTCACCCTCTGCGCCACCGTGAGGAGAATAACTGTGCCAGTCCATCATCCACTTCTCTGTGATCATCATTGATCATCCCATTGAGTTCTGATCTGACTACATTCTTTTTAAAGTACAAACATCACAACTTGAATTGCTTCTATGTGTTTCTGTTCAGACAACTTGTCAACTGAGAAAGGCACATTTATAAAAGGAAAAAGGTTCCAATGGCCCGACTGAAAGGCAGAAAATCTCTGAATGGATGTCCCAATGGACGACGTTCCAGGGTGGGATTGGGGCTCGATGGCCAATCTTCTATATGCTCTCCCTCTGAGCTTTAGGGGATGTAAAGCTGGCAGCAGTTGCTTGGAAGGGCAGAAGAATCTCCCCTGGACATAAGGCGTGACTTTGTCCATTAGATAAGGAGAGGCCAAACCCTGCACACACTTGACAGTGAGGCAATACATTTTAGAGTGCATGGTTGTGGGCTGCAAGCCAATGAAAAGGCAATGCATCGGGCTGCTGGTAGGGTCTCTTTAGACCAAAGATAATACATCTGAACATCTAAGAAGTGCTGGATCCAGTAAGAGGACCGCATCAATGGCATTGGTCTAGTCTCATTGAGAATTGATTAGACATACAATGACCAAATGAAGTTAGGAAGGCGACGTGAAAGGCAGTACATGGAATTGATCTGAGATTCCAGGTTCAAGTCAGATTCCCAGAAGACGCCAAGAGTTTTTTACTTTCCTGTCAAATGTGAGAACCTTGACAAAGAAAATACGGCAGGCCGGGAAGTAGGCAGGATTCAGGAGGAGGTAGCAGGACCACCGGAGAAGAACCTCTGTGTTTTACACAGTAAGCTTTAAAACGCTTTCCTTAATCCAGCCACTTGTTTTTTCCCGTAATCTTCAAATCATCGTCAATGCTGTGCAATCGAATTTGCATATCATCACGGTGTGATATTGAAAATTGAGGGAAGCCTGAAGATCAACTCAAATTGCCATCTGCACTTTCTGCAGTCAATAACAAAGAAAAAACTGTCACCACTCCAAGGGGACATCAACAGCACCGGCCACCGAGTCCAAGTAGTCCAACAGCAGGTTATGGTCAACCGTGTCAAAGGTCGCAGACAGGTCAAGAATAACACGCTTCCAAATGTACCCATGGATGTCATCCAAAAAAAAGCTGGAGGCAATATTTTGGTACAATGGGGAATTTGAACGAGTCCAAAAGGTAGAAGGGCATGCGGGTGCAGCAAAGTGAATCCTAGCAATGTGCTAACCTCGACCAATGGCATTTAAAAAGAAGCTACCATCACCTCTTGTCCACTCCTTTCCCATTCTGAGGTGACGCCTCTTGCAAGAACTCCCCCTCCTAGATTTCTCATCCCAGTTTAAGCGCTGGCTGACCACTATCTTGTTCAAGACCTTGGACAATAAGCGGTATATATTCCAGTAACAGAAAATAACCATGGAAGCCTAGCAATAGTCTCAAAGTTATTACAAACTGCGCGGTCCAACGAAGGTTTCTTCAGGAGAAGGGTAAGGATGACTTATTTCTGTATGACATAAGGTGTCCAATCAATGGACACTCCCGTCCCCTGCACACCTGAATGCAGAGAAATCAGCCAATATTATTAATGCAGATTGATAATTTCCATGTTTCTTTCAATAACATATTAAACATACACAATTCAATTGTAGTACTCAGAGCTTCTTTATTCTGTAATGTTCAAAGGGAGGCCAAGAATGCTCTACGTGTTTCGGGGGTGATTTCCCCTTCTTCAGGAGTACAAAACACACAAAAAAAGAACATCAATAAAACCACAGTCATTCGTGGATGTGACAGGACTCACTTGTAACTAACTGTATCATATTTAGTCTGATTAGACTGCTGGAAATAGTATCACCCTCACCTGTGTCAACATGCCACGGGGTGTACAAATGGTATACTGTGACTGGACACCTTATGTTGTATATTGTGTTCCTCCCCTGCACCCACACATCTGATAAAAGCTTTGTAAACAGTATTGAAATTGTATGATCTCATGAGGTGTGCACTGATAATTTGACTACGTTAGAGAGCATCCCTGCTCTGCAGTGTGACACAGTATCAGGAGCATCCTTAATAATAATAATGTCATTTTCGAAAATGAATGACTTGACTGATGCACGTGCTACGACTTTAGCTTTTACATCGGAGGAGGCAAACAGAATTGTTTCATTAATTGGCCAAGTGGCAAAGTTAGCTGACAATAATGAAGATGCAGACAATCTTATTTTCAGACTAGTGAGATTGATCAGACGTGAAATATCACAGAAATTGCATGCAACAATGCTGGTTGAGTATTATAAATCTCATAAAATACCTAGGGATAGAATTTGTCAAAAAGTGGGACCAGATTCTAAATAAGTGTCCTTGGACTTGATCCTTCTCACAATTGAAGAACTGTCGAGGTTGTTGAATGTAATTGGGAACGATATTAAAGAATTAACAACACAGTGGAGTTCATTCAAAACTTTAAAAAAAGCTATGTAGTGGTGGATGTTTGTCTGGAAATCATATGAGTACCAGGCGAGGGGGACGGAGGGTGGTGGTCCCCCAGCCAATGAGGAGACTCAGAATGGGTTCCTAACCACATGAAAAAGATCCCGCGCTGAGCCTCAGAGAGGGAGGCCGCAATCTTTCCTCACTCTCAGGTAAGTGCATTCTCCCCTGCGTTTCATTTCCCCTTCCCCTCACACCAAACCCTGTTTGCACATATCCATTCCCCCCTACCCAACCCCACTTACCTTGCACTGCCTTGTCTCTCGTGTTCCGGTGCGTCTCCAACTCACAAACGTTTGCCATGGAAAGGGAGAAGGGACTAGGTACAGTTCCCTTCTCCCCATCCATGGCTGTTATCGTTTTTGTAGTTTGTTCTCAACTTTAGAAAAATACACTAGCAGCGCCCCGGTACAATGTGCTTGCATGTGGTAGTACCAGTCCAGTAATGCCCCCTGCTCTGGTTATATTGCTTAATTAAAGTGAGTGAGTATGGGAGACATTTAAGTACAGGTGGACCATTCAATGATGTGTAAGAGGTGCGGGGCTACGCTCAATACAGGGTTTGAGAGTTACTTCCCTAAAATATCAATGGGCCACACATTAGGTCGTAAGACTGGGAGAAACTGATGTCCCCGGCGGTGGCATGGAGAGGTTTATGCGCTTGGAGCGCTGGGTTGCTTCAGGAGCAGGAGATTGGGCGATAAAAACCCATATGATTTCGCTAAGAATGGGGGTTCACTTGTCTGACCAGGACAACTAGAGTTTTCTGTGGGGTATGTTCGGAGCACTGAAAAGGTAAGGATGCTCATGATGCGTACACAATGGCTTACACTACTCATTTTTGATCTAGGCAGCCTCCTGATTAGTCAAACAAGCGAGTACATTAACCACTAGCCACCCACCTCTAACACACCTAAGGGGAAGGCTACTTATCAGAAATTATCCTCACAGTGGAATTTTCATACAATTCTGTCTAACACCACGGTCAAAAAGTTATCTTAAACATATTTTAATCAATATTTACTCCAAACATAACAGTAAAAACAACATAAAAAGCCATATACAGTGTTCATCATTTACGAAAGCTGTAATGGACAAGATGGAGAGAAAACAACACTTCACACTTATGGCTGTAGTTCACATCACAATGTTTACAATCTATCAACATTGGTTATTTAGCGTGATGTTAGTAATAGTGTGACTGAATCACATAACTATTATACACAAATATGGTATAATGGCGTCTACAATCTGATGTGTTTCTGGGGCAAAGGGCAGCACTGTTGCAGTCAAAGGCTCGTCAGTAGTGTCCCAGGACCCGTCTTCAGGACGCAGTGAGTTAAGAGGGCGGTTACACTGTCACCATGACGCATATGTAGCAGTGTAGTCACCTTATGGTGATTTCTTTTGGTGTGATGAGGGAGGCGATTGCACTCATCAATCTTATAATGGCGGCCAACAAGTCCGTCCAAATAGTAACAGCGTTTGGCGTGGACGCTCAAGATAGCGTTTGGGACATTCTTTGTCAAATTCCATGATGCATTATGGGACATGTAGTGCCCAAATGATTACATAACCTATGCTCACGATCAACACGCCGTGCGGGAACTTATAATTGAATTGAGGTCTACGCCAAACGATGTTACTATTTGGACGGACTTGTCGGCCGCCATTATAAGATTGACGAGTGCAATCGCCTCACTCATCACACCAAAAGAAATCACCATAAGGTGACTACACTGCTACATATGCGTCATGGTGACAGTGTAACCGCCCTCTTAACTCACTGCATCCTGAAGACGGGTCCTGGGACACTACTGACGAGCCTTTGACTGCAACAGTGCTGCCCTTTGCCCCAGAAACACATCAGATTGTAGACGCCATTATACCATATTTGTGTATAATAGTTATGTGATTCAGTCACTCTATTACTAACATCACGCTAAATAACCAATGTTGATAGATTGTAAACATTGTGATGTGAACTACAGCCATAAGTGTGAAGTGTTGTTTTCTCTCCATCTTGTCCATTACGGCTTTCGTAAATGATGAACACTGTATATGGCTTTTTATGTTGTTTTTACTGTTATGTTTGGAGTAAATATTGATTAAAATATGTTTAAGATAACTTTTTGACCGTGGTGGTAGACAGAATTGTATGAAAATTCCACTGTGAGGATAATTTCTGATAAGTAGCCTTCCCCTTAGGTGTGTTAGAGGTGGGTAGCTAGTGGTTAATGTACTCGCTTGTTTGATGTATCCTTCCTCATATACCACAGCCCCCTTTACAAAAAATTGAGGAACCTTGTGTGCTCACAACATTTGTTTACCAGCCTCCTGATTACGTAATTAATAATACTGTGCATGCTCCTCTCCTGCAAAGCGGTTGGTTTGGAGAAAGTGTACTTTTACATTATTTTTCAATTTTCGTCCGCCTCGAGGCCTGTTGAGACCCCTTTTTTCCACCCCCTGCCCTCTTCTTTCTCCCCCTCTCCCCTGCCTGCCTCCCATTCGACCTCTGTATGGTGATTGACACTTGTTCCCAGAGTTTGCAGCACCTTTGGGGTGCATCAGAAGCAGAACAGTCGGAGCTGCATTTTCGATCGAGGCAGCCTCCTGATTAGGTAATTAATAGTACTGTGCGTGCTCCGCTCCTGTGAAGCATTTAGTTTGGAGAAAGTGTACGTTTCAATTTTTTCGCAATATTCGGCCACCTTGAGGCCCCGTCTGAGCCCCTTTCCTGCACCCCCAGCCAGACAGCCACCTTCAGGTATCTGTATTATTAGAATGGGCTCTGCTCCTGCAAGGCACTTTGTTTGGAATATTGTGGCCTTTTTGTAATTTTCTGACCATCTCAGGGCCGCCTGAGGCCCTTCCCCACACACCCGGGCCTCTCCCTCCTTTCCCTCTCCACTGTCCTCCTCCCAGCCCGCCCTTGCATCGTGATTGGCCCTTTGTGCCCATATTACTCAACTCACTAGGGCATCCCACAATCCATTGCAGTACCCGTGGCTAAGGGCCCCAAGGCAAAGGGCAGCTCATGAAGAGGCACTTCCAGATCGTGTCTACAGGTGTCAGCAGCAGAGGTGGGCAGCGAGCAGCCGTCACCCAGCAGCGACTAACAAGGTACATGGGGTGCCACCGGGGGATGACAGCAATCACTGCACCCCATTAAACAGACCCACCTCTCTACTTATCTACATTTTCGTCTTTCGTATCTTATAGCTTATTCCCATGTTAGACCACAGTGGTATGGGAGCCTTTACTCGCATTTAAACCATCATGTCATTTAGCCAGGCTATAACCACCCCTCAAATTCTCCTACATATTCTTAACCTCCAGGAACTTAGTCTCCTTCCCCTATCAGCCTCAGCCAGCTTTCTTCTCACATCTCTAAGGTTAGCCATCTTGTGACCAATCTCATCTAGATAGAATTGTTTAGCATGTACCACATCTAGATAGAATTGTGAGGTTTAGCATGCACCACATCCACATAAAATTGTGAGGTTGAGCATGTACCACATATAGATAATGATGCCATCAAACAACCTCGCAAAAAAATCTAACCTTCTGCATACACATCTTAAACTCTAACTAAACACAACCATACCTCTAATGCACAACAAACCTCACACACTTTGTTACACTGCAACAACAAAACATACCACACGTAGCCTGGCACAACAGCACATGGCGGCTCCCAACCTGAAAAGCACACCTAAGCTCAGTGGATGGTGTAAATCGAACAGAGGCTGACAACAACACATCACAGCTCTATTGCCTTTCTCCCGCTCATTCCTACTAACCTTCGTATCCTCTTCCCATTTCAGATCTGCAAGAGTGCCAGGGGACCACTCTGGTGGTTATAGTCCGCAGTATAAATACTCTTTAACATTATCATTGTCTACCATTTCTCACACTATCTAGGAATCTCGAATCTAGGTGTGTTCTTCTCATTGTCTACTATTTTGACAACCAGAAGGAAACAACTAGAAAGCATAGACCCAGCTGGAAAAAAAGAATCCCAGGGAGGAACCCATGATCCCTAACTTAATTTTCCCTAACCAGAGGGCGGGGGAGGCAGGGGATGCCCGGCCACCCATGTCCACATACCACTAGCCCACAGAGGAAGCCTAGGTAGGTAAGGACCCCAAACGGGATCGGCAGGAAGGGACAAGAATCCACTAACCTAAACATCACCAACGCCAGGGCGGGGCAATACGCCCGCATCAGACAGATACACATACCACTAGAGTAATACAGAGGAAAACTGCCACTCCTCAACATGCCTGCCGACTATGCGGACAAACAACAATACCAAACACACAGGATAATCATAGATGTTGAGCGCAGAAATGCCAAGACACAGAGGTAAGGAAAACCTGCTAACCCAATTCTAAAACCTCAACTTTCCACATTCACTTCTCATACAGAAACTCACACAACCACATCTCTGCACAGTATTCTGCACGTACTTCACCACATTGCAACAACAGACTAACAACACATAACCCGGCACAACAGCACATGGGAATTCGCACAACCCGAAAACCTCACTTAAGCTCATCGAATGGTGAAAACCGACTGAAGCTGCCAACAGGACATCACACCTCTCACTTTCCTATTCCCACCACACACTACTAACCCACCCAAAACCCCCCTTTTTTCACAACTTCCTTTTCAGATCCACCAGAACGCCTGGGGACAACTCTGGTGAGGACGGTGTGCGGTACAAATACCTTTAACATTAACATTAACATTAAACTCCTGTCATAACTGTGGTCAGGGAACAGGGAACCGGCTGCTGGTCACTATATTATTGCAGTATATCAGCCCTGCATAGCTGCTGATGGAGCATACTGCAACTGTGGGCTACGCATTACCAGTTTAAGATGCTCCTTGTGTTACATGCCTGGAAAGTTATAAAAAAAAGGTCATTCTCAAGGTTTAGAAATCAGAGGTGGTAGCCATCAAGTTACAGAGAAATTCTACTGGCTGCGGCCATAGAGAATAGGATTTTCCTCTAGGTTAGATTATTGTTGCTTTGACGAATTGCATTCTGCCTGCTGGAGTACAAGGATGAGTAGGGGTAAAAATGCCCACTCAACGCTCACAGGCACAGTTAAGAGATATACCTCCTTGGATAACGTGGGCCGAAAGAAGGCTATGCCCTTAAGAGGGGTGTGAATGTGATTCTGTAGTGACCCGAACAACAACGTAATGCAGTCCAAAATTATGGAAATATCCAATCAAGTTTCACTAAAAATATATATATACATTAACCAAACACACCATCTGAAAAATAACTATCTCAAAAACACTGTACAAAACCCACCTATGCAGAAAGAACCGAGAGGATTGAACAGATAGAAGAACATAGCACTCTAAATATGAATACAGGGGTGATCGGCACATTATTAACCAAGAAAAGGATATGTATTTGGGTGAAAAAGTCTCAAAAGTGACCTAACCAGTCGTTAGGGCCCAAATGGACCCAGGGAGAAGTTACTGGTCAATATTGCCTTGTTTCAGATCTTGGTTTGTTCAAGAGCGTCGAACCGCGGCTTCGAGCAATGGTGCGTGCAGATCTCAGTTCAGCTACGGTGAATCGTGGATGTAGCAGTGGCAAGTGGGTGTTGAGCATGTTTAAATGTGGTAGCTCTGTGTGCCTTGAAGATGGCTTTCGGCGGTGCAGGTCAGGGCACTCACCAGGATCTCTTCGGGGCCAGGCTGGGTCACATTGGGTTTTAACCACTGGGGAAAGTCGATGAGTGACACTCCAGCAGTTCGAGTCAGTGGGCGTCGGTTGTCGAAATAGTGATCCTGTTGCTCCGATGAGCAGTTCGGAGAAGCGGATGTTCGAGGTCAGGTCGAGTCGTCGTATAACCCCTGGTAAAAGTTTGAGTCAACTCCCGGTGTCGAGTGGTCAATTCAAGCCTAGCAGGTGACAGGCTCAGCAAGGGCATGATGTAACAAGTGTTGGGCGGATCAATGTGCAAGCACATTTTTGGAGAAGTACCAGAGTTTAGCACCAGAGGGATCCTTCAGTATTGATGGAGCCTGAGGTCAGTTCAACCAGCATATTGGAAACTCATCGACCGCAATACACTTTTAATGTACCAAAGTCAACATCCAAGCTCATTAAAGTATAACCTACATTTCAGGCAATTTTTGAGACTCTGCAGAAATTGTTCCCAAATTGCAGATTACAACCAGGTGGCAGGCAATCTGGAAAAGCATCTGAAGAAAAGAGGATATCCGCATAAATTGGTCCAGAAATCTAGGAAAAGAGCAACGTTCTATAATAGAACTGCATTATTAGAACCATCCGAGACCGGTGCATCAGAACAACGCATTGGGCCTCATTACGACCCAGGCGCTAATGAGTTAACGGCGCAGTAAGAGGCTGCGGCGCCGTTAACCTATTAGCGCCTAATTACGAGGTCCCTTTGCCGGACCCGACCTTAATGGCTGGTTTTTAGTAGGGACCCCCAAAGGGACCTTGGTGCTAAGAACGTTGCCGCAATTTGCGGCACCGTACTTAGCGCCTTCCCCATTCCCATTGAGCCCTATGGGGCAAAAATGGGAATGGGGAAGGGCCATGGCGGCATGGGGAATTACCGCCCCGCCAACCTTGGAACAGGGTGGTAATTCCCCATTCCGCCATGGCAGACACCGGCATGGACCATGGTGCTAACAGCACCATGGTCCTCCGCCTGGGTCGTAATGAGGCCCATTGTTTGCTATCAACATTTAATCATTACCGTGACAAATTCAAAGATGTCATTAATACATTTTGGCAAATTGTTCAGACCAGATTCCCTGAGTGGGATAAACCATTGTATGCATTTAAACGTGGGAAGAACATCAAGGATAATTTGATCCAAGCTCTCCGCAAAGGCCCACAATCCCCCAAAAGTCTTACAGTGATAGGGGGCTTCAAACCAGTAATGGGACATTTTCCCTGTGGAAATTGTGTATCATGCATGTACACATAAAAACATAACATACTGTAGTTGAGTTTGGAAAATTCACTTGGAAACTCACCAACTTCACAAACCGTCAGACTAAGAACTGTATCTACATTATTACATGCCCCTGTAATAAAAGATACATCGGTACGGCAAGCCGCAAAGTAACCATTAGGATTGGAGAACACTGTTCTAGAATCCGATCCCAAACATTGAATGCACCTTTGGTTTCCCATCCAAATCAAATATCGAATGTGCTGGATGTTAGATTATTTGGACAAAATTGACATCAAATAACAATAATTGCGTTAATCTCCTACTTATTTATCGGCCACCTACAGATTTGACCACTTTTAAGCAGGATTTAGGCTCTCTTCTAGACCCCTGAATAAACCAAACTACTCTACATTAATGCAGGGTGAATTGAATAGGAAGAGAGGGGACACAGAGGATAAAGAAGCCACGGCTTTGAAACAACTACTAAATGACTCAGGATTACAAATACAAAACCAAGGACCCACCCATGTGAAAGGTCATACTTTGGATTGGGTTTCATCAAGGAATATTAACATGGGGATGATCAAAACAACACTGTGCATCTGGTTGGATCATTCCTTTGTAGAATGTAGTTTACAAATACCAGGGAAATTACAGCAAACTCATTACGAGTCCGGCAGTAACCCCATCGGTGCTTCCAGCGATTTGCGTCTGGACTCGTAAAAGGTTACTAGCGCCTGACTTCCTAGTGCCACTGGGAGATTACAAGTCTAGCGGCCTGGGAAGTCATGCACTGGTAAAATGTAAGTCCCCATTCCTATAGAGTCCATATGGGAGTGGGGACTGTTAACGGTGCCAGCGCTTCCGTGAAGAGTCTGTCTGCCTACTGTGGCCTCTGTGCCTGGCGGGGTCAGACCTGTCGGGCGCAGGGCCATGACAGGCAGACACGTAGTTTGCCGGTCCAGAAACAAGGATAGTGGTGAGCATACCGGCATCCTTGTTTCCGGACTGGCAAACTTATAAGGAGACCCATAGTCTTCCTACAAAGTGGCCAGCAGAAACTTGAAGAACATACAATCAGAAAACTTAGCAACCTGTCTTGATACAATCATAAGGTGCTCCTTAGAGCAGAACCCCCCCAAGGAAATTGGTGGAAATTCACATCTTTCATAAAATCTTTTTTGGACAGAGTTGACCCCAACTAAAACTAAAACCTCATGAGATAAACGAGAGCATAAAAACTGTTTTTCAACAGCCTTGACTACACTTAAAATGTTAAAGAGGCAGGCCGCAAGAGCATGGGAAAAAAATAAGTCAGAGGAAAATAAACAGACATGAAAATTACTTAAGAAAGAATATAAAAAGAAAATGTACGAGACAAAATAAAGCTTTAAAAACATTCATATAGAAAATGCAGACAATAATAAGAGGAAACCTTTTGATATCTTTAGGCTGTTGGAAAAACCTAAGGACCTGGAAAGACCTTTCTTTCCAGACAATGATGACTGTACCAGGGTACAGCAAGCTTTCTTAGATAATATCCTGCTAGCAGGAAACAAATCAAAAATCATTTTAATAATAAGGAACCACCCTAAGAAACGAAGCAGTAAAAATCAAGGGGCAGGGAAAAGAACAGCATCTGTTTGATTTTAAACCAGTCTCCAGAAATGGAAATTACACTAAAAATGATGCACCCAACTTCTTGTCCAGGTGACCTTTTTCTCTCCAAAATCATCTTGGGGAACATACAAAGTTCTGTCCCATTCCTCAGGAGATTTGTGAAGTCTTCCTTCCACCATGAATCAGCACCTGTTGAAATTAAAGACATAGGGCCTCATTACGACCCAGGCGGTAAGTTACCGCCTGGGTCGTACCTTTACCACCATGGCGTAAACTATGTTTACGCCATGGTGGTTGGCGGACTTACCGCCCCAATCCGAGGTTGGCGGGGCGGTAAGTCCCCAATCCCCATTTACCCTTCCCCATTCCCATTTTTGCCCCATAGGGCATAATGGGAGTGGGGAAGGCGTTAATTACGCCACCGTAAATTACGGTGGCGTAATTAACATCAAGGTCCCTTAGCGCCATGGATTTTAACACCTGCTAAAAGCAGGTGTTAAAACCTCCATGGCGCTAAGGGACCTCGGAATCAGGCGGTAAGGGTCGGCGCTGTTTACGCCGCTGTAAACCCCTTACCGCCTGAGTCGTAATGAGGCCCATAGTGGTGACCCCGGTTATTAAAAACCCCAGATTAAATCCGAAGGTGATATCCATTTTGAGACTCATCACAAACACCCTGTTCATACTTAAGATCGTTGATAAAATTGCAGCTGCACAATTGCAGGATTACTTAGAAGTATCTCAGTCCCTGCACATGAAACAATCGGGTTTTAGGTGTAAACATGGGACAGAGACTGCGCTATTGGATGTGCAAACACAGATGTTAGGAACCATAGAGGACAGTGAGCCTGGGGACAGAGTAGAGGTTCTGTCCTTATCTGGGTCAGGGACCCCGTTAAATCCCCCCCCAATAACAGTTAGTCCTTCCGGAAAGGGGAGTAGAGAGGCTACAAGGCCCTCAAAGAAGGGCTCCTGGCCCTCATTTGGTGCATAGACGGATACCAGGGAGTATAGCGGGCCATAGAGTAATCCCTTTATTCCAATGAATCAGCCTTCCGGGTCTTTGATCGTGTCCAGCACCTCAAAGGGAATGCCCCTTTCCATTAGCATAGCTGAGCCCCTTTTCTTAGTACCTCCTGAGGCAAAGAACTGTTTTGGAAAGTCTCTGCTGCGGAGGCGGGAGAAGTCTTCCGGAAGAAGATGGGTCTCCTGTATGAATACCACAGATCCCTCCAAGTCCTTCGGGTGCTTTAGGATGGACTTCCGTTTCATCGGGTAGTTCAGGCCCCCAAAGTTTAGCGAGACAAAGTTTAGCGGCTGGTGAGGTATTTCCAAGTTTTCTGCTACCCTCGGAGTGGGAGGAGGGCAGGGCCGGATCAGGTGGGTGGTGGTTGCCATCCTGAATTTGCAAAAAGTTGTGGTTGAGCTCCAACCGAGATTTTAACTTTATAATCCAACATTAACTTTAAACTGTGTGGACCGAGTCCCAACCATGGACTCTGAACTGTCTAACTGCTAAGAACTGTCAGAGTGTCACCCCAGGGGATCCTAGATGTCATCCGCCTTGGGGATAGGCTTGGGCCGCATGAAGCCCACCTTACGATCATGTGTTTTGTTCTTTGAGATTCTTTTATATGCCCTATTATCCAGCACCTCAGTGCTGAGATCCGGTATCCCTTAATGCCTGCTTTTTAGGAGTGCGCGGTTGGCTTGTTGAAATTTCGGTCCCTCTAAACATTAGACCATACTGGCCATCTCGCCTTCAGTGAAGGGTCTTCCGAATCTGTGAGAGCATCCCAGGGAGAACCACCACCCCTCTCCTCTGGTGAGGAAGACTTTAGTATCTCTTTCCCATCTTCCAAGCATGCAATCGAGTGGGCGACCCCTTTATATGAGAATTGCACAGCTGTGTGGAATAGCCAGCGGTACCTGATCTTCTGGTCCCGGAGGAAGAGTGTCAGGGGTCGAAGAGATCTCCGCTTTTGCATCGTGGCTGTTGCCAGGTCTTGATAGATCTGCAGGGGAGAGCCCTGAAACGTCAGTTCATCTTGCGAATGGCCCACTGAGAAGATTTCCTGCTTCAAGGTGTAGAAATGGACCCTGGTAATGACATCTGGTGGGTTTTTCAGGTCCCGACCCCTTCGGGGACGCAATCTATGGGTGTGGTCAAGCAGCAACTGTGAATTCCCCAGATGTGGGAGAAGGGACTGGAACAACTCCCCTACGCATTGGGACAGGTCACAGTCTTGAACTGATGACAGGATTCCTCTAATCCGGAGGTTATTTCTCTGTGCCCTGTTTTCCAGATCCTCCTGCTTATACTCAAAGATCTGATTTTGGTTTGCCAGGGTATGGATCTTTTGTTGGACTTCTAGTAGAGAGGCCGCCTGCTCCCGGGATTGATCCTCCAGGTCCCCAAATCTTTGCTCCAGCTCTGTGACTGTTTGGTCTGTATGTTCTATTTTGGATGTTAACTCAGTCGGGCAACTGTGAAATTCTGCCTTGAGATCAAGCATGAATACCTGAATGTGATCTTTGGTGGCAAGTTGCCCCGAGGGACCTGGTGATGCTTGGGGTGGGGATTTCGCTGTTTCCTGTCTCCTCCCTTTCTCAGCCGGGAGCAGCATGGTGGTGATGTCCCCGCTTTTCTGGGCAGCTTTTAAATGCTTGGACATGTTGGTGAGCACCGGGGTTCAGAGCTTGTCTATATTTCCGTGAGATCTTGCACCAGGGAGGCTCTTGGAGAGTGGGGATATGTTTCCAGGAGTTCCTCCAACCCTCTGCACCAGTCTGGGCTCTCACCTGCACGAAAGCTGCTCAGCAGTTTTCAAGGTCCATATATGCCTCCTCTCCCTTGTGAGCCACAGAACAGGCAGACTAAAAGCTTTACTCCTCACTTGAAGGAAAAGGGGATACCCTTCGCGGCTAGCTGGTCATAGTAGGGAGGGCACTGGTTCCTGTTCTGCCCCACTGGTGGAAGTGCCAGTCTGGGGCATACTTACTTACTTTCTTTCTGCCCCAAGTAGCTGTAGTCCTACTTAGCCCCTGCTACTAGCAGAGCGGGCTGTGCCCAAGGTGGTTGCCTGTGTGTTTCACCCCCTACAGGTGGGGGGGCGTGGGCTTCCGCTCCAACATGCAGGTGTTGTGGCTGTGAGGGCTGCCCAGCGTATTATTGAGGAGCCGTGGTGGAAAGTCGGCTGAGCTGGGGCAGGACACTGGCTTCGGTGTCCGGCTGCTGCGGAGTTCGCTCCCCGCAGTGTCGCCGTGGGAGCAGCCGTCAGGATGAAGCCAGCAGGCAGGATGAGTCCCTGTGGGCCAGGCACTTTGTTTGCCATGCTTGATGCTGCTGCAAGGTGAGGGGAGGGGCTAGGGCCACCCGCAATCTGCTTCGTTTATGGTGGGATACTTCCCCTGCATTCAGCTGGTTTATACACAGGTTTCACCTTCGGGTGTCCCCAGTGACATCGGATGGGCCGGGTAGGCCTGGGCGTGGGGCCCTGTCAGCTGGCTAGCAGGTCTTCAGCGATTGAACCCATGAGGGTGACGGGCCATCTGGGTGAAAACGAGTTACCGCGGGCTAGGCAGTATGTTGAAGTGTACGAAAAGAAGTAGTGGAACTATGTTCCCTACTGGCTTGCACTGCTGCCCACAAACCCCATCGCCACGCACCCTCCCACACACAATGCAAACCCCAAAACACATGCACCTGCTGGTTAGGGGAATTTTCAGTGCAGTGCACTGAAAGTGCAAGTTTCAACTTCTTCCTACACTTTTATTTTATATCGAAACCATTCTGGAAAGGTTTATTTTTAAAATAAAAGTATAGGAACAGTAAAACTTTATTAAAAGAAGTAGAGGAGCACCGCACCCGACCGCTCCCGCCCACTTCGACCACTGGGGCCAGGAGAACCAGGTACAGGCTCCCCGCCGTTACCCTTTGCCATCTTGGAGGGACGCTACGTCCCACTTGCTTCTTCTACCGCTCTCCGGGTTCATTCCGGGCTGTGCATTAATGAAACTTAGCACATTCTGTGCCCCTCACCCTCCGACCTCGCTGACAGCATAGAGGCGCTTCAGTGCTTCAAAAGAACCGTTAAAACGTCGGGTTCGGGGTTTAGACGGGCTTCATGCAGAGGTCATTAGCAGAGCTGCCACATCAGTGGTGCTGCGGCCACACCTCCATGTGATCAAATGGAACGGATGGGTCTTTTCTTTACAAAATAAGCAGATGAAATTCAGGTGGTGATGGAACTGAGTGGTAACCATGTAAAGGATATGGAAAATCATAATAATATATATGGATCTATTAAAAACTTGATGACGAATAATTGGATGTGTTTGAATAGCTCCAAAAGAGAGCTCATGATTTATGGATCCAAGCAGGACAGGGCTAAATTAGGACAAGAATATACCAACTTTGAAGTACAAGGGTATCTATTCCTTTATCTGACAAGTAAAGACCTTAGGAGTCTACATGGAAGCCTCCTTCGGGGATGATGCCCCCGTAAATTGAATAACAAAAAATGCATATTACCATCTCAAGGTACTGCATCAGATCCAATCACTGGTGACTCGTAAGAATTGTGAAACCCTGGTGCAAGCTATCATAATGCAGGGATTGGATTATTGCATTTCTCTGCTCAGAGGTGCCAGTAAAACATTTCTACAAAGATTACAAATAATCCAGAACGCTGCCACAAAAATTGTATGCAATATCCCTAGAGGGAACATATAACGAATGCCCGGCAAGAACTTCACTGGCTCTCGGTGACTGCGAGGGTGTACTTAAAGATTTTTACACTAACCCACCGATGTATCCCTGGGGCTGCTCTCTGTCTACCTGAAACAAAAGTTCTCTCACCATAAACCGAGTAGATCTTTACGTTCAAGAATGGCACAGTGCATTTCAATTCCTCAAGCAAAAAGAACCAGGGAGAAGGGCAGATCATTTCCAGTGCTGGCAGCACAAGCACGGAATAACCTGCCATTATATATCTGTCAGGAAGGAAAGCATCCCATCTTTAAGGAAACATTTGAAAACTTTACTTTTCGAATAGCTTTCCCCCACTCCCTCTATCAAAATGTTATGTCTCGTCTTGGCTGAACTGTCTATGTGTTTATGTGGTGCTCTGATGCCCACAGGCATTTGGCACGGTACAAGCAAACAAATAAATAAATTACATGGAATTTGATCACTCTGATGCAAATCTAACATTACAGACAACGGAGAAGAACAACAGATTCCGGACAACACATGATCTTCTGCGTCGACTTGAACAAAAACGGATATTGAAAAATCAGAGTCATAAAGTTGGGCTCAATTATAACATCAATTGAGCACTATTGTAATACATGCACTTTACTGGTAATGAAGATATGTATTAACCAGCTGTTACTTTGCAAGATGAAAGAACCCTATTTCACTTTGTCTTCAATCCCATATAGCCGTGTGCTATATTATATTAATACTTTGAGACATAGAATTGTGTTCTGTGAGATTGTACTATTTATTACTTCATTTTGTTTTTCTTTCTATTGGGAATTTAATTTTACTTATTCATCCTTCCAATTTGTAAGTGTTAGCGTACCGTGCTTTCAGTAAAAGTATTGACCTAGCAATTTTTTCATTACGCACGTGGATTCAAACCATCATTTCACACCGCAGCTACATAAGTTAACAAGTCTGTACAAGCACTTTGTGGGCTATATATTTACAATTTTGTCTGTATTGTTCTGCGCTTTAAGATACAATTTAATTGTACATTGGTTCTCCAGCGCATTCAGCCCGTTAAGACATTTTAGGAAAGGTTAAGCTGAGTGGACGGAATTAGTAAGCAATGTTCACTTGGGTGATCAGCTCTTTGAAACACCACTCCAAGATGGTGCACGTTATGCTTTTGCACTCTTTATTACCAATATGCATTGCAAACGGGTTTGAGTACTGTTTTAGGAGCAGCATTTCATTGCTGTAACCTCAGCATGGACGCTGGACCACACATATGCTTTGGTCTTTAACATATTCTAGTAAGTACTTGACTTACACAATGCTATATTTACAGTCATTTATCTATAGCCCCATTCTTACAGCATCGGTTTTATAAGCAATTGTCTTTTTTTAAAAAAACTTTTTCAGCCATGTGTTTATCATTGACGTTGAGCTATTCCAGATGGATTTATTAGACTGAGGGACACAGGCACATCCAGAAACGCATTGTGATGTCTGGTATGAAGTATATGTTAGTATATCTGTACTGAATTTCTTTGTAATATATGTTGTTTTTCAATATTTATTATAATTTTTCCTGTGTGTTTCATTTTAATTGGCACACCTGGGGTTGGTTTATGTCATGCATTGTTTGGATTAATGCAGGTTGAATTGAGGATGCACTAGATCTTGTATCAATTATTCAAAACAGACTATACGCTGACTCATAAAATTGCGGAGTTACAATATTGAGAATCAACTATTGTTGTTTACACAAGCACAACTATACCCACCCTGATGAAGGCAGGCATATACAGAGGTGTTGCCAAAACTAGTTGGTTCTTTTTAATCCAAGAAGCATGAATGCCAAGTAGCACCATTTTGAATGTATTTACAGCGATTAAAAGGCTGAAAATTCACAGGCATTTTTACATGTTTGTACTTGGTGGTGGCTCCAAATTTGCACAAATTGGTGACACAAGCTGTATCGTTCTGAATATTTTTGATACTTGTGGCTCATTATGAATTTCCGACCTTGGAGGGCCTGGTAATTCCCTATCCCGGGACACGGTACATCCCCATTCCCATTTGAGCCCCCATAGGGATCAATGGGAATGGGGAGGATGCTAACAATGGCCCTGTTAATGACGGGCCCGTTGTTAGCATCCTAATCCGCTAGCGGGTCCCGCTAAGGACACCTGGTTTTACCAGACGTACTTAGCGGGACCCGCGAGCAGACCTCGTAATGAGGCGGTAGAGGGTTAACGGCACCGTTAACCCTCTACCGCCTGGGTCGTAACGAGGCCCAATGTCTGAGTGTTTATATGAGATATAGTGACCCATGTTGAGGCACTGAAACACATTGAGACTATTTGTACCTTTGTTTTTCCCAAAAGTATAATTTCTTGAGCAGATTTACACTTACCCCTGATAATGGGTTTAAAGCGGGATTCTCCTTTCTCGACTAACAACCAGCACCAAGGTGGCAGAATGGGCAGCCTTTGCTGATCTGGTTCTCCAGATGCTGTGAGATCCAATTCAATGGCTCAAGGACAGGAGGAGTCCATTCAGGGTCTGCTCTCCCAGCTTCAGGAGTTTCTGGTGCAGAGTGGCAGATTCTGGTCCACAGCAAGAGTCACCCCCAATGTGCCCTGTGAGTCGGTAAGAGCAGAGGCGTAGACAGGGTAGGGCCTGAGCGGGCAAGGCACATCCAAAATCTGTGAATGCTCACTCAGCAACACTGTATAAGCATTCACAGATGTTAATTTCACTGCGGTGGGACCAACCACATTAGCTTCAAGCCCCACTTGTTAGACAATTCTGGCTACACCTCTGGGTATGGGGCAGAGCTTTCCTCTGGCTTGAACTGCTCCTTCTTCACCTTAGTGGTTGAAGGCTTTGGAAAGTACACCTCTCTCCAAAGAGGCCCAGTGAACCCTTCTCAGGTGTTGTTTCAGGGTGAATCAAAGAAGTGGTGGGAGACCCCTTCTTTTAAATGTAAACGGCACAAGTGATTGGACTAAAGCTGGCCTGCTTTAGGGGTCCAATCCCTGCTCTTGAAATGAGTAGACGTTGCCCTTCTGACATCACACCTAAAGAGCTTTGCTCTAGAGGAAGTGGAGGTGACAGGAAGGAGAGAGGGAGGCAGAGAGAAACAAGATAACACAACCCTGCCTCCTTCCCTTCTCAATAGAATCAAAAGCCTTTAGAAATGCAGCACCCTCATGTGAGGCGTCGCCCTTTGATTCCTGTCCCCAAGTGCAGCCTCCTGTGGAGGGGCTGTCCCTGGCGAAAGGGTGTTACCTGTCCTTACAAAAGAGCAAAGAGAGGTTATCCCGCAAGGCTGCAGTCCTGCCAGTGAGCAGCGGGATCCTTGTCTGGAACCAATAGGCATCGCCTTCCACAGCTGAGCTTGGATTACAGAAGCTGACACATGTGTGATATAAAATTGGATGTGGTATATAATAATCATAGAAGTGCCATGCACCTTGCATTCACACAGACATCACTTTATTCTCAGAGTTTACCCTGACACCATCATGGGCTATTTAGGATCATCATAGTTTTGGTACAGAGGTGCATATCTTAAATGCAGCCCCTGCACTGCGGAGACGTAGCTGTCACTGCAGCTGTGAACCTGCTAGGTTCCACTGGCAGAGAAAGTGCCGCAAACCAGGATACTGATGCAGCAGGGCATAAGTACACACTTTGCTTTTGGAATGGAGTTTAGGAAAACGGAATCTGATCAGCAGATGACCCTCTCATAGATGAATTACCTGCATAATTTTATTATTTAATAAAAAGCAAAAAAGCCAGGGCTTTTACACCCTTTTCAGGTAACAGTTCATCACAGATAGGGCACACTATCCGTTTTTTAGACAAAACAGCTCTTCCTCTGGATTTGCCAGTCTCACAGGTGCAATACTAAGATGGCAGGGCTCTCTGTTCACGCAAATCTCAGACTGACACCCGCTGTTTAACCCATTAAATGCCAACTCCTAGTTTCCTGGATGGTTTTGATAGGTCTAAGGGGGTCATTCCGAGATTGGAGGTAGCCATGGCGCTATTTGCGCCATGGCTGCCTCCAATACCGGGTCCGGCACCGGTCTGGTTGAATGGGGACTTACCGGGTCAGTCCGACCCTGGAGGACCCGGTAAATCCCCATCCACCTAACCATTCCCCATTCCCATTCGAGCCCCCATAGGGCTCAATGGGAATGGGGAAGGCGCTAATTACGGGCCTGCTTATAGCAGGCCCGTAATTAGCACCCTGGTCCCCTAACGGGACCCGTAAAGGACGTGTGGTCCGACCACACGTCCCTTGCGGTTCCCGCTAAGGGACCTCGGAATTGGACGGTAAGGGATTACCGGCACCGGTCTCCTTACCGGTGCCCGGTATCCCTTCCCGCCCACCTTAGAATGAGGCCCTAAGTCATTTCACCTCAAGACAACTCCCAGAAATGCAACACAATGCATCTCGACATTTATTTCCTGAATGGAATTTTGTGTGCACTTTTCTCAGCCCAAGACAGCTCACCGATTTCTTTTTAAACGTGGTGTTTTTTAAAGTAATATTACCTTCGGTGATAATTAATGATGGGAACCTCTCTAGCACTCTTTCTACAACCTACTATCACATTCCTGCCCCATTACCTTATATTTCTTTACATTGTTTTTGCTATATTTCTTTGAGTTTTTTTAAAGCCGTTCCCTCTTAATTTTATTCTTTTATTCGAATGCATCAGTAACTTGTTGTCATTTTGGGGGTTTTGCATGTACCTCTATGAGTGCATTTTCGGTGAAATAGACTTTGTGCCGGTTTTGCACTGGGATTTATTCCATCGAGATCTATTTCGGTGAAAGAACTGAGGCTGCCTTCAGGTCTTGGTTGAGTGTTTATCAGTCAGGAAGATAATTATTCTGATGAAATCTTGTTTTCTGGGGATTAACTAACCATTGCATTTGGAGTATATAATCTTAGGCACAGTGCTCTCTTGGGATCTATACAAATGACAAATACAATAACCCTCAGCGCCGGAAATCACTACTGCGGTAACAAGCACAGTTATTCCGTTTACCGTCTATAGAGGGTTGCGGTGGGAGGGGCAGGTGGGGCAGCGGGAGGCTCACAGGATGAAAAAGGGGACTTGGGGGGCGGCGTCTCTCTGTTCGGGAGGATTAGGAGAAGAAAGTCAGAGCAAACAGTCCGGCTTACACTGGGCACCCTCATGGCAATGGTCAACAAGAGCAGGCGTATGTGAATGAAGCCACCTCAATTAGCAGTCCTGGTGCCCAGCCCTGGGTAAACAGCAGGCGGCCATGACAGGTCCCGCGAGCCTCGGCAAGCGGCTGGGGGAAGGGGACTGCACTTAGGCGCCCTTTCTGAGTCTGACACAAGGAGGAAATCCTCTTAAATCTAGAGGGCTGGGGGAGGGGGGCAAAATTAGGAATGGCGAAAGATGGGAGATGTCTGCCTCAGCACAAACTGTGAAATGTCCTTTCGCGCATTCAGTGCAAGGCCGTGAAATTCCTCAGTGCGTCCACATTTCCAAGAAGAAAGCTGCGTCTTCCACAGTATAATTTGTACAGTAGTAACAGCTGAAATGAGTATTTGTTGGTGCCAGTTAGGAGGGCATCCATAGGCACATTTAGAGTGATCAAATAAAAAAATTAAAAAAACGGGCAGGGCAACTAACATAAAAGTAGGACTAACTCTTGAAAGTGGCTGTCAAGGCAATACGCTTCAGTAGTTGGTTGAAAGACAAGGAGGTTTAAGTGTTACTGGTGGAATAAACACACATTATAATTAATTTTTCACAAACTACCACTGTCTTCATTCGTGAAACGCAGCATTTCTTCTGTGGGAGATTGTGCATTCCTGCCTGCCAGCTATGAAGTCCTACCACCAAAACCGGGAGCACTGCAGTTTCCAATGGAAACATAATCTTGAGAAAGGGAAACAGAGCACCAAATTCCAGGACAGTGCCGGCAAAACCTGGACATTGGGTCACCCTAGGCACATGGCATGTGAGGAAATCTGCGGCTCCCAGATAGGTGGGTGTTTCTGAATGGGCCGAGGCGCTGCGACAGTGGAGCTTGCCAGGCTCTGCTGAGATGTTATGTTATTTGTCATTTATACTCCGCACATCACACTACCTTAGCGGTCTTAAAGTGCTGAGAATACTCCGCGTAGAGGCGAATTGTGACCTCGACTATGTTGGAATAGCCGGTCCTGGTAATGGCCACTTTTCCCTGGGTCTTTTTCCAGACAGGACACTTTGCTCAAACCACAGGAGGTCTGGAAATAGTGCATGCACTAATAACCGGTCATGCCCGGAAGAGGCGGGGCATGACCGGTTACAAGTAAGGGTAGAAACAGGGTGGGGCAATATGGGGTTTCATTGGGGCAGGGATGAGGGGGCAGGAGTTGTTCGATTTGCATGATGGGAAGGAGCAGGGCTTAGCGAGAGATAAGGTATGCAAGGGTGTACCCCACACCGGCGAAGGGTGGGGGCGTGGTTGACGCAGTTCTAGGCAACACCAAAGCTGTACCCGGTAAACCGGGTTTCAGCAAAAGTGTCCTGGTGGGAATTCACACAGATCTGCCCGGCCTGGGTCTGTGGGGGTAAAAAGGAAACCGGCCAGTGACATCCGGAAAGAGGAATTGTGAGAAGAATCATGGAGACAAAACAACACAGACTTAACTCAATATGTAAGGGAATAAAAACATACGCTGTGTGATGGCATGTTACATTACTTGTTATTTGTATAGTGCCTTAGTGCCATTGTTATGGCTTCAAAGCGTGGTGGGATGAATGGCCCTTTGGCAGACCGTAGTCTGAACAAACATGAATGAAAAAGTGCATGTAAATAGTATTTATAATTTCAAGCCACTGCTCAGTTATAATCAGAAATGACTAGTTTATTGACATTTTAATAACTGTAGTATGAAGAGTGTTCAGCTACGACATGGAATGCTATGTCAGTGACTATGTAACAGCTGGACTGATGTTTTTATGGCGCCCAGCCGTATTCTATAGGGAGCAGCGATAAAAGTGGAACGGGGGCTAGTAGAAATCAGTTTATCAACCCGACGGGCATATGTCTACAGTTGAGGGTGTGCTTTACTTTACATGCACAATGAATAACCTGCAAACACATGCAAATTATATGTACATATATTTCAAATATGCATTCATTGGATGTCCACGTGTCAGTTGGTATTTGCAAATGACCAGACCTACATAGCATTCAAAGGCCAGGTAATTGGCATTATCTAATATGTAAAACAATGCAATACAACCATGTTTAAGTGTGGCCCTTACCAGGGAGCTTCTTACTTCTAGGTGGTGTGAATATAAGTATTCAATGTACCATTCTTGAAAGGAAATATCAATCGCAGTAAGAACCGTACAGATGAGCTTAGTTTAGTGATCGGCGAGGCGAACGCGTAGTTTTTAGTGTTTTGAACGGAAGAAAATGTAATGAAAAGTTAAGACGATAGCTTCCCTTGCTGGGCGTTAGAACCTCCTGGAGGTTTTCCTTAGTGTTGTGGCGGTATTATGTTATGTTGTGGCTGTGTGATGTCTTTCGGTGTGCTCCTGTTCTTTAGAGTTCTGTGGACTGCTAACCAGGTAATCACATTGGGTTCCCTCCTGCTGATAGTCGGAGAGGGGCTCTGGTAAAGCTGAGCCTGCTGACAGAGGTTTCAGTGCCAGGAATTGATTGTGTGCAGAATGGGTGTTTGAGGCGCAAAAGGAGAATTTTACAAAAAGAGGAGCCATGGGCACTCTTAAATGAGGGTGCGTTGGGTCTGTGGATTCACTGGGTGTAAGCCCCTGCATCAGGCTACCTGGAAGTTCTGCCTTCTTGAGCCCTTTTGGAAGCTTTGTGGGAGGTTGGATTCCTCTTGGCCTGAGGCTGGGCTCTTCTGGGGTTTAAATCTGCATAATTATCCTTGAGTCCACTTCTGAACCTGGGTTGAGGTCCTGTTAATAGAGTGCAGCAGGGTAATCTAAGGTTCACTGGGGTTGCAGGTCTAAATTGGGCAATCTGGTCCTTTCCCTGAACTGAGGCCCGCTAACATGTATTATCTAATCATTTGGGGGCGGGGTGAACTGCTACATATCACGTTCCTGCTTCTGCACAGCCCTTCTCGGCCTTGTACAAAGCGACATGATATTGAAAGTATGACATAACAAAACATAGAATAACACAAACATAACAAAAGCCCTGTTATATTAAAAAATGCAAGTGGGTAGGATAAATAAATATACGCATAATTAAAACAAAAAAATAATCGAAACTGATATAAAAATATAAAATGGCCTTCATGTAATAAACCTTGCCAGCAATCCATTGGTCTATTGTACTTTATGAGGCACTGGCATCAGCTACTCTGCCACACGGCAACCCCCACAGCACAACCACCAGTGAGAGTGTGTACACCTACCTCAGCAGACTTTGACACGTCACACACAGACGAGTGTGTCAGTGTGAAAGATTTCCATCTGGCAAGGGTATAGAAACCCTGACTTCTTCGATTTCTATTGATAAGAAAATGGTGCAGGTAATTCTATTTTAGAAAGGGTGGCCTGCTAACCAGCCCCCACCACCTTTCAGCAAATACCATTTAAAAAGCATATTGTCCACCTGTACCCTGCTGAATCAGTATCGTGATCTGCAGCACCTGGTCTCCAGAGGCACAGGTTCAGAGTTAACAGGTGATCTTTGACAGCTTTGACAGCTTCAGAACAGCCAAGTGACCTCAGTGCAGTGGCTGCATTTAAGATATACACCTATGTTCCCAAATAGCCACATAACGGTGAGAGGTTCTATCCTGGTGGCAGTTGTAAACTTTAAATATATGCCAAACCCACGTTTAATGTATGGTGGCTACTACCTCACATAATTATTAAAGCCACATCAAATTCATATCATACTAATGTCAGCCCTGTGAGCCCATTCATGTACAGGCTGTGTGCTTGCTCTCTCTTCATGGCAAGACAGCCCCTCAGCAGGAGTTGACCTTGAAAAATGGACTACACTCTAAACAAAAGAACCTATAAAAGAGAGGGTCCCCCAGTCTTCCTTTGATTTACTTTTTGACTTCAAGACTTAAGGGATAGTTGGCCTTTCCAAAGCCCTCAGCCTTTGAGATGAAGAAGGGGATCCCACAGCAGAAGCAAGCTCTGCTCCCTACCCACTCCCAGGTGTGACGTATCCAGGAAGTTCATCCCTTAACCCTTGTTGGGACTAGGGAGGTGAGCCCACTATACAACACCCTCCCTAGAGGAGACGGAAATCGGGATCTCACTGGGGATGATCCTTCCACCCCTTCGTGACAAAGAATGCCCTAATGACAGCAACACCTCTCCTCTTTTCCTTACAGTCTGACGTGTTTGTGGGATATATGGGGACTAAGGGCCTCATTACACGTTGTGCGGTAATGGAATACCGTTACCGGTAATGATTTACCGGTACCGTTAATTCCCTAAGCAAATCACGACCCGGACCCACCGCTATCTGCGCACCAGTTACTTACGGTGCCACTAATAGCGGCAAGGCCGCGGGCGCGCGACCCACATGCCGGAATTAGCGCCATGGCGCTAATACCAGGCCATCACAAGCCATGCGGACATGGTATTAGCAGCATGTAAAACACCCAAAAACCCCTTACCGGCATGGCGCTAATAACGGCATCGAAAAGCACCCGTTAAGAGACCTGAGCAGTGTACCCATCAACTACAGGTGGACACAATCAGCACAGGTGCATGCAATGGAGACAGGCAGCACAAAAGAGCACACCACACCCCTACCCACACCCCTTCCCACACCAAGATGATCCCAATAGCAGCAGCATGACATGACAGCCTTGACTACATGATAGCAGTGCAGCACCTACAACAACAGCCAGCACCAGAGGTGAGCCGTAACAGGCACCCATTCCTCACACCATACAGGCGAAGACAGCCATCCACTGAGGTGGTGGCTCCTAACCCCTGTACGTAACCCACAGAACCATCAGGAAGAGGACAACAATATAGTACATCCTTCCAATGACAGTGCTCCGCTGCCTAAGCGGCCTGGGTGTGGCACTCCTGTACGGCCGTGTCAAAGTGGCAAAGACAACCATGGCATGTGTAGAGCATCACAAAATGTGCATATGATGGAATGTGCCTATGCCACTTGAAATTGACATGCAACCACCAGAAGAGTATGATGTGGCTGGGGATGAGTGCGGGTGGAATGCCCCGGCAGGACATGAAACAGGCAGTGCCAAGGAGGCACACGATGTGCATCAGCATCTGATTCTGTAATCTCATCATGCACCAAGGTGAAATAGCATGGACTTAGATGGGAATTGTTGCCCTGGTGCATGTTTCGAGGCCCACAAAGGACCCTGTCCACAATGAATGACACATACACAATAATGGAGACCACGCTTGGGTTTCAAACTCTGAACAGTGTATATTGAACATATTGTGGTAGTAAAGTGCATAACCCAAACTCTCAAAATACACCCTTACCCCCCTCCCCCCTCAACACACCCAAACACACCCTTACCCCCCTCCCCCTCAACACACCCAAACACACCCTTACCCCCCTGCCCCCTCAACACACCCAAACACACACTTACCCCCCTCCCCCCTCAACACACCCTTACCCCCCTCCCCCCTCAACACTCCCATGTGAGTCTCATGACGTGAATGTGTCCATTGCCACATGTGGCACACGAATCCTGGTGGCCCTATTTGCCAGTGCCTGCATCGTCATCTGGTGGTTGTGAAGCCGTGCGCCGCAGGTTCCGCATAGACCGGCGCAGGGGACTAGTCTGGCGTGAACTCCCAGACGAGGAGGGGCCTGGTTCTTCCTGGGCCGTGAATGGGCACCGACGCTCAATAGCGTCTGCTATGCGGTTCATGGCCTGCCGCAGTTGTGCCATTTCACTGCAGATTCGGCTGGTGCATGCCTCCATGCCCTCCCTTGTCTGCTGTGCAAGTGTAGCAATGTCCTCCCTCAGGCGGGCTGTCTCTGCCACATGTTGACCTACTAGGCCACTCATCTCGGTCTGCCTCTGGTAGATGGTCGAGAGGTCATGTCGCAAGGTGGGTGCTGGTGGGATGGCTGATGCACCTGGTCCCATTGCACTTGCATCAGGAGAGGATATCTGGGGGCTCCATATCCCTTCAGGGGTGGGTGAATCTCCATGACTACCCGGACCTGAGGAGTACCTCGGGCTTGCCAGTAAGGGGCTTGTTGGTCTGGGGCTCTGGCTATCAGCATCAATGGCAGGTGTGTCCTCCTCATCTGAAGGTGGGGCCGTGGCTGCTGCTTCACCCGTTGAGCTGGTGGCAGCAGAGTGCATTCCCTCGATGCTGCCCTCACCTGCTGGCAGACACACTTCCGTGGGTGCCACGACGGGAGCAGCCATGGCCTGTGGATGCGTGCAACTGGTGTTCCGGCTGCTTTTGTCCCTGTGGTCATGGACACTCGTCCTGGCTGCCCTTGTGGATGTGGCGGTGTCCCCTGTGGCATCCCTCCTTGCTTTTTTGCTGGATGTGGGAGCAGGTGTGGAA
Source organism: Ambystoma mexicanum (assembly GCF_040938575.1). Lineage (NCBI taxonomy): Eukaryota > Metazoa > Chordata > Amphibia > Caudata > Ambystomatidae > Ambystoma > Ambystoma mexicanum. Next base: position 255,423,112 of record NC_090925.1, on the reverse strand, counting down.
GTGCGTGCCTCCTCAGTGTCAGTGTCTGATCCTGCAAGGGTGAGAAATGTTGACAGCCATCAGTAATGGGTCGACCTGCCTTGAGCAAAATGAATACGTCATGCCGTTCTATGCATTCCGGGCTCTTTAGTGTGGATGCAGGTAATGGGGATGTTGGGTGGGTCATGCATGAATGGGTCTGTGTTGTACGGGCATGTGGTGATGCATGCATGTCTGTTTGTGGCTGAAGCCACGGCATTCATATGGACACATGATTGGGGGGAACATCACACTTCACTGTGCATTGTTTGATGCATACACTCACCTCCATCGGACGAAACGGCCACGCCATGCTCCATTTGTCCAACTCCCTCAATGCATTCCACCCCGATGGTTGATGCACATGTCTCCTCCCACTCAGTGAGCTTGATTGGCGATTCACTGCCTCCTCCTGTGCCCGTAGCCAGGTTGCGGTTCACGGATAGAATGTTCCGCACACGGAGCCGGAGGTCATCCCACCTCTTTCGGCAGTCTTTGACTGTGCGGGTTGTGGTGCCTACCGCGCTGACCTTGTGGGCTACCTCTTCCCAGATGGCCTTCTTCTTCACAATGGTCTCCCGACGCATTTCGTTGTTGAAGACGACATGAGCATTGTCTGCTAGTGTCTGCGTTAGCATAAGGAGCTCCTCCTTGCAAAATTTCTCCTTGCGTTGCCGCTCAGACGATTTTTTAACGTCCTTGGGCATCTTCACGGTGTCCTTGGTGTATTTCCCAACGTGGTTCCTGGTAAGGTGTCCTGGATAAGGAGGATGGCAATGGATTGTGTTTTTAAAGATGGCCGCCGTGCTCTTTCCCGTTCCGGTGCGATGACGCTATTTCCGGTTCCGCAATATTAGGGTAACCGCTATTAGCGGTGACCGCTAATGGCGGTCACCGACATTTGCGGAAACCGCTATTTGCATGTGGCGGTAGGTCGGAAGTGCTAACAGCGCTTTCGAGGATGCCGTTAAGGGACTTTTTGGGGACTTTTGCGGCATGGCGGTAGGCTCATTACCGGCATGGCGGTAGGCTCGTGCCCGCGATCTCGTAATGGCATGCAATTTGCGGCCTCTTGCGAGGGCGGACACGCTATTTACGCCATGCCGGTAATTAGCAATTTTTACCGCCTACCGTGTAATGAGGCCCTAAGTTAGGTTTCTGACCTGGATATGGTGCTGCCTTTCACTGAACATCTAGGCCAACCAGGTTGTTTCTCCCAATCCACAGAGGAACTTAAAATCAGCCACAGAGCCAAAGAGGAGGAGAATATCTGCCAAGGAGGACGAAGCTCAACCAAGCAGAATCGCACTAGGGAGGAGTGCCGCGCTAAATGTACACTACGGTGGGGAAGGATGTTGATGCTATGTCTAAGGTGGGGTCCCCATGCACCACAGGACCATTGAGGAAGGGAGCACCGTCCTCACCAACATGATGCAGAGGCTGCCAATTCCCACACAGGGAAGTTAACTCAGGCCGAAACCCAGGATGGGTGAACCAAAGATCTACTGGGGCCGGAAAGGGCCCATAGCACGAGAAGGGCCAACCGACGAAGCAGGAGATGGACACACCCAGAGCCCACGAGGGGCAAGTCAAGAATCAGCAGGGCTACAAGAGCCCATTACCCAAGAGGGACCAAACTAAGAACCGAAGAGGCAAAGAACCCAACCATCCATGATGGTTGAACCGCAAAATCAGGGGGGGACCAGTGTCCGTAGCCTGCAAGAGGCTAGTAAAAGAACCACAAGGGTCGGGAAGACCTGCAGCCTGTGATGAGACAACCGAGGAGCTGACGGGGCGCGAAATGCTCATAGCCTCTGAAAAGCCACCACAAACCTGGTTGAAGAAGCCCATGGCCTACCCGAGGCCTAAGAGAGAGAAGCATACAACTTGAACCAAGAAACCGCAAGGGCCGCAGATAGCCCCTGAGGGGTTAACAAAGGAACAGCAGGGGCAAGAGGTGCCTATATCCTAAGAGGAACTAACATGAGGGGGGCCGGAGACGCAGAATGACCAGGAAGCCTCACATATCAGTATTCTTAGAAGTTTCCTTTCCAAGACATAAAGGACAAACTCCAATATCCCTGGAGATGGGATGAGTGCAGGAACCTCACAGAGGCCTCATTGAACAACTTTTTTGTGATATATTGTTTTTTTTTCAAAAGAGGCTTTCTTTTGATCTTTAAGAGACTCTTTATGAAGAGAGTTCTTCGTGAAGTGACCCTACTTAAGAGTCTTCAGAGTCTTCATGCACCAGTGGGTGGGGGTCAGAAACCAGCCTTAACTAAAGTCCCCTGTGTGGAGTAACCCAGAGAAAAGCATCATCTTAGAATTATTTTCTATCTTCTTTCTTTCCTGAGTAGGTTAGTGATAGGTCAGTTTAGGTTTTGGACTAAGGACTGTAAGGAACTCATGGTGGCAACAGTAAAGAAAGAAACAAGTGACCACAGTTCAAGGGTGTGTATTAAACTGTATATGTAGGTTGGAAAAACACCTAATCTAAACCTAAATCTAAGATGGGAGCAAGCGTCGACCATCAAATGAAAAATAAGGCAGTCCTTGTGGTGTCTCGTCAAAATAAAAGGCCTAAAAAATAAAAGTCCTATACTAAGAAAAACCTATTTCCAATCCTTACAACTAAGTTACTATCTTTCGAACTAACTGCATGAACAATTTAGAGAAATTCCATTAGCTTGATCATATTTATCAATTTTAGGATTACCTGTGGATAGCATGCAGCCGCCCATTTTAAGGTAAAGCTATCAAGACCAAAGGTGTCTAACTGAATAGCAATAGGTGAAGTATGACGCCATATACCTTATCTTAAGATGATAAATCATGAAAGCATGCAATAGATTCTGACATCTCTATATATTTATCACAGAATTGAACTACTCTGAACCGAAAGAATTTGAAAAACAAGCAAGACAGCGAGTCTAGCTCCTGAAACGCATAGAGCTCACCCTTATATCCTTTTCTTTTCCTTATTTTTAAACTATGTTTTTGAAATTGTGTATGTATACAATTTGTTGTGTATTGATGAATTGATTACTGTACTAAAGAATGAATAAACTGACTTATTTCAGCATCCTTATAAGTTTGAAATACGTTAACCATTTCTATTCAATTTAGATTGAATAGCAAATTGTATGAATTAATTCCACAAGATCTTGACTGAGGCTATCCACAGTCCCAAATGTGTGCATGGGACGGGAGTCTCCTAGAATTTGGACACTTAATTATTTCAAACTGAATTTCTGGAGGCAGCCACTGTAAGTACTTACCTCTGGCCCTGGGTTGGTAGGTTAATCCCGTTAGTCCCTCTCAGGGGTCCTGGGGTCTGTGGTCATTGGGTTCTGCAGGCCCCCTATTACTGCATTTCTCCATTGAATGACATTGGAGCCTTAATCATGTTCTGCTTTTCTGCTCTTGGGGCTACTGGGTCTCTAACCCTCCACTGAATCTCTTCTTCTGGGTCTCCTCTGGTGTCCCATGGAGTCAATTTCTTTCTTCTTGGTACTTATGGAAAGAAACAGGCTTACCTGGCGTTTTCTATTGTTTCCTATGGGGCACTGTTCTCAACCCTGGAACTCTTACAAATGACACTGCAAGGTGACCTGCACCTGGCCTGTGACCTGGCCTGTGACATTTTTCTAGGGTCCCCCTAAGGTTCCTGGAGTTCCTCACCAGGCCCTGGAATTCTAGAGGAGACTTCCCTTAATCAACTAGGGACCTTTACATCTGTACATTACACTTGTGCATATATTGTATCCTTGTGTGTTGATACTGTTTCCCTTCTTGGTGTGTAATATGCTCTTTGGGGCCTCAGGGCTGTCTATATAAAATGTATCCTGGACTTTGGTAGCCCTCCTGGCTAATAAAATTCCAATAATCAACATCCTTCCGAAACATAATCACGCATTTGCAATAGACCCAAGTCCCACAGCTTGCCTTCAGCCCCATTGCTCAATTAAAGATTAAGCAGGTTCCACGTTCCCCATGCCAATTAAAATTGACCAAGGTCCTTTTCCCCAGTGGTGTTATGTTAGCGCCAGATAGCACAGGATGCCGAGGCCTGGATTCAGGGGAGTAACCCGTATTGTGATTAATGAAGGGACTAATTACAATCATACTATTGGGTGTTTGACAGCTGATGCCCAGAATGCCATTGGCCACCCTCTGGTCCCTGAGTTCTATTTGGATAAAGTCACAAGCACTCTCCCCCTGATAGTGCAGTCTGGTAGGATGACTTACCGGGTTATGAAAGGACAGCCACGTACAGTGTGTAGCCAGTGTGTACATTTATTTATGAGCGCATCACTAGGTTCCAGTTGATTTGGGGCCAGTTTGGGGATATTATGTAGGTATACTATGCCCTTCATCAGCCCCCCTCCACCTTACTGTTGATCATAGACTCTCCCGGTTGTAGTCTGCATACCTTAGGGCAGCCATCATCAAGGGCATGGTTTTGTTTTGCATAACCAGACCTACTAACTGGTTGATCATTCTTTGGGTTGGTGTTGGATGCATAATCTGCTCATCGGGGTGTGAGCTGCCAGAGCATTTGTGGAACTTGACTCCATGGCTTTGGGATGGGCACAGGGCAACCAGAATGGGTGGGAGCCTGGGGCACATGGTTAACCACGGCCTTATTAGGACCGGTGTCTTCTCCATTTGCACAGATAAGCCCCAACCCCATCATACTGGTGCTCTTTGTATTTGTATTTGTGAGGGCATGAATGTGACTGTGGGCTGCCTCCCTAGATGTTTTGTTAACCCACGTGGCATCCTCCTGCCCCAATAGTGCCCCCCCTTAGGCCCCCCACTCTCCTGGGCTTCGATAAGGTCCAGGAACAGCCTCTTAAGGTCTACTAATTCAGACAAGATAAGACTGCATTAACATCCACAGGCATTAGGTGCCCCCTTGGCGGTTAAAAATGCAGTGTGCCCGTTGGGTGGGCCAGATGCTATGGGGGTACTTGGGGCCCTAGAACTCAACAGGGGGCTTTTCTCAGGGTTCAAATCTGGATCTTTTATGTTCAAGGCTATGCCTACAAGGGGGGAATTAATATCAAAGGCGGCGTCCTCAACAGGGCGCTGTTGACTCGCCACATCGTCGTGATCCATTTGTGCCCTCTTTATAGTCAGACTATTCAGGGCTCGGGGGATGCAGGCATCTTGAAATCTAGTTCAGGCCCCTGTGGGGGTAGGGTCTCTGTGTCCTTACAGTGTCTCCTTGGGCTCTTCCTGGTTGATTCCCCCCTCCCAGTATCCAATTTGGGGGTGGATTAGGTGTGGGATTCTGGCCCTCCCTAGCCAGCACTGACACAGGCACAAACACTGGACCATCACTGTCCACAGCAGGGGGAAAATCAATAAGGGCGGAAGCGGGACTCACTGGGGGATACTTATTGGAAGTGAAAGCCTCAGTGGCCAGTGGGATTAGAGCTTTTCGATTCCCACCCCTTACTCCCTCTTCCCAGGGGGTTGTGCCCACCCGGAGCACTAGACGGATCCTCAGTCAATAGTAGGTCAGAGGAAGAATCTACAACAATATCTGTTGAATAAGCTCTGTCCGGGTACTCAGCGGCATGGATAGCCACTCTGCTGCTTCTGAGGATATGTAGTTTATCCCTTGGTTTGTTGGCTGAATCCCCCCAAGCATGATGGTTACCAAGAAACCGATGAATTTCCTTTATCAGGGAGAAGGCCTCCCTTGTAAACTTGACAGGACTGTGAACTTTTTTCCTAACAGTGTCAGAGCATGGTGGAAGTTCCATCACCATTTTCCGCTAAACGTTCAATATTTTCCATTTGGGCATTGCACAATCTTGCATGGTGGAGCAGTGGTAGAACAGGACGTGAAACTGTGATTGGGCTGTCTCATGGGCAAATAGTCAGACAATGGTATGGTCACATCCTCGAAAGGTCCCACAGTCACATACTCAAAAGTCCTCAACCAGCCCCGCTCAACCCTTGGCCTTCGGTCTGGGTCTCTCACCTGGATGGGCCCTTTGCATGATTGGAGAATAATGGAGGGTCTGGGTAAGGAGAAAGCTTACCCCACTGAATAGTTGGTAAGTTTGGGTCCGGGTCAAAGCGCGCAAATCACCCTTCACTCCTCAGGAGGAACACCAGCAAATTGTTCCCCCGGAATGAGGCTCATGCAGGGAAGCAAACACTGTGCAGGAGCAAACACCTGCATCCATCCCCCCGCCCCCACGGGCTTTGCACTCGCAGTGGGTGGAAGGATAATTTGTGCAGGCAGTATGGTGGGTTGGCGTGGCTTGGCGGTGGCAGGCTTCCGCATAAAAAACTCCTCTCCTGCTCCTGCGTGAGCAAACACCTGCACCCTTTTCCCTGTAAAGGTACTAGGAATCCTGTATTAAGTTCTGTTTGGTTCCTCTGGATCCTGAACATGCTCGTCCTTACTGTATGTAATGATATCTAGGGATCTTTCTCTAAACTTAAATCTGAAATTGTATATGTATAGTGTACACCAGAAGGTATGGGGCCTACATTTTAGACTAAAAATTGAGTTAGGCCTTTACTGGCCATTTACAATTTGTTGATCTACACTATGCTCTGCTATGTGTTGTATGTAACCTAAGTACATTTTTATTTTCCATATAATCAATATTTTATGTGTGATGTTATAATAACATTTTTATTTTTACAGTATACCAGTATGGGTTGTTCTTATGTGGTGTATGTTGGAATGAATTGCACCTCCCTGACAACCAACTCCATCTGAAGGTTAAGCCAGTTTACTCTGCTACGCTTAACATTGGGAAGTCTGGTCTTTCCTTGTGGGTGACAAAATGCTCCACCATTAGGTTAGATATTACACCACCATCACCAGAGGATTGTACACAAATCGCCCTAATAATAATGCTATATAAATCCCCAGAATTGTTAATTATAATTATCATTGTCCCTACTATCATGTATGGTGGGAAACAGCAGTCTGAACACAATACACACATTAGTTATGTACATTTATCAATTTAGTTCCTTCAAGTATAACACATTTCCTATCATATAACTTGACAATTACAAGATTTAGCCAAAATAAAGTGGTAACAAGGCACACAATCAGCATGATGCTGTGGGGGAAGTTAGGAGAAGATTAGGGCGATTTGCGAGGAGGCGAAACGGTTGCAAGGTGACACTAGAAGAAGGGTATTTCTAGGGTTTATACATCATTGGTCCACAGCACAGACAGCAAAAGTCAACCTGGGATTTGTGGGGGAAAGTTTGAAAATGTTATGTAATCCCCTAGCACACCGATGCACTATAATATAGAGGAGGTACTGCAAACTTCCATGTTTAAACAATTGTTTCTTCCTTGTGCAAGGCAAGTCTTTAGGCTTTACTGCTCATGACTTTGCAATGAAGGCTCTCCTAGTCTGTAGCTAAGCTCGCCTTCACATCTTTCACTTCCGACGTGTTTTCCTTTTGGCATATGTAAGCATGTTTTAGGATCCCGCTTTCTTAGGAAAAGCAGTTTTAGCAGACGGAAGTCATCATACTGTAAGCATGCTCGCCTGCTTCAGAGCATGTGTGAATCTTTAAGGAGTATATCCAGGCTCACTAAATGTATCACTTTATACTGTCCTTTCAGATACCACTGTCTTACATGTAAGACCGCATCTGGAATCAAAGACTTGGATAGTAGGACTTTGTTCCCTGTGTGTAACATTGTTTCAGTATGATTCCTTGCCCTGTCTGGACCTCCCCTTCCATTGAAATGCATGTGTGTCTTTGGGCGTAAGAGAACAGTGCACGAAGGGAGGGAAGTTCTTACTTGCGCCAAATTCTTGTACTGTCATTGATTTGTTTTCTTCTGTTGTTCCCTTTTTACTAATAAATTGTTCACCAATTCACCAAAATAGTTTGTGTTCATTTTTCCAATACAGTTTCAATGAGTTCTCAAACTACACATTTATTTATAAAACACAACCTTGCGGTCAAAAAAATGAACCTTCGATGTGCTGTACATATAACACATCCATGTACATTTAAAATATAATGTAAATACTAAAAACACAAAAAAACGGATATAACACAGTACCGATTCATAAATCCAAGAGAAATACCAGCATCCTGTTAATCAATTAGCTCCTACATATATCATTGAGGGAGCACTGACAATTTTGCCAGAAATTCATCTGTGACCTGGTTTTAACATTTGACAGAGAAGGAAAAACTCCAAGCCACTGGGAAAGCGCATTCTATAGAGTCACAAAGTTTAACCCCCCAGAAGCTTTGTGATGGTGCACAGTGAAAATAACGGCAAAAATGAAGAATACTGAAAATGAAGAGGTACACAATGTTTACTGACTAAACTAAGTTAAACATAAAAGTCCTCATCACAAGTCTGGTGGTCATCCAGTGCAATCACAGCTGAGCTAAAATAGCGTTACCGCCGGGTCGTGCTGCAGCATTAGCACTGCATCACAATCTGGCGTGAACATGCGCCCCACTCTGCCGTTAACGATATTACTGTCCTGCAGAAACAGCTTCGAAATATGGGATACCGCTGAATTATTGGCGCAAATAGTGCTGCCGCCACTATTAGTGTAAGCGCCGGAATGGTAAGCATTGTGGCGGCCATTTTAAAAACCACAATTCATAAAAAATCTCCACTTCCTGCAGCCATCCAGACCAGGAAACAATGCAGAATGTAACAGGAGAGGGCCAGAGGCAAGGTGCCTGAAAATTGTTTGCGGAAGCCCAAGTTCAGTGAGGGGGAGCTGGCGGTCCTCACTGATAAGGTCATTTCCCATGTTGAGGAGCTATATGGCAGTAGGCAGCGTAAGACTACTGGACAGCGCAGGGCAACCATCTGGCATGCCATCAGCCATAAGGTGACTGCTGTGGTGAGTGTACCCTGTGACGGAGAGGACCGCTGGAAGCAGTGGAATTACCTGAGGGTCAGGGTGCATGGACTGCTGTCCCAACACCAGAAGGAGTCCCCGGTGATTAGAGGAGGCACCGTTGAACCACTAGTCTTCACTGCCTGGGAGGAAAAGTGCAGCTCTTTCCTGGATATGGAGGGAATAGAGGGAGTCGGAGGTGCAGAGGCAGGTGCCAGCAGCCAGGATGTAGGCAGTGAGTTGCCCTCCCCCTGGCACAAGGGCATGCACAAATGACAGCCTAGCATAAGATGCCCCAGTCGACAGGGACACATGTCAGCAGAGCCAGAGGCTAGGCATGCCAACAGGGTGAAGTGATGGGGTGGCACCTCAGCCACCCTCCACAGCAGCCATCGGGCAGGGCACGAAGGGCCCCCCTGAGCGTAACAGCAGCGGGAAGGGGTGGCAAATGACCTATCCGAGTGCCCTGCACACCACAGCCAGTGACGTAACACAACATTTGGGGGCCCCCTGCAAGCCATGCTGAGGACCCCCACTCTCTGCAACAAACCACGGGTCGCGCCACACTCTGGGCCGGCCTAGATTACCACGCTTGTGCAATACACACGAACGTGCTGCTGTAGGGGTACACCGCACACTGCACTAGGAGAAAGATATAAATATGTGTTTTAATGCATTATACAGCACACTTTCTGAGAAGAATTGGCTTAAAGGCCAGAGCGTTTTCAATTGTTTTGTAGGGTACCACCAATCTAAAAATCCACCACATGCAAGTCACCAACAGTGCACAGGAACATTAATGCTTTAATTAATATAATGCTTTGCTATTAAAAATGCCATGCCAAAATAAAAACATGTCCAACTGGCTGTATAATGTAGACCAGTCTAGATATGTAACAACATATTACAGTAAAGCATGCAAGGCCACATTAAGACATCCCTAGACTGGTTGTACCAAAATCCCAGTCGAAGCAATAACACTCATCATGGTTATTTGATCACAGATGCCCAGAAAAATATACAATGTTGCAGTAAGAAACAGCTAGACTGGCAGCATCCAAATGCCAGTCTTGCCAGGTAATTGCACTTAGCAGGAATGCTTTATCAGAGATGCCCAGTTAACAAACTAAGAAATTACTATACTGGCTGCACTAAAATGCCTCTCTAGGCACTAATATCACATAGCAAGCCTGCTTAGCCTGGACATGGATGACCATTAAGATTTATCACACAATCCAAATCCCACCCCACCCCCACACCCTCCCACACATCCTCTCTCCATCCCACCCCCTCCCCAACCCCCAGAATCAGCTTTTCGGCCCAGAATTACCTCCACGTCCCCTTTCCTTGTCCCAGTGCTTACGTATGAGGCTCCTTGCCTCATAGGTAAGTACTGGGATGAGGAAGACTGGTACTAGGAGTAATGAAGATTACAGGTAACTAAGCCAGGCATTACCTCAATGTCCCTCTACCTCATTCCAGTACTTGTGTATGAGTCAAAGTGCCTCATACACAAGTACTGGGACAAGGAAGAATAGGGCTATGAGTAATGAAGATTACCAATAAGTAACCAAGGGATAAAACACAAGTAGTGGCACAACACCATTGAGCTGGCTGGGCTTCAGCCCGCGCCCCCCCCTTTTGCCGGACAGAACAGGACACAGATGTTAAACAGCACCTGGGTTTTGCTGTTAACAAAGGCCCAGCAATTACTAATTTAAAGCATTTCACTGTTAGTACCTGCATTCGAATGCATAATTATATAGGCAATTTAATTCTTGATGTGGGATTAGTACTTGCATGCCAGGGAAGTGACTGGAAGGGTAGAGACGGGACAGGAGAACGCTTATTCTCACATCAGTTCATAAGTGGGTGCTTTGAGACTTAAAGAGTTAACTGCTTGTCACATTGCAGCGGCACTAGAATAGTCTCATTAGAATGCATAAAGAAGTTAGATGCCCCACATAAATAAGTTTGCCCCTCCCCCACCACCCATGAAGTTAACCCCCCCCCCAAATGTAGGTTTCGTTGCACCCCTGAACACAAGCCCAAACCCCATTCAACATACACACATTCAAACACCCAGCCACCCATACATTTAAGTGTGCACCCTTTCACCATACATGCACACCCAGGCAGCCACCCATACATTTAAGTGTGCACCCTTTCACCATACAGGCACACCCAGGTAGCCACACATACATTTAAGTGTGCACCCTTTCACCATACAGGCACACACACCCAGACAACCACCAATACAGTTAAGTGTGCACCATTTCACCATACTCTCACACAGGCAGCCACCTATACATTTGAGTGTGCATCCTTTCACCATACACTCACACAGGCAGCCACCTATACATGTTAGTGTGCACCCTTTCATCATTCAGGCTCACCCAGGCAGCCACCCATACATTTAAGTGTGCACCCTTTCACTATACACTCGACACGCACACCCAGCCACCCATACATTTAAGTGTGCACCCTTTCACCATACACTCACACAGGCAGCCACGTATACATTTAAACCCTTTAACCATATAGACACACCCAGGAAGCCACCCATACATTTAAGTGTGCACCCTTTCACCATACACTTGACACGCATACCCAGCCACCCAGCCATTTAATTGTGCACCCTTTAACCGTACACTCACACAGGCAGACACCTATACATTAAAGTGTTCACCCTTTCACCATAAACTCACACATGCACACGTCAAGGGGTTGAGAGTAGCCCTATTACTTCAAAAAGAAATGGTTTCTTTTTGAAGTCACTCCAACTTCATAAAGAAATTATTTCCATCAAGGACCGAACCAGAATGGAAATAATTTCTTTATGAAAGCAGAGTGACTTCAAAAATAACTATTTCTTTTTGAAGTCATAGAGCTCCCCAACCACATGCCATGGAGGCCTCCAGCCTAGAGTCTTCCATGCCATGGGGTGGGGGGGAATCCAAGTTCAAGCGGTCCCCTCCCAGGACATGTGGTGGTGGTGCACCACAGGATGTGCAGGCCCCCTGTTATGCCATTGTGTGCAGCAGTCACACCAGCATGTTGCAGGCCCAGTTGGCCTGCCCCATTTTGGCATGGCAGACAAGGCACATGGAAGTATACGTCCCCTTACACTGACATGGGCTCAGCCAACAAATCACTGTACACCACAGCGCTACCCTGCTGACTGCACAGCATTGTCCCATAGAGCCACCACCCCCACCCCCACAAGGCGAGTGCCACCCAGGTAGTGGATGTGGGGGCATGAAGGACCACAAGCACGCAAGCCCACAAGCATGCAAGCCATACATCAGTTGCCCCAGCATGGACACTCTGTCCTCCCCACACACAGGCCAAAGACCAAGGGGCCATTTGTAGCACACATTGCTGCAACCATCCCTACAATGCTGTGCCCACATGCAATCTCCCCTGACCAACCATAACAAACCGGCCCAAATGTGTGGTGTCCCACTCTGTACCATAGCAAATGTGTCTTGCATTCCAACACACATGGGAGAACCATGCCTGAAAACATTTTATGTGTCCCCTACAGGCACTCACGCATTGCCAGAGGCATCAGAAGAGGACGAGGGGGCAGGCCCATCTGGGAGTGGCACACCAAGGCTCTCAATGTCCGGCACCATCACTTCGCAAAGGTGCAGACAGGCTATGCCGGGGCAGATGTCCCGCCGAGAGACACCGCAGCCCAACAGGGCCAAGCCAACATCGACTCCACAGCCCACCAAAACCACAGCAAGGCCCACTGCACCCACTCCCAAAGCTGGAGGGTCTGACACCGAGGCCACCCCTCCAGGCAGGGCGACTGTGGAGACACAGAGACACAGGGGGACACCCGTCTGGTGTCACCGCCTGCAGAATAGCCACAAACCCCTGAGAGCTCTCACTGCCGCCAGCATACATAAACCCCTGAGAGCCCTCACCGCCGCCAGCGTGCACAAACCCCTGAGTACCCTTGCCGCCACCAGCGTGGTCAGACACCTGAACCAGACATTGACACGCCTTCCTATGGCTCCCGTTACCACAGCCTAGAGCCACTGCACAGCCCCCTCCCATACTGCACACACCACCAAGCAGCACCGTGCTGCAGAGGCTAGGGCAGATGGAGCGGAGACAGAGGGAGATGGAAACAACAGGGCACACACACGCGGCACATCTACAGGTCATCCATGACTGTCTACAAGGGGCCACCTGCAGGATTGTGTGGGCCATGATGAGGAACCGGGCCAAGGCAGCTGCCTGCATGGCTGCCACGACAGTATACAGGCAAAGGGCCGGGAGATGACCGAAGGGGTCTTGGCACTCGCAGAGGCCATCCTCCAGAGCATGTAGGTCAGGCTCCATCACTTCCAGTTTGATGACTCCCACAGAGGAGTCTCAGAAAAGCACAAAAAAGTGCCAGTCCCAGTGCCATTTGCACTCAAGATCACCATGGGCCGCCGGGGGGTAGGGGGAGAAGAGGCCATGGTTATAATTAACATAGAGACACTTAATTCCCTGAGTGGCCATGCTGGGGAGTTGGTTGTGGTAGGAGTGAGGGGGTATAGTGTGCTGGGGAGTTGGTGGTGGGAGGAGTGAGGGGGATAGTGTGCTGGGGAGTTGGTGGTGGGAGGAGGATGGGGGGATAGTCGGGGCACTTCATATCATTAAAAATGTTAAACTTCATCAATGCAAGAACATTCCTGATTGTGTTATTGTCGTGTTTATTGATTGAGGTGAGTGTCACATAGCTGTGCAGAGCAGGTGCCATGTGAAAGTGTCAGAAGAAATTGTCTATCAGTCCCAGGCGAGCCAATCTCCCATCCCTCACATCATCTCTGGCAATGATTGCATTTGCCTCTGCCACAGGCACTGCATCCTCATCCTCTGGGGCTGGCATGTCAACGTCAGGGGTAGCGGAACATTTCTCTTCAGGGGGATATTGTGCAGCATGGCCCACACAAGCACAATTTTACCCACTTTCGCTGGAGCGCAAATCAGGGCTCCACCAGTATGGTCGAGGCAGAGGAAACGTGCCCTCAGGAGGCCAAAGGTACGCTCAATATACACACGGGTCCTGCTGTGAGCGTGGTTGTAGGCAATATCCTGCCGTGTTTGCGGATCACATACAGGGGTCATTAGCCAGGGCAGCCGTGGGTATCCAGAGTCACCTGCATGGGGGGAGGCACAGCCATTAGTCACAGTGTAAAGTGTGGGGGTGGCTTTAAACAATATCAGGGCAATGACCATCTTGTGCATGCAAATATACCTACATTTCACGTCATGTGTCTATTCAATGTCTGGGCATGCTGTGTTGCTTGTGTCATGCATTGTTTCTGCTTCACATGCACCCTGTTCCTTGCAGCATATGTTACATAAGGTGTCTGTCAGTGACATCTGCAGCTGACATGGTGGCTGTCATGTCATGTGGCAGTGTATTTTCACCATGCATGTGGCATGCTGGGTTTCTCATGGGCCCTCCCTGAGCATCTGGGGCCACCGGGTCACCACTGTGGGCTGGGCGCACATTGGGGCATGGCTGTGGTACTGGCAGGGTTGTTGTTGTGTGATGCGATGTGGCCATTTGTCAGCATTGATTTGGTTAGTTCATGTTGCATTGTGGTACCTGTTTATGTTTATAGTTGCTACTGTATGTGTACATCAGCTTCTCCATCCAGGCAAGTCCGACATGTGTGTGCTCCGTGGGCCGTACTGTGACGTTGGTTTAGGAGGTGGTCAGGTACGGATTTTGCATTCGCTTGTCATGCCATGCTTTGTGTAGTGTAAGGAAGGCATGGTATCAACAGTAAAACAGACACGAGTGACCACAGTTCAAGGGTGTTTATTGAACTTCAAAAAGCATTTGAAAAACGCCTATCTAATCCTAAATCTACAGATGGGATCAAGCTACGACCACCAAATAATAATAACGCTGTCCTAGTGGTGTCTTGTCAAAATAAAAGGGCCTATACTAATAAACCTATTGCCAATCCTTACCTCTAAACGCAAAAAGTGTGGGAAACAGTGTTACAAAAAAGAAAGACATGTTCACAAAATGATATGCCAGGATATCAGGCCGTTGGCCTCCCATCCCCACGTTTTCAGCATGGAATAAGGCGGTACACTCGAGCTTAGCACAGTCTCTGGCTTCTGTAGCATGAGGATACAGTTCACATTTGCATCAGGGCCTTCTGTGCCCAATTCTCTTTGCCTTTCAAAGTGTCTTCTTTCAGAGGATGTGATGCGACAAACAATACGTTATTTTCCTCTTAAGATTTCACAAGTAATCAACTTCCCAGGTCCTTCACTATTCACCTCAGATCCCCTCAGCCGGGCTCATATCCTCTGACAAATAAAGGTTGTAGGATATTCATGTTTCCATTTTCTCGGGTGATTCACGGTTCACCCCGGATACCCCTCAGCCGGGCTCAGATCCTCTTAACACAATGTTCAATTCGTCTCCCTCCGCTGGCCTTGGGCAAATTTCAATTGAACTCAAACTTGCTTTAACCAAAAAGCTCTCAGCTGATCTCCCTCTGCCGGGCTCGGACCAACTTCATCTACTTTGACATCATCTTCCTTTATGCTATTAACTTCGAAGACTTTTGATTGTGCACAGGGTTTTGCATGACCCGTTGCAGGACCACTTCGATTCACAATTCCTTTTCACAATTTTTGGTTTTGTCACCTTTCCGTTGGAAATCTTACAGAGACTTTCGAATGAGCATGCACACGGTGCCGGACCACTATGTCTAAGGTATTGTATCTTGGCTTCAAAGTTCAATCACTCATCTGTTGTTCCATTTTATTCGCATTGATTAATACATGCGCTTCATACACTGTACGCTTCAGCGTTCCCTATACAATGTTGCCGCCTGCAACTTTGGTTTCAACACAGACCGGTCTGGTATCAGTCTCCCCAAATCATCGGCTGTGCTGACTTCACTGGAGCTGCTTTGTTGTAGGAGCCAAGGACAGTACCACAGCAGCAAGCGATTCTCCCCACCTTGAACAGCTGTCATGACTACTGTGAGGGGCACAAGTTTTGCCACAAGCCGGCTCCTACCAGAACCCTGAGGGACTTAAAACCACTGCAAAAGGGCTCCTGGAGCCAGTCCTGGAGCCTTTGGCACCAGGCTCATATGTAGGATGGAAGGGCTGTTCAAACTAGGTCCCATTTATGTACATAGGCCTTTAAATCAAACATGGAAGCACCCACACAGTCTAGTTCTAAGAACCAAGCCATGCGGTCTAGTGTTTTGGGTGTGGAAGGCCTGGAACTACTTTCCCTGGTACTACTTTACCTGGGCTCTATAAACCACACCCTGACATGCTTCGTGTTATTCTGCAACCAGCAGCGCAACGTTCACCGTGCCCAGCTCCTGTTCTTCAGCATCTTCCTATAATCCTGCAAGAACAAGATTATTCTGTTTTACCTGAGAAAACACCATCCAGCACTCAGCATCTCAACTGGGCTTCAATCTGTGGAAACCGAGAGAAGAAGAAACATCACTCACCTGTGAGTACTAGCTTAAGGACTTCCGGCGAACCGTTACCACAGTTGCTGTTCGAACATAGCGACCTGCAATAATGAGAAAGGGAAAAACAATATTAGAATGCGTGCTTCCAAAACATCGAATTGCATCAGTCTTACCTGAATTCCATCGTGCTATGTCATGCTTCCATCCGGAGCACCACAGCAACATCTACAAAGGAAAAGAGACATATTCAGGTTTGTTTTCAATATTAAACAACCGCACAGCGCTGTACTTACCTTAACGGATTCCGGGGGCCTGTTTTTCATCACGCTCTCATCCACTCGCAGCACCACAGCGGCCTGTGAGGAGAAGAAGAAGAAAACACAGGTTAGCTTTAAAAGACAATAAAGGCGCTGCGCTTCGTGTTTTCTCTTACCTAGAAACATGCCTCTCCATCCGGCACGCCAGCATCAAGACCTTCGCACCTGAAAGAAGGAGATAAAGACATTAACGAATTCCCACCATAAACAGAACAAAGACTTACAATTAACAAACCTGCCTGTCTACCAGCAGATTCGTGATCACAGCAGGCCTGGGCCCATGGAAGGAGTACTGCACCAGTGAAGCAACTCGGGCAGCTCGCCAACAAACATCAAGCACCCCTGCACAAGAAACGCAGGATGAATAGCTCACCCTACAAATAACTAAGATTCATTATTCAGCACTGGGCAACAACGCATCCAGGGTTCCAGATCTCAGAGCCTCCCAGACGCCCCCGGGGATATCAGGTGAGCATAACAATTTTGACGCGGTAGAGCCCCGGGTACCTCCGACACACAATGCAGGATTCTTCAGCCTTCTTTTCTGGTGTTACGGTTTCTATTCTCAAAGGTTCATGAAAGTAACGGCTCTCGGACGAAAAGGTCAAGGGCATTTCCCTCCTTGCAATCCCCTTCTGTTTTGCCATTTTTCGACCTGTTTTAAACTGCCATCTTGGAACTGCTGCTTCCTCGTGTGCTTTGCCCCGCTCAGAGTGTGCTCTCGTGCTCCGCCCTTTATCTGTATGGGGAAGTGTAATGTAAGTCATGTGTGTGTAATGGTCAGTAATTGCCTGACCCTGACTGACCATTGTATTGGGACATGTTGGGTATACGGCTCAGGTGTTAGTCTGTTTTCTCTCATAGCAAGTTGTCCGTGAAGAAGTGTTTGTGTTAAATATTCTACCTGGTAGGATGGGGTAAAGGTGTTACAGGGAAGGCGATACCATGTCTCGCCATCCGGTGTCCCACTCCCACTACCCGAAGACCCCTCACCCAGGTGATCCTCCCGCACTGGTCCACTCCCCGGAACTGGATCCAAAAGTGATGGCCGTGTCCTAGCCACCTGGATTACAGATCCCCGGGGACTAGCGGGTGAGACACCTTGAGGTTTCTCACAGTAGTATTTGCATCCCCTGCCCCATTTGGACATGTACTTCGCAGCGCATGAGTGCAGGCATTTCCCCTCACCCACTATCCAGGTCCGTAGTCCTCTGTGCCTCTCCATTTATCCTGGCACTGTGCTGTTCCTGTAGGACCATGGACTCATGGGTGGATCCAGGGTAGCCAGCACAGCAGTGGGTGATGTGCAGGTTTGTGGAGCACGTCTCCTGCACATTCAGGGAGTGGTAGTGCTTGCGGCTATGGTACACTACTTTGTTGGCCTGTGGGGCTACCAACGCAATGTGGGTACAGTCCAGGGCAGCAATCACATTTGGCATTTGGGCAACGGCATAGAACTGTGCCTTCATGACATTGACATTGGCTGGGGTGGTAGGCAGTGAGATGTGGCATTGCCATTGCTGCAGGAGATCTTCATGTACCTGGGCCAACACTGCATAGAATGTGGGCTGTGCCATGCCATGCATCATGGCCACAGAGTGCTGGAAGGTGCCAGTTCCAAGGAATTGCAGGACAGACAATAGCTTCAGCAGTGGGGGTACAGCTGTCCGGATGTTTATCCTGCTCCCTGTGTTGTCCTGTATTCTGGTGAGCAGCTCATTTATGGTCTCCCTGTTGAAGTAGTACAGGGTGACCAACTGGCTGTCAGTGAGGATCCAGGGTGAGGGCCTGACCCTGGAGATCGGTGCCCGCCTTGCTTGGGCTCTCCTCCCCTCTCCCCCTATACTCCCTGTGTCCTGGCCTAGTTGTCCTGTCTCTCAACTTCCAGGCGCAGCATGAGCAGCTGCCTGTCCCAGCTCACAGTGGCTAGTGGCAGTATGATGTTGGAAACACTGTTTGGGGTAGGGGTGTGCCTTATGTAGCCATCTGGAATGGATTGGGTTCACCTGTGGCTTCATTTATGACACCTGTTTTCATTTACCTCCAGCTAAAAGCTGGAGGTAACTGCGCCGTGATTTCGGCAGTATTAGAGACGGTTTTCGGTGCTAATACCACCATACATAGACTTATAATGCGGCTGTGTTTGCACTTCATGTGGCCAGTGCAGATAGCACTGGCTCTGATGGCGCCAGCTGTAATAGCGCCTGCTGTAATAGCGCTATCTGATTTTACAGTCAGCTGTATTTGTGCCGGCTCAAGATCCGGCAGGGCGGTATTGGTGCAGCTAATTCCATCACCGCAACTTTTAAGGGTTAACGCCAGACTTGTGGCTGAGTCCTGAGTCTTTTTGTTGAGGTAGGGCAACCCCTCTTAGTCATAGGGACAAGTAGGGTTTTTCCTTACTTCCTTTATAACAGTCTTTATCAACCAAAATGCCACCACTCTGTCAGCGTCCAACTTCTGCACCCCTACAATATCTACTGCCACATAATTACTCCTTGGATCAAGAAGGAGGTCAAGACCGTAATATTTCATTTATCTTCAGTGAGGTTTGGTTTGCTTGCTCTCAGATACCTCCTGGTAGTTCAATATACCTTCCACTGGTGTTGATATGTAGGCCTTCCGGGCCTAGGAACCAACCGTCCCACACTGTACAGCCCTTGTGGGCTTTCTGGGGTCCCCTATGCCACACCTAACCCAATGATAATCCTGTCAGAAGAAGGGCCAGCAGTGGCTCTTGGCTATCTCTTTATCTTCCTTTCCCTACCTGTCTGAGCTCCCCATAAACATTCATACCCCCATTTGTGCCTCCTTCTACCATCTGGTTCTGCCTATTGATAACCGGCCCTGCTGGAACCTGCCTGTGGCAAAGTTTTGCTCTTCTCTTTCCTACTGGGTCTCTTTCCTTACTACCCATGGGGCTTGGTGTGGCTTTCCTTTTCCCCTCCAGAGGGCTTCTGTAAGGTACCATTTGCCCACATATTACTCTTCTCTGGGATTTCCCTCTTCGGTCTCCAGATCAGTCTCCCCCCTGGTGTTATGTCATATGTGTCACTATGAGTTTGTGGCATGGCCACATTCTTCTCCTATCGTGCCCCTATTTGTGTACTACAGATCTGCTGTTTTGATGTTATTCCCACCTCCAGCCACCATCCTTCTCCTGATGTTTTCATCTCCTCTCTTCCAACATTATTTCTTACCTCCTCCCTCCTTTTCGCCCCCATTTTACCAGGGAACCATCACCCCATCTGCTCTCACTCTGCAATGTCACCATATCCTCATTCGCTTCATTCCTGACACCTCCTACAGTTCACTCTCAACCACCAATCTTATCACCCCCCCTTCTCTGTTCCCACCATCTTCATCTGGTCACTCTCTACCTCTGTTATCACCTCCTTCTTGACCTGCTTATCTCTTAACACCTCATGTTGCTCTATACAGAGGCCACTTCTCCACTCCCCTCTGTTTCTTCAGCCTCTGCTTCCGCCACCACTCCAGACTTCTCCAAACACAGGCATCCTACTCTGACAACCCACAATGATCAAGTGTGACTGGGTGCTTAATGCCATGCACCCTCCTCCCCCTGGGGTGGGTTACCAGCGAGGATCTGAACCTGTGCTGCTAATTGAGTGACGGTTTGGGTGGACTGTTCTCTTTGGGGACAGGGTGGTCCGAACGTCTAAAAGGTCTGTCTGTCATTTTGGATGATAGTTCTTCCCCTCTGATGCTACCTGGTGCTGTATGTACTGGGTTGGAGGCTCAGGCGTTTCTAGTGTGGGGTTTAGCATTTGGAAACACCTTAAGTAAGCTGCCCGAATAGTTGGTTTTAGAAGTAGCCTTGTGTGTGCTGGGAAAATGCTCTTTATATCCTCAGTGCAAGAATCTTTTGACAGGATTCAGTGTTTTGTTGACTTAGTTTCCCGCTATATCGTCAGCATGGGTAAACTGTGTCAGCAGAACTGCAGAGTTTGCCAGACATTCAGCGTCTGAATACAGTCATTCAAGAATGAAGAATGATGTTCTCTTGTCTGACATCAAACATTCTTCAAAACAAGGCTCAAACTCCACTTGCCAGTGTTCAATAGCCCCCATCGGTACTCCTTTATGGACCACTGTTGTAATCTGGCTTAGAGAGCAGCTGTGTGTGTGTTTGATGTCATCTGCTAGTGGAATGTTGGGGGTGGAAGTGTCCTGCTGGGTGACCGTTGGTCAGAGAGAAAGCTTTGAGCAGAGAAGATGGGTGTGGGGGCGAGCCCGGTGTTTCCCAAATAATATTGTGTCATTTGTGTCCCCTACCATCCCCGTGTTACCTATGGAGCACTGGACAAGGACAATAAAGCTCCTGAAACTTAACTTTGGAATCTGGACATCCACTTTGTTACACTGGCGACGAGGATGGGATGGTAGGTGGATTGCCTCTTCATTGGCGCTGCTGGGGGGGGTGCAGCACTCCTGGAACACTGCCCCCATGAGGTACGCCCACACCCAGGCGGGTCTGTGTCTTGCTGGCCCATCGCCTGAAGTACGTTGCCCCCAGTAAGGTCCGTTCCATTAACGCCTTACCGTGTCAGGGGGCAGCGTTTGACAGTTGTTGCCAGCCGGAGCCGGCAGTGCTAATAGTCGTGTTCTTGGCGGTCTTGGAAAGTGACCTCTGCCTGCGCTCCTTCTTCAGGTGGCTTTGAGCGCAGTACCAGCCATGCTCCAAGTGTCGGCTGCGGTGCTGCTGAGGGTCCGTGGGCCTGCTGAGCAGCGTTTGGATTTGTGCGTGGCTGGGCTTGGAAGTGTGCCCCTTTGTTGACGTTGGTGGAGCCCCCATTTCATCTGCTGGCCCAGGGCGACGGTTGGCAGTAGAGTGCCGTGGATCGTCCGGCACAGCAACTCAGGCTGGCGGATTATTGCTGTGGATCGTTGGGCACTGCGCAGTCTTGAGGTACAGGCTGGGCAGGCGCCGGGTGGTCAAAGGGAACTTCAGGACTGGGTACTTGTTATGGGCCTGAAGAGACGGGCATGATGAATTCCGATGCCTGTAGCCCCCAGAGAGGCCGCGCTGAGTGGAACTTGCGTCACTCCCCGGCTGACTTATTTCGGAAAACACGTTTGTGGGGTGCTGAAGCTCTATGGTGTCGCCAGCACAGCGGCGGCTCTGAAGTGCGTCTGGATGGAGTTTCATGGTAACTCCTGTGATCCTGCCGGTTCAGCGGCTCCATGTCTAGTGATGACGACAGAGCTGTGAGAGGCGGTTCCAGTGGGTCACGTGAGATGTGACCAATGCTTTTCTCGCTTCTTTACCCTCTTTTTCAGCGCATCGTCAGTTACAAGGGACACGCTGGAGAGGAAGCATATAATCGTGGTATGAATTGGCTGTTGCCGGCTCACCAGTGCAAAGCAGTAAAACGTTCTTGGAGTTATTCCTGGTGACATGTGCTTATTCCTGCCTGGGCATATATTTTCACATCGTACCACGTTTTCAGTGCGGCTCTGGGACTTCCGGTCAGGTCAGTGTCACGGGCCGTATGTATGGGTGAGTGAGTTGTGTTAGTTTATGTTGTGGCCCATGTTGGAGGGATAAGTACACTGCATTCCCATGTTAGGTCCCCTGGTGTAGTATAGGGGTGTGTGTTTTTGAAGGCCGTTGTCTTGTGCCTAAGAGTGTGTTAGGTTGTGACCTTTTGTGGAGTGCAGCGCCCCGGGTTAGGGGTTAGACTTGGAGATTCCCACCCTACGGTCCCTTGGAACGGGGAGAGGCGGTTGGGGGTTTTGGCAAGTATTTAATGCTGTAATGTGCATTGCCTATTGTGTTTGTTTTGGAGGAAGCCTGACTCTCTCCTATAGAAGAGTTCATTTTTAAGGGTCGAACGCTGAGCTACTTATGGAACTTGACTTTCTTTTAACTGGCATTTGACCTTCTTTCAGCGTGGAACTTATTCCAGTTGGCATGCATCGTGCCATGCCGCATATATATTGGTGGATGCATGGAATTGCCCAGAGTTTATTGGTGACTTTCAAAAAAAAAATTGTTTGCACCTACTATTAATATGAATTAAGTAATGTAATATTTGTTCATGCTTTGTATGTTTATGGTTGTGTGCGTTTTTGTGTGGAGTGTAGTGTACCGGTGCGGGTACATTAATCCTGCATATGTGGGGTAGCAGTTTATGACTGCATTGAGTTTAGTACGTGTGGTCTCCAGTTATCAGACTGCATTGAGTTCTTAGTGCCTGGCACCAGTAGTGCCTGGGTAGGTCGCTATGTCTGGGTGTGAGAGTGCATGTTGAGTCTTTTGACTGTAGGAATTGTTGTTTTCCATGGTGCCCGGTTTTGATACTGGGGTAGGTCGCTGTGTGTATGGTCATGGGTTGGGTTTATTGCCTATGTGTGTGTGTAGAGTGATCAGTGTGCCTGTTCTCGTTCTGTGTTCTGTTGTTGTAGTGCCTGGTCTAGTGCCGGGGTAGGTCACTGTGTTTTGTGGTGTATCTCAGGGCAGTGTTTATCTGTGGTTTTATAGTTCCTGGTTTGGTCCCAAGGTAGGTCGCTATGGGGTTTTTGGTCCCAGTTGTGCATTATTCCTGAGTGTGTGGTTGGAGTTGATGTGATGGTTATGGTGTGGTGTTATGGTCATTAGTGCCTGATGTGTTATCAGGGTAGATCACTATTGGTGTTGTTCTCAGGGCAGTTGTTTTGCTGCAATGTGTTTCATAGCGTTTGTGTTAACTCCAGTCTGGTCGCTATGCCTGAGGGTTTATAGTCATAATGTCGAAACAAAAATGTCGACAAACAAAAATGTCGAATTTTTTTTTCGAAAATAATAATGTCGACATCCTATACTTATAATGTAAAAAGTCATTTTTTCGAAAAAAAAATGTCAACAAAAAAATGTCACTTAAAACTATCAACACCTCACCCAAAGCCCCCCTGCCACCCCCCCCACACCCCCCACCACCACCCTCCCACCCCTCATACTCAACACATTCTAATTATATATTTATTTATTTATTTTTTCACTACATAAATAACCAAAAAGAGTATCATTTACTAATGGGGGGGTCCCCCCCATCCCCCCTTCACCCAACACCCCCCTGCCACCCCCCCACACCCCCCCAACCACCCTCCCACCCCTCATACTCAACACATTCCAATTATATATTTATTTATTTTTTCAATAAATAAATAACCAAAAAGAGTATCATTTACTATTGGGGGGGTCCCCCCGAACCCCCGCTCACCCAACAGCCCCCTGCCACCCCCCCCACACCGCCCACACCCCCCACCCCTCATACTCAACACATCTTAGTTATATATATATTTATTTATTTATTCTTACAATAAATACAAAATTTCGAAAAAATGTCGACATTTTTGTTTGTCGACATTATTGTTTTTCGACATTTATTTGTCGACATTTTGACTGTCGACATTATGACTGCCCACCATGCCTGAGATGTGTTTGAATTATCATGTTGTTCATAGTGCTTGGTCTAAGGGCCGAGGTAGGTCACTATGGGTTGGGGGTTTTAACTTTGCCAGTGTTTTCATAGTACCCGGTTTCATGTGGTGTAGGTTACTACGTTGGATCTAAGGTTGCCAGTTTACCTCCTGATTCCGAGTTTGGTAAATCAATTTGTCTTACTGGTGTGTTTATAATTGGTGTAACGTTAGAAAGAGGAAATGGCCAACGGTTTTGTGGTAGTGGGGCAGTATTGTGGGGAGTGGTTCTTCCTTCAACTGCAGTCAGGGTTGTGCTGTGTGTGCCCCTCGGTTAATGTTGGGCATTTGCTGTTGCTCTGTTTAGGGAGCGGGTTGGTATGTGCTCAGAGGGGCAGCTCTGATACTCCGGGGGGCAGACCGGAGTGGAAGGTGTTTTGTGCAAAGGAGGGTAAGTTTGGTTAGGTAGTTGTGTTAGTGTTATCTAACAATAGTGTGGCTAGGGGTGGCAGCCCTAGGTCCTGAGGGGCAGCTCAGGACAGGCGTAAGTGCACTGTTTATTGTTTTTAGGCCTCAAGGGTGTGAACCGAGGGATTTGGTGAGTTATGTTTTGGAGTTAGTGTGGCGTTGGGATTTTCTACTTGGTCCTGTTTGGCCTGTGAATGGTTTCCTTTTGTGTGGTTCCATTAATTGAAGTTGCCAGGGGTTCTGGGCATAGGCGGCCGCTGTGTGCGGAATTTCTGGTACCGTGCTGTGTTTGGATGTTTAGGGTTTTGTGCTGGTCACGATACCTTAGTCATTCTTTTGTGTTTCCCTAGGGAGGGAGAGGTGTTGTAATATGGCTTAGAGAGCAGCTGTGTGTGTGATGTCATCTGCTAGTGGAATGTTGGGGGTGTAAGTGTCCTGCTGGGTGACCGTTGGTCAGAGAGAAAGCTCTGAGCAGAGAAGATGGGTGTGGGGGTGAGCCCGGTGTTTCCCAAATAATGTTGTGTCATCTGTTCCCCTACCATCCCCGTGTTATCTATGGAGCACTGGACAAGGACAATAAAGCTCCTGAAACTTACCTTTGGAATCCGGACATCCACTTTGTTACAACCACCTAAATCACTTTTGGCGCTTTCGTCTCACTGGACCACCCATTTAAATTGCCACTATGTAATTACTGACCTGGCACTTTTAAGTTCTATTATGTATGTTTAATACACATAACAATATTCCCGGTGTATGTTCCCACACGCCCCCTTTAACTCTTGGTGTAGCCCATTCACTATAGCAAAAAGGGCACCCTACCTAGCGAATACCTCCAGTATCTGTTACTGGGTACTATGTATATCATTTCTTGTTGAAATGATACCATGCTGCTTAAATGAGTACATATACTTTAGTAATGCCACGTTTTACTTATTATCCTACATACATAATTCTTTAAGGATGTCTGTGCTTTGGGATTTGGGCATGTGCACAGAAATCCTTACCCTTAGACCTGACTTTCCCACTCATCACCTCCTCTTGTAAAACACAGTGGGGTTCCCTGTTAAGGGAGATCACCATTATCCACGGTGGAGTGAGACGTCATAGCCATTTTATCCTTGCATCCAAATCATGAAGCGGTCTGAATTAGTATATCTGGTTCATGGTTACTATTAGGTAGATTTTCCTTTCTGAGTGAAATTCTCCCCACTTTGTGAGTCCCCCAGCATTTTTGCTTGACTATTGGATTTTTCGCACTGATTCTTCTGAGTGAGTGCAACGCTATTTCCGCACTTACTCATCCTTTTCCTCTGACCCTGGGACCCCTTTGTACCTCTTTTTCGTACTATTTAATGGAGTTGTTGTTTCCTCCAACTTTTTTGCATCTACCTTTTCCTATTGCAGCACCCAGCACTTTCTGTGCAGAGTTGCTGGGAGTTCCTAGTGCTTCCATTACACATGTTAACAGGGGAAGGGGACGCATTTTGTCCCACCTGTATTTTATTTTGCTAGATCAGTAACCCCCCACCTTAAGTGGAGTGTTGAGGGGAAACCATGCCTCCCTTTTATCGCTTCCCCAGTAACATTTTAGTTACTGTGACAAGATCATCTGACAGGCTGGTGGCAGTGTACCTTTTTACACAACTTTATGTGGACTTTTGTCGCAGGCTTTCTTTGCAGCTGCGGCAAGGGACACAAGGATCACCATTTAACTACAATGGTGGGTGTATGTTTTAAGCCCTTGTCGGGGTGACTTCCCGGGGGCCGGCAGAGCCTGTTGGGGTGACTTCCCGGGGGCTGACAGAGCCGTCCGCGGACCTCCGGGGCTGAAGAGGCCCCAACTCCTCCCTCGTCCCAAAAGGAGTATGAGGCACACACAAGAGCAAAGTAATTACTGCTGTTTATTATAGTAACGGCAGGGATAGTTCTCCGCTCGTATGCATCCGGAGAGACTCTCGGTGTTAGTGGGGCTCGCAGGCCCTTTTTACCGTAGTATGACGCGCTATTTGTGTCACCAGGGAAAATAGTCACAAAACCTAACGCCACTTCGGGTTGGCTCCCCGAGTGGTAGGGTCAGTATGGTTACATATAGCAGAGAGGATTATTGGATAAGGACAGGTCAGGTGGTACACTTGGGTTGTCCCTGAAAGTCGCTACACCGAAATTGTTACATGGGCTAGCCAAAATGGCGTCAGTGGTGAGCCCCTCGTATTCTGATTGGTTCCCTCGCGAGCCCCCAAGCCTGGGACCATCGCCGTTCCCAGCTTGCGATGCACCTGGTGCTGGCAACAATGTGCAACTATGTGTTAGTGGCGGAAAATGGACAGGTCTGACTAGTGGCTGATGTGCATGTCTTTCCCATCGCTGTAGGTGTCCGGCTTGTCACTTTGTTGTTGCAACCTGCGTCCCAGACGTGGGACTCCGGCGACTTTCTGTCTCGTAAGTTTGGCATCTTGTCAGTTCGGCTTGGTCACTTGTGGAGAGACCGTGGCTGGAGCAGAATTATGAGCATTTGATTTGTATTTCGGCTGTGAGGAGCGCTTGGTGATGGCAGGTGTAACCTTGGTGCTGGGAGCGCGGCATATGGGTTGTAACATTGCTCCGAGCATTTGGGCCGTGGGCACAGGGGATCTGGGCGTCTAGAGTGGCCGTGAATGGATCGAACTCCTCTCGCGGGGAGTGCTTGGGTCTTGATGTCCTGGGCCATGGTTTGGATGAGAATGGGGGGGGGGGGTATTTTCCCATTTTCCCACTTCAGTCCCCCCTCTGGTCGACTTGTCGACCACAAAATTATCCGCTCTTTTATCTCCGCGTACTCTCCATACTTTTGTTATTCCCGCCAAGTGTCCATACTGGTTCACGTGGTCTTCAAATGACCAGTACATGTATACGCATCCACCGCCAGGCTTGCAATAAACCCACTTTACAACGTAACTCTTCGGGTTCCTTGGGTTTTCTACCCTCACTGATGGTGGATATATGTCTGCTTCTAATATCTGTTTGCGTAACTGTTCACATTCCTTTATGATGATTTCTGTGTGTTTGTCGTCTTCAGCAGGCATTAGGGCGTGTATGACGATCATTTACATAATTTCATCAGTAGTGCGTGCCGATCTTGCCTTCCAAAACCTCATTCCCAGCAGGGCTGCCATTGTCAATATTAGGCATCCTGCTATAATTTTAAGACCATCCGCCAACCACGATGGCATCCATGACCACAAGTATGAGAACCAGCTACCATCTCTCTTTACTCCCTTTGCTTCTTCTTCCATCTTGGCGTGCATCTTGGCAAGTTGTGATACTGCCTCAGAAAGCATGCCATTGTCTGCGTTGTTGGCAGGGAGAAATGTGCAACATGAACTTCCAATTTTTGCACAAACTCCTCCTTCCATTGCTGTTAGGAGATCCAACACATATCGGTTCTGGAGCGCCACCATTCGTACTGCCCTCAGTTCTTCTTTTATTGCATTGAACCCATTGACCGTGGAGTTGACAGTCGTCATTAGTTCCCACCTGGTGATCTGGAGCCACTTTGCATTTGCATATGCTTGCATTCCTGGATGTATTATGGAAGAGAAAAACATTGCCACTCTGCTGAACAGTCTGTGTTCTGGTGGGATGTCGCTAAGAGCTCTTTCTGATCTTCCCCACAGGTAGTTTCCCATCAGTGGTTCTCCTTGTTGTTTTACTCTTGACAATATTGTTGTGCCGTTATTTTCTCTTCCTCCTCCTATCTTCACTGATCTTTTCTTCCTTTTGTTCCCTTCGTCCATTTTAGGGAAGTTCCCCAGGTTGACATGTTTCTGTGGCACTACCAGGGATGGTGTGTTGATGTGTACCATAGTGCATATTCCATTCCATGATGGTGGCAAGCTGTGGTATGCTCTTCCTCCGCAAGCCCAATAGTGGTCCATTAGAACTGCTGTACCGGCACCTCCTTCAGCTATCATTACGGTTCTATTGCAGTTGCTGTTTCTTCCAACATCGACATCCCCGTCGTGTTGATAACATAGTGTAGGTGCAGTTAGTGGAAGTATTGTTATTGGATCCTCGTCCTTCTCTAGCCATGTTACCAGTGCTGCGCTCCTTGTCCATTCATTGTAACATCTATTGTTCTCTTCAGTTACTGTTACTACTGTTGCCTTTGTCAATGTTACCATATTGCTTCCCACAACTCCATCTACTCATCCTTCTTTCGTGTATACCTTTCCATAAATTAATATCAGTGGTCTTTCCCAGCACCCTGGTATCCCAGGAACTTCTCTTGCGCGCCATTCACATGGCAGGTAATTCAATGTTACTTCCTTTGTTTCTCCTTTATCAGGTCCATTTGTCACATATTGTAGCCTTGTCTATGCTGCCAGTAGTTGTCGTACATGGGTAGTGTTTTGATGAAATTATTTTCATATGGGTACGTGTCCCTCGTTTTCCATTTCAGCGTTGCTAATCCCCCTTGGAATCTTCCTTTTGTTTGGAATAGGGCCAGGTATAGCAGGCACTCCACTGATGTTGCAGGTACTTCAGTCGCCACAAATGTTCTGGATGCGCTCAAGGCGTATGGGATCAATGAGCACACATAGCAGTTGTCCTTAGTTGTCCCCTTACCAATTTTGGACATGTGCTGGTGCCACATGTTATTTGAGACGTGTGCAGACTCTGTAATGTATCTGTCTACCCCGTGGCTATCAATAGGGGCACTACGTTTATCTCTCTTCCTGTTTCCCCTTGGATTACTTGTACCACCTGACACTGTACCTGTTGCAGCCGTGGTGGGGGTCTGTTAGTAGAAGGTGATGCCATAACATAGGAACCATAGTGTGCCTGCCAGACAGTGGCAGCAAGTAGACCAGTGATGAAAAATATTGCTGTCATTTTTATTACAATTGCTAAGATCACTGGCATAGTTCTCTTACCTTTGCTGCAGTCCTGCAGCTTCTTTTCTTTTGATGATACAGATGCCCACCTGAAAATTCCTCAAAATATGTGTTATTTTGTTAGTGTTTTCAAGCTCTCCCTATCATATAATCATTCAAAGCCCAGGCGAAAAGCTGTTCCCACGCTTTCCTTAGCGTCCATCTCTTAGGACTGGTAAGTGTTTGTGGATATGTGGGAATGATTGTTCTATGATTAAAAGAAAGGTGTTATGATACACACGTATTCTCCTTTTCTTTAAGTGTTTTTTGGTCTTTTTATAACAGACAAATTAGTGTGACAATGCCTCTGGGGTGTCGTCATCTGCGGGCAGCATTTACCTCTGGGCAATGATGTATGCATTAGTAGCTTATACTCAACTCTTTCTATATAAACATTACTGTGCGGTACCTGCATGTGCGAGACAAAAGAGAAGAGAACATGCATGTGTCTACACAGTGTAGTGTAAAATTGCAGATCTGTTGGACAAAGTTCTTTATTTAGGTAGTGGCTGGGGCGGGGTTTGTTTTACTTTGGGACCTCGTGACCATGGGGTGGGTTATGGGGGCGATTGTTCACTCGTGTCCTTAGGGGGTTTTGGGGTCTGGGCTGTGTTGTTGTTGTCAATGTTTGCTGTTGTTGCCGCGTTGGCCCTGTCATCGACGCAAGGGCGGGTCTGATCTTTGTAGGGCTTGATGTCATGTAGGTGGGTCGAGACGTTTTTATCTCAGAGCTTCACAGCTCTATGAGCTGTTTTCTTCACCTGGCGGGGCCCAGTGAACCAGGGGCTGTTCCACCGGCGGTTAAAATTGCGCAGGAGGACGTGGCCCCCCTCTTTTACTGTCCACTGTGATGCTTGCTCCTGTTCTTCGTTTGCTTTTTCTTCTTGTTGGGTGTTCTTCGACCCGCCCGAGTCCGTTCGATCTGTTGAGAGATAAAGGCGACACTAGTAACCAGAGAAGATACATATTTGTACATTTCTTCACCAAAGACATTCTCCAATGCATGGCAGTCTGTTATAGCTCTTGATGGAGGTGTGAGTGGAAAGTACATTTGGCGTCCGGTCACCACCTCGTGGGGTGTAAGGTGGTGGTCCGACCCTGGCCTGTTTCTTAACTCAAATAGGGCCAAGGGGAGGCACTAAAGCCAACTTTTCTTGGTTGTTTGCTGAATTTTAGCTATCTCCTCTTTTAGGAAGCCGTTGAGGCGTTCACAGACGTCATTGGCCTGTGGGTGGTACGTGCATGCAAACCTATGCTTAATGCCAAGGAGGGTGGTTATGTGTTGGAACATTTCATTGGCAAAGTGTGGGCCATAGTTAGACCGCAACACTTTGCATACCCCCCACCTCGGGAACACCAACCTGACCAGGAATTTTGCTGCTCTGAAGGTGTCTGCATGGGAGCATGGACGGCCTCGATCCACCTTGAAAATGGGCATGCTAATACAATCATGTATCTGTATCCTTGGCATACATTGATCATGTAAACGTAGTCAATATGTAGGTGCAAGAAGGGTCCTTCTGGCCGGGGTATAGTAACTTTGATCACTTGCAGCGTGTGACCGGCCGTGAATTGTTGACAAGTGAGGCAATTGCTAATGAAGTTTGCAACGTGTGAATTTAGCTCGGGGCAGAACCACGCCTCTTTTATTCGTGCTGCAATCACCTCTTTTCCGGTGTGTGTGGGATGATGTAGTTGAGCCAATGCTGTTTTCTATAGGGCAAGGGTCATCACTATTTTTCCTGTGTTATTTTGTCGCCATAATGCATCGGTGGGAGACATTGTGCATCCT
This sequence comes from Ambystoma mexicanum, assembly GCF_040938575.1. Taxonomy (NCBI): domain Eukaryota; kingdom Metazoa; phylum Chordata; class Amphibia; order Caudata; family Ambystomatidae; genus Ambystoma; species Ambystoma mexicanum. Next base: position 255,391,831 of record NC_090925.1, on the reverse strand, counting down.
CTTTTGACCCATAGCTCCTTCTCTGCCATAGGCGCTGCCGCCTGTAATTCCATTATTTGGGTTTCAGGGATGCGTGTGTATCCATCCTTCATCAACATTTGTCTTGCCCCTGCCCTCCCCTTATCTTTTCCTTTTTCTAGGAGGGTCCAAATTTCGCCAAAATACGCAGCATGTTTGGCATGTGCGTCAGCTGTTTCGTTACCTTTGGAAATCGGGTCATCCCCGTTTGTATGGGCTTGACACTTCACTAGGGCTACTTCTCTAGGGTCTTCAATTACTTCAATTAGTTCAGCAAGTAGTAGTGCATGCTGCACTGAGGTGCTGTCTGCTCTTCTGAACCCTCTTCGCTGCCATTTAATTAAACCTTTGTGTACTGTTGATGTGACGTATGCACTGTCAGAATATATGGTCACTCTTTTGTCATTGCTTACTTTTAGAGCTAAAATTAGGGCCACTAATTCTGCTGCTTGGGCTGAGTAGTGTTGTGGTAACTGAACACATTTTACTGGGACATAGGTCCAATCATCTCTCAGTCGCACCACTGCTGCTCCTGTTCTGCATATCCCGTCACTCTGGTCAATTGTTGAGGACCCATCAATGTACATCATCCCCCCCCCTCTAGGGCATTCTCCTCAACCTTTCTCGTGCTGGAGTAAATTTCAATGGCCTGTGTGCAATCATGAGCGTAGTTGCCATCCTCTACTACCTCTTCTATAAATCTCGCTGGGTTCACGTTACTGCACCTCACAATTTTTAGTTCTGGTCTGGACAAAATTATTTCATACCCTGATGCCCTTTGGGTGGTCAAGGTTGATTTTGGTTTATTCAGGATTTCAAAAAGGGCATGTTCCACGTACAGCGTGGTTGGGCAGCTCATTGTTATTGAGGATGATTTTTCTACCGCAAATGCTGTGGCGGCTAGGCTCTGTCCGCACAGGAAATTACCCAACATTACAGGGTCCAGATGGCCACTGTAAAATGCTACTGGTTTGTGTTGCATGCTAGTTTTTTGTGTCAGTACTGCCTTCATTACTGCTGCGTCACAATGTGAAAAAATAAAAAATTGTTCTTCATAGTTTTGGGTGGCCAGCACTGGTGCTGTTCATGTGGCATGTTTTAGATCCTCAAATGCTTCTGTCATTCCTCTTGTCCATCTCAACTTTTTCTCCCCCCTCTGTGCTTTTCTGAGGGCCTCAAGCAGTGGTCCTATGTATGAGCTGTAGTCAAAAACCCATGCCCTGCAGTAGTTGCATAGGCCCAAAAACTGCTGCAGTTCTCTCACGCTCTGTGGCTGTGGTGTGTAGGTTATGGCCTGCACCCTTTGTGGTGCAATGTGCCTTCCATGTTGTGAAATGAGCTGACCTATGTAGAGCACTTGTTCTTGGCAGTACTGTAACTTCTCGTTGTCTACTTTGTACCCTTTTTCTGCTAACACCGTGAGCATCTTGACAAAGTCTTTTCTGCATTTCTCCTCTGTGGTGCTGCAGATGATGATGTCATCTACATATTGCAGCACCGTACTTTCAATGTCAATTTTACTCAAGTCCATTTGTATCACTCTGTTAAAGATGGATGGTGACTCACAGCATCCTTGAGGCAACCTTGTGTGTTTCCACTTGGTGTTGCGGTATGTCAAACTTGTCAGATCTTGTGAGTCAGGGTGCAGAGGTATCGAGAAGAATGCATTTTTGAGGTCAATAACAGTGAACTGTGAGGCCTCTGTTGGTATTCCACATAGTATGGTGGCTGGATTGGCCGCTATAGGATATTCTGCTTCTAGAATGTGGTTGAAGGGCCTTAAATCCTGGATGAAACGCCAAGACCTTCCCTTTGCTTTGCGCACAGGGTACACAGCAGTGTTACATGGAGATTCTGATGTTACTAGTATGCCACTATTTATGAGGGCTGTTATTGTTTCATATATCCCCTCATCTGCTTCCTTTGATAGTGGGTACTGTTTTACTCTTGGCAGCATTGCTCCTTTCTTCAATTTTATTTTTACTCCTCCAATGCTTTTGATGCAGCCCACGTCATATGGACTGGTGGTCCATAGAGATGCTGGTACTGCTGCCAGATCCTCCTCGTAAAATGGCACAGCTGTAGTGGCTGGTGCCTCTAGTGCCAGTGTCATCTTTTGTGCTACTTCCTTGTACGTCACTGTCACCCAGATGTTAACGCTCATCTCAAACACCATCTCCCCCTCACCATTATCGTCCGAGAAGAGCTCCTCATCTGATACCTGTGTTAGCCTGCACCCCTCTGCTAATGCTATTACTGCTCTCCATGCTCTTCCTTCTCTGTTCTGGGCATGTACTGCAATGTAGTCTGGTGTTGCTACAATGCTCTCAATGCTCACTGATATCATGGCCCCCTCCTTCTCACTGTCTGGTGTTTCAGGTCTGAAAAGATAACCTGGTAGCCATGCTATTGCCATGTCTGTCTCATATTGGAAGATGTCTCCATCTACTGGTTCTGCCCTGGCCACTGTTTTGCCGCAATAGGCTGCAGTATTTGTCATGCTGTGAGCATGTTAATGCCTGGTGTGGAGCATATTATTCCCTTTTCGGTAAAGGAGATGGTCATATTCAGTCTGCTCATGATGTCTCTTCCTTGTATGTTTACTGGTGATTGCTTTGAGTACAGTAGTGGAAGGGGCATATTGTGATCTCCTAAGTATAAGGAGATGTTATCAGTGAAGGGAACCAACCCTCGAGCCCCAGAGAATCCTTGAGTGTTCATAGCTTTGCCTGACAATCTAAACTTTCCCTTCATTATGCATGACCTAGTGGCCCCTGTGTCAACTAGGAAGGAAACATTTTTGTCACCTATCGCCACCTGTATGCGTGGTTCCTCCGCAGGGTTAGGTGTTACTGAGAGGATGGGACACATCAAAGACATATGTGGGCTGTCCTATTGTGGGTATATTGATTGTCCATTGCCCGTGTAAGGGTTGTGACCCAATATTGTCACCCTCCCCAACTGTGTCTGTGTTACAGGTGTGTCAGTCGATGATATTGCATTGTCCTGTATTTGTGTGAGCTGCTGCACTGTTTGGACCTACTGTTGTTGTTTTGTGATCGCCTGCTGCTGTGGTTGGTGTTGTATCTGTTGTTGTTGAGGTGTGTATGTTTGTATTTGTAGCTGGGGCTGTTGCATCGGTGCTTGTTGTTGTGGTAGTGTTTGCTGGGTTTCTTGTTGTTGTTGGTAGATTTGTTGTTCCCCCATAGGCCCTTGCTGCCCTTGCTCTCCCCAAGCTGCTTGTGCTGGTCTCATTCTGCAAGTGCGTGACATGTGCCCCACCATTCCACATATCCAGCATACTGGTGGTTCCCGCACCTGCCATTGATATCCCCCTATGTTGTCTGAGTACCCCTGCTGTCCAAATTGGTTGTTAGCCCGGAACCCTCCCCCTTGTTGTTGTGCTGGTGGGCCATAGCCCCTCCCCCTCATTTGGCTGCCCCTCCCTCTGTAGTTATTTGAGTACCCATTTCCCAGTTGCATATATCCTCCTCCTGCATGCGCTGTGTATGGTGGCAGCGCAAGCATCTGCTGTGTCATTATCTGTGCTTGTTGTAATGGTGCTACCTGTTGTTGTGGTGTGTCTTGTGCTACAGTGACTTGCGTGGGCGTGGGTGCTGTTAGCAGTGCCCCTTCCATAGCATATTTAGATAGTTTCTCTTGGACCAATTTCGCTTCCTATCTTCCTCCTTTTGTTTCATCTTTTCTTGCCACCTCCTGCAGTGGTGCACTATTGTCAGTTGTATTTCTGGCCATGCCTTTGCTTCCATTCCCACTAATTTCTTCAACTGCCTCTGTACCTCTTCCGGGAGCCCTTGTATTAGTATGTGGTAAAAAATTGCTAGTGTTTTGTCCCATGGCTCCCGCGTTTCCAGGCGCCACTTCTCCTGGATCTCCTGGATGTAATCAACAGGATCTTCATTCTCACGCATCTTGCGTGGGGTTATTGCTCCTATGTCTGACGTGTCTGGGCATTGGACCCTCAATGCCTGCCAGAGTGCGTGCCTGCAGTTGGCGAATGGCGCTCCATCATGAAACGTGTCATTATTGATACCCCTGGGAATCCCGCCCTCTTCCAAATATCATCTGCAGCATCCCCCAGTATCGAAATGAGCAGCCCCTTTAAATCCCCCACCGCTAGTTTTTGTCCCGCAGTTTGTTTTTCCATCTCATATATCCACTTTCCGGCTCCCCCACTTAGTGATGGAAGCCTGCATTTTATATTTTCCTTATCAGCGTGCTTCCAAGGGACAAATTGTGGTATAGCTCCTCCCCTTTCTAGTAGTGGCATTAGGGTGTAATCCCTCACCTCTCCTGGCATCCGCTTGTGTGGGGTTATGCTAGTATATTCATCATCTTCCTCCATGTATGGTAACTCTTAAATGCTATCAATGTTACAGTAGTCTACTCTATCACCTCCTATGTTCTTCCTTCCCCTCCTGCTACCCTTTTGCCCCATTATGGGTGTGTTTGCTCGCACTTCCTGTCTGCGTCCTGGGAGGTCCCTAAGTCTGCCGGCATTTGGAGTGTGTACAGGTGTTGGTGTTATTGGGCGTGGTGTTTTCCTGTTCGCTTCTCTGCTTGTCGTTTCTTCTGTGTTTTTTTCTCCTCGTATCTCGCATGCCCATGGTGATTCGCAGTTAGTGCGCGTTATATATAATTGATCTAAACTCTCCCTATTCCCATCTCCGCCACCTCCACACAACTCTTCCTCCTACTCACTGCAAAATCCATCAGGAAATGTCAATCCCCACTCTGTGCGTTTTCCCCCCACTGTCACTGTCCTTAAATCTATTAGGTCCACGTCTGTGTACTCACCCCCTTTGACCGCGACCCCCTGCGTCGATGTTGTTGCCACCTCCTTATCCTGGCGTGTATACTTTTTTGCTCCATGTTCCACTCTCCTATCACTCCTTTCATCATTCTTCTTCTTCACTACTTCGCCGCCTATTTCCGCTCGTTTCCTATAAAACTCTTCCATTACTTCTTCGCTCACCTTTGCTAATATCCTCTCCTCTTCTTCTTTTCTCCCCCATACTCCTCCTCTCTATAACCTTTCCTTCTTCATATTTCCACGCGCTTTCTGATATAATCTTCTTTTTCCACAGTCCCATTTCCCTGTTGTTCTCTTCCCGCTCCTCCTCCTTCCTTCTCATCTCCCTTTGTTCTACGTGCGCCACTCTTTCTGCTATTGCCCGAATGCGCACTTCTTCCTTCTTCCTTTCTTTTGCTTGTTCCTTCATTCTCGCCTTCTCTCCCTTATTTGCTTTCTTTTCCTCCTGTCTTTCCCGTGTTTCTTTCTCGAACTGTATGATCAATGCCCTTCGCACGTCCCTAAATTCCGCCAACCTTTCCTTCGGCATCTCTTCCTCTTCTCGTAACAGTCGTCCCTCTCTCCTTTAACTTACCTCGTGCCCTGTCTGCGCGTTATCCATCTCTTTCTTTCTTACCTTCTCACTGCATCCTCCTCTTCCCCTGTTAGTGTCCCCAGAGCTTCAAAAGCACCTACGCTGCTATCCAGTCATCTGGCCCTTTGTTTGTGAAGTTTCCCAGAGCCCTCCTCTTCTTCCTGCATTGTGGTTGAATCTGCCGTACCCGTTTCCGCCATCCCCTTTTGGCAGCTATCTATTGGGGCGTATGGTGGAGGGCTGTACGCGGGGTTTGAGTACCCCTCAGCAGCCGTTAGTTGCTGTTGGGCGGCTTCTCTTAGTTCTGTTAGTGGATATAATCCCCCTTCTTCCTTCTTCACTATCTTAGCCATGTTCACGTCCTGTGCCCCCTTCTTTTCCACCCGTGCCTCTGCTACCGCAAACGATCCTTCTGCCTCCTCCTCACTTTCTTCAGTGTTGGGTGGGTTTTTATGTGACGTACCCCACCCCCTCATTTCACCTTCTCCTCTTTTACCTCCTTCTCTTCCCTTATCCCTTTCTCCTCCTTCACCCCCTGTACTGCGAACATCCCCGGGCTCCTGGTGTACCTCCCTGGAACATCTTCCAGAGATCAAAAACCTCTAAATGGTTTCCTAACTTTTTCCCTTTGTATGTGTTATGTAGGTATGTCAGCAAGTAGTATTGGGTAAACGTGTCGAAGCTGCCGTTGGGCGGCCATGGAACCCTTATTTTATTGTCTGTTCCTTGTGTCCACTCAATACTTTATTTTATAATTTTCTCTTTGTGTGGTGACAGTGTCGTGCAGATGTGTTGGAGTGGTGTAGTTAAAGCGCTTGCTCGGAACCCCAACCCTGCTCCTGCCCCCGACCCATAGTACGTGGCCATGTTACAATTTTACTTTTCCCAAAGTCAGCCTTTTACCTGGCCCCGCAAACTGGGGACTTTCGACAGTCCGCTGAAAAGGAAGGCAATCTCAATTTTACAATAGTTTGCTTTTACTGTTCTTTCTTCCCGATGTTACAACTACGGCCCCCTTCGGCTGTGGCACACAAAGCCCCTGCGGCTATGTGCCCTGTGCGGCGTGCCTTTGTGCTGCCCCACCTTCCTGTACTGCCTGTACTTGGCACACCTTCAATTTAGTTCCTCTTACTCCCCGTTTCCACTGCCTGCTCAGTCCCTTCCCTCTTCTGGTGCAACCACTTTGTCGAGCCTGGCCGGCGTTCTCCGTTCATGGCCGCCTCTCCCCCTTCACCCCTACCATTTCGTACCTCCTGCCCTCGACCACCCCAGGATTGACACGAAACAGTCGTTTAGTCCTATACAAGCCCTATGGGTGACGTCACCAACCTCTACAAGATATTACAAGTATGTACGATTTTAGAACCTTATGAACGCGTGCTATCCTCTGACACTTTTATTCCCCGTTAACCCCCACAGCTGCCTTCCCACTACGTCTGGAGTGGAGTAATCAACAATCAATTACTTAGTATAATCGGACTGCGCACGCTGCGTCGCCTCGGGTGTGATACGCCCCCTCCCCAGGGGAGCTTAACCAGCCAATTATCTTCCGCACCCGGGAAACAATCTAGCTACCTCCTGCGGGAAAACATCATCTACCTAACGAACTTCAACACTCAATTAGTAGGGATCCACATCTACTCATTGAACTACAACGTCAATTCATAGGAAAGCCACACCTCACTCATACAGGTGTTCGCGATCTAGACCAATCCGCGCCCTCTAATAGTCCCACGTGGGTGCTTGAAGCCCCACCCAATCTACTTCGTGATGATGTAGCGTACGGCCCTCGTGCCTGTCCCGCTACACCTCACACATCTATTGCCGCTTATCAGTCGAAATAAGTTTCCACACACTAACAACCATCCGCCACCCTCTTTACAATTCCTCCCCCCTCCTGCACAACGTTACATTGCTGGTCGGGTGTGCCATACTCACCAAGTCCTCGTGAGCTGGGGCTGCTCGGCCGCGGGCACCCCTCCAAAGCGGCTCGCCACCTCCCCTTGTCTGGACCACATCTGGACACTCGCCAATCGCGGGTGGGATACTTTTCAAGTCGGCTCCTGATGGCCAATGTCCGGGTTGCGCTGTCCGGTCGTCTCGCAGTTCTGCGGTGGTCCTGTAGTCTTCAAAAGGGGCAACGGCAGAGGGGGCTGCGCTGCTGGGTTGCCTCGTTGCAAGAGGCCTTGTAGTTGAAATTCAGGTTAGGTAGACCTCAAACAGATCTCAGCAGTGCCTCCAACTTGTCGGGGTGCAGAGCCGTCCGTGGACTTCCGGGGCTGGGGAGGCCCCAACTCCTCCTTCGTCCCAAAAGGAGTATGAGGCACACACAAGAGCAAAGTAATTACTGCTGTTTATTATAGTAATGGCAGGGATAGTTCTCAGCTTGTATGCGTCCGGAGAGACTCTCGGTGTTAGTGAGGCTCGTAGGCCCTTTTTACCGTAGTATGACGCGCTACTTGCGTCACCTGGGAAAATAGTCACAAAACCTAACGCCACTTCGGGTTGGCTCCCCGAGTGGTAGGGTCAGTATGGTTACATATAGCAGAGAGGATTATTGGATAAGGACAGGTCAGGTGGTACACTTGGGTTGTCCCTGACACTCTCTACACCAAAATTGTTACACAGGGGCACTTGGTGATTGGCTAGCCAAAATGGCGTCAGTGGTGAGCCCCTTGTATTCTGATTGGTTCCCTCGCGAGCCCCCAAGCCTGGGACCATCGCCGTTCCCAGCTCGCGATGTACCTGGTGCTGGCAACAATGTGCAACTATGTGTTAGTGGCGGACAATGGACAGGTCTGACTAGTGGCTGATGTGCATGTCTTTCCCATTGCTGTAGGTGTCCGGCTGGTCGCTTTGTTGTTGCAACCTGCGTCCCAGACGTGGGACTCCGGCGACTTTCTGTCTCGTAAGTTTGGCATCTTGTCAGTTCGGCTTGGTCACGTGTGGAGAGACCGCGGCTGGAGCAGAATTATGAGCATTTGATTTGTATTTCGGCTGTGAGGAGTGCTTGGTGATGGCAGGTGTAACCTTGGCGCTGGGATCGCGGCATGTGGGTTGTAACATCGCAGCCTTGGCTGTGGGCTCTCGTTGGGGCTCGTTCTGCGTGGTCAGCGCTTTGCATTTTCGTGTGAGAGGCTCCTGCCTGGGGACTCTTGCTTTTTGCGGCCTACTTTGGGCCTAGCTTCTGGGTGGCGGTACACAATCCATAATATGGGGTTGTGAGGGGTGACAGGGTGTCACAAGCAACAGTAAATACATAGGGTGGCCTCTTCATAGGAATAGGTAGCGAGAAAGCATCTGCAAGCATGTATACACAAGCTCTTCAGGCGTCTTGCGTTTGTGGGGTGCTGTAGGAGGCCTATGTGAAAAATAACAACGATGCGTGTCTGTGGGTGTACCAGTCCGCTGCGTCATAGCACTGAGTATGTTCTTCGTGTGGGTTGGTGTGTGAGTGACCAGTGTGCATGGTGGCACATGTGTTCTTGTCTGTTGGCTATGTCGTCATGGCATCTCTAACGATGATGGTGTTTGTGGCTGTTGTCTAATCGAGTTGGTCCATTATGCTGATGTCGGCTTGACTAGGGCGTTGTAGCGGGCAGGCTCCCCGAGCGTGTGGGCCGTGGGCACAGGAGATCTGGGCGTCTGGCGTGGCCATGAATGGATCGAACTCCTCTCGCGGGGGGTGCTTGGGTCTTGATGTCCTGGGCCATGGTTTGGATGGGAATGGGGGGAGGGTATTTTCCCATTTTTCCACTTCACCCTATACTCAATGACTTGTCCTTTCTTGAGCCTTCTTCTACCAAGCTGGGTGGGGGAGGTCTTGTTCGGTCTTTTGTCTTTAGAGGCCTTCCCTTGGAAAGCCTGCCAAGGTGCTCTGAGTACGCTGAAAGGACTGGAAGTGGGGGAGGTGACCGAAACCTCCCTGGTCTTTGTCCTGCAGTGTGCCTGCCTGAAACCAGTTTGCACTGGGAGGCTGGCTGTCCCCATTGGACAGTCACGCCCCCCACACCAAGTTCAAATGGTGGATGAATGGTGATTGGTGTACTCAGACGGAATTCCTGGATAAATCGGAGGGTCCAGGAGCTGAAACTCAAAGTCAACCATGGGAATCAAGATTCCGACTAAGAGGAAGAAGTATGTCTGCAGCCACTTTCAGTGACTTCCTGTGCCGTATGAGTAACTGCTGCTGGCCCAACCTCTACTTCTGCATGATAGGAAAGCCCCAAACAATATGACTTCCTCCGTTGTACTGGTAGGCCTAACCCAGAGTTATTTAAACAGTGGAGCGCAGCCTCATTCCTGGGGGGACACGGGACCACAGCCTGAAAGGTAAAAAAAAAAGATTTTATGCAAAACAGCAATTAACCCTTACTGGTGCTATTTGTCCAGTTCCCCTTACCCATAGGGATATTCTGAAAGAGTACAATAGGAAATACTTTATGTGGTTATTCTAAGTTTTGTTAATGTGTTTTGCTCAGTACGACAAGTGTAACCGTATTATCACTACAATATACACAGAAAGCAAAGGTTTTTAATAAACATTGTGCATTTTTAAAACGAGCCAGTTTCTAATACTAGTACAATTAAATAATTTTGTTTTTAAATAGCTTCTTCTGCCAAAAATAAACACCATTTTGTTTCTCAACATGTCTTTCCTTCTTGGAAAGGATAATGCTAAGATTAAAACCAATCATCTGTTTCTTTGAGCACTAAAGCAAAATGTTATTTTGTGTGATGGCCATTGATTGATCGATAGTGCTGCTTAATCCACACATTTTGTACAGTATGCAAACACTAATAATAAAAAATACAATAAACAAAAATAGCAAAGTTGTAGACTGTGCATTCTGGTCCGCTGGTCCCTTACAAGATCTCTCAGAACACCAGAACCCCTTTAGAGCCTAGCCCGTTCCCATCACAAACCCTCAAATGGACAATAATGTGCACTCACTGCGATGGCACATTTCCTGCAAGACACACTTAATGGCAATGTATGTCTCCAAATATTAGGCTGATTCCCACCTTGGTGGATGCCTCTCTGTCGCTGCTGTTTTCATTCTAAAAAAACAAACACTCCTTTGGCATTTCACTGCATTTTCTCTGAGTGTGCTGTTGTCAGCAATGGTTGGAGTGCCCTCAGCAAGAAGAGAGCAAGTGGTGTGTTAGGGAAATAGGGGGAGATGGAGATGACAGGGTGCAGAGGGTCTCCAAAAACCATCCTTTCACAAAGCCTGATAAGAGCTTCAGCTTGGCTTTCTGACCATTTTAAATTCAATTCAAGGAAATAACACTATAATGACATGAGCTGTAGTTGGACAAATAACATTTTAGGGTACATGTTTGACCCCGCCTCTGCGATACTGAAGTGTAGTCCATTATGCGTTGACAGCCACTGTCAAATTGTAGTGATCCTTTTATTTGGTGGGTTACCCTCGATTTTGATTTTGAAAATCTGGTCACCTTACATGTACAACCCCGGATCCCCTTCTGAGTCCCCTTCTTTCCAAAAGTCAGAAAGGCCCCTTAACTTGCATCGTGCTTCACAAACGATTAATAAAACACAATGATGATGTCTACATGGATACAGCCTTGCTTCCCCGCTCATCCTTTTATTCCCTCGCATTCCAAGACACCTTTAGGGAGAGGTCACTGGGGAGGACAAACAAGACTCCTGCATTAAAGCATAGCCTGGAGGCCCGAGGGAGAGAAAGACGGAGGGATGGAAAGAGGGTGTGAGAAGGAGAGAGAGGGAGAGTGGGAGAGAGGGGAAGACAGAAAGAAAGAGAAACAACGAGGGAGTTAGAGGGAGGCACATGCAGGGAGAGAGAGAGGGGGAGGGGAGTCAGCTGGGCTCTCTGCATGGGCAGAGGTAGAGGACCAGATAGGGTAAATGATAGAGAGGGACGGGATGAGGTGGAGAGGAAGAGCGAGGAGAAAAATTGAAAGAGGTGTAGGGAGGGAGAGAAGTGGAAAGCGAGTGAGAGATAGAGACCGAGAGGGAGCGAGAAAAAGATAGATAACGGGAGAGATGGAGGAAGAGGGGCAAAGAGAAAGACCCATAAGAGGGAGAGGCAGGGTCAGTCAGTGATAGCACGATCTAGAGAGAGAAGGATAGAGACAGATGGATAACAAGACATACAGCAAGAGAGAAGGAAGGGAAGAGGGCGACGCATGGATAGAGAAAACCTGTTCATACCGACAGCGAGAGTACGCGTTGACAAGAGCGAGAATAGAACCTGCGAGATCACAATAATAGAGGGAGGATAGAGAGTAAGAGAGGGACAGATACATTGAAAGAGGGAGAGGGAAACAGATCGTGCTGACAGAGGGAAAGACAGTGAGAGTGTAGCAGACCGCACTGACAGAGAAAGAGGACAAACAGCAGCACACCTTACAAAGCAAATACAGCCCACAGAGGCACAGAGTGAGAAAGAGCGAGACATAGAGAGAGTGCAAGCGCTATATTGGCGTATAAGATGCTAGATATAGTTAGTATGTATGTGGTTATACTATATCATGTTAGGTTTTCTGATAGATAAGAAGTACTTGGCAAACTACAGAGCGCAGGAGTCCACCCGCGTCACGAGAAGTGCATAATTGGAGCTAGCGAAGTAGAACACCTCAAAAGGAGTGATCTCCAAGAAAAACCTGCTACAAGCCATAGTTAATGCCCCAGCCCCGACTTCAAAAGATGAACTTCGGTCATTCCTGGGTCTCGCAGAGTATTAAGCAAAATTCATTCCCAGATTTTCAGAACCCACATCTCCCCTGAGAGAGCTCCTGAGGAAAAGTGAGGAGTACACGTGGGAATCACAAGTCGAGGCCTTTGCCGAAATCAAGAAGAGAATCCTACATGCACTGTGTCTCAAACTGCTCATTCCCGAATGGGAAACGTACATAACGACAGACGCCAGTGCATATGGCTTGGGCGCCACCCTCACCCAACAAAAGAGACACGCTGGAAACATTTTTGCCTTCCCGTCGAAAGCACTGTCCACCTAAGAGAAAAACTACTCTACGGTCAAGGAGATGCTGGCGTGCGCCTGGGCTGTGGAGTATTTCAGGTCGTACATTTGGGGAACCAAATTCCGCCTAGTCACCGACCACAAACCCCTGGTGCACATATTGAGCCCTGGCGGCACTAGAACAGTGACACCACATCTAGCAAGAATAGCTGCCAAACTGCAAGAGTACACGCATGAGATTACCCACATTGCGGGCTGGAAGAATGCCCAAGCGGACTGCATGTCCAGGTTATTGGATCAAAGTACCCCAGGCACCACATTCCTGGACGACAAATGTGTTGTGGAATCCATAGGAGATCTAAGAAACAAAGACTTCATGGAGATGAGCGAGTCTTATAGGCAGGAGGAAATTATACAAGATGATGCCCTGGGCCGAGTAGCAGAATGGGCCCGCAAAGGTTGGCCCAGTGACAAAGCAGTCCCGGAAGGTCTGCAACCGTATTGGAAAGTCAGCGACGAAATCACAGAAATCGATGCTCTAATAATGAGAGGCGACCAAGTAATTCCCCCAAGAGGCATCAGCAAGATGATATTGTGTAGAGCCCATGCAGGTCATCTAGGCAGCAATATGACACGACGCAGAGTGCACATCGTGTACTGGTGGCCTGGAATGGACCAAGAAGTAAGGGCGATGATCGAAAGATGCCAAGAATGTGCAAACAATGAAAAAAGGCTATAGGTGAGGCAAGGATCCATGATACCCATGGAAATCCCACCTGGCGTCTGGCATAAAATTGGACTGGACTTTATTGGCCCATTGGACAGCATGTCGAGCGACAACAGGTATGGCATAGTCATTGTGGACTATCTCTCCAAGTGGGTCGAAGTTCAATTTGTGCCAGACATCACCACAGGCACAGTCATAGAAGTACTCAACTCTGTCTTTCAAAGAGAAGGGCTTCCCAAAGAGATTGTAACCGACAATGGAATGCAACTAGTTTCCAGAGAGATGGAAAGCTTTTTAAAGAAGCACAATAACCATCAGTTGAGAGCAAGCCTATATCACCCACAAGCCAACGGGCTGGTAGAAAGGGCAAACCGATTCATTAAAGGAGCCTTACAATTGGCATGCGCATCAGGCATGAATCCCTGCAAAATCGTCAAAGAGGCCGTGGCAGCGCATCGCTTGACGCCAAATGCCATCACAGGAATATCTCAGTTTCAGATGTTGAGAGGGAGAAGGGCTGCATCCACGCTGGTACCACCGCGGCTACACAAAGTTAGAGAGGATGATGACATCGACATGAGTGACATTGTGTTCAAATTACAAAAGAGCAAGAAGATCATGAAATCTCAGGTGACAAAAGCAGAGCACATATGTCATGGAGCTCAACGAAAGGGACTTGGTGAAGATACGCCTACCCCACAAAGACATGGCAACGGGCTCCAAATACAGTAAGGCCATAGAAGTCACACGGAAAGGAATCAACCATATCTACACCAGTGATGGGAGAAGGTGGAACCTTGAAAGGGTGGCCGTGTACAAGAAAAGGGCATCCACAACCTGCCCCTCCATGGGAGTAGGAGATGGCCATGAGCCACGGGAGTTATCCAGCAACCCCCAACAACCAGAGATGGAGGTCAGGGAGAAAGAGAACCAAAATAAACATGTACACATGAGCTCCACACCCCAGTCTAGAGAACCATACCGGGAAGCACCCTCAGCAGACCAAACCCCAATGCGACACAGCCCGCATAACCACCCAATCCCTCAAAGCAACCACTGACCAGAACTGGCCCCAATGGGAAAGAAGGAAGCCAACCAGATTCACAGAGTGCAAAGTCACTTTGCTCCGCTCTGTCAGTTTGGCCCGGTGCAAAGTGTATTTTTGCAGTGCAAAGTCACTTTGCTTTGCGCTAAAGATTCTGTGAATTAGGCCCATAATGCGCTCTGCAAGTGTAATATGAAGTAGATCTCATTTAAGCAGAGCATGACATTTTCCTTATTCTACTACAGGCTCAGTAAATAATAAAAATTGGTGCCTATACTTCAGCCTTTCAATAATGTCAGCAGAGATGGTGCCTCTCTGCCCTGCAGCTTCTGACACCAGAAATAACTTCCATACTTATCAGCTATCGCCCTCTATTAAAACGAGTGCAAAGTACACAATAAAAGCACATTCACATGTTTTAGCCACATGCAGCGTGACGGCCATGCCGCCGCTAGAATGGAGGCGCAACACGTCCTGAAGTGGCTCAATGCTTCTAGCATATTTATGATTGAAAGACCCTATCTTCTCTGATCACAGAATCAAGCCCTCAATCTCTGATATAATATAGTTTATTATAGCAATCAACCCTGTGCTCAGGGACCATAAGGGCTTGGAAACCCGAGCTTAAGGGAGGCGCGAGTGAAGCAAGAGTCCTGGCGAAGTCTAGGGGACTTTTGCGACCCTATACGTCCCCCAAACACAGGGGATGGTCGCTATTCACACCCTGGGGTTCCATTTGGCTTAATAATGCCTTTAAAGTACATGTTTTAAAGCAAATGGGCTCTACACATAGTGTGCGTGCCTAACTTAACCCGCCAAAAACTACAAAGATGGCCACCATGGAAAATAGTAATGATAGTAAGTCCCATTACAATTTCCATGGTGCCCATCATGTAATCGAGAAGGTAGATGATGGAGGCAGACTGAGTAACAGCGGTAAAAAGGCACAGTTTGGGGGGAGGGGTTTAGGGTGGTCGCAATACTTGGGGTGGCACGGAAGTAGAGGGATGGTTCACAGGGTTTGGGTGCAGGTCACAAAAGAAAATGGCAGACATGCGGAGGAAGCGCTCAAGTTGTTGAGAGAATGCAGGTGGTTACTCTTCGATTCCACCTGCATTAGGGTGACCAGATTTTTCACAAAAAAACCCGGACAGGCCAAAGGCATAGAAGTAGGACGGACATAAATAAAAATGTAGTCCTACTTCTATGTCGCTGGCCTGTTGCGGGGGCGCGCAGGGCGTGTGCTTACATGCACACCCCTCTCATTGGAGGAGAGTGGCCGGGCAGGGGGAGGAAATGGGGGCGTGAAATGCTTTTCACGCCACAATTCGTGCAGTTAGAGTTGCGCCGGGACCCGATTTCAGGATTTCGAAATCGGGTCCCAGCAAAAACAGGGACCGTAGGCACCCACCATTGCAAACCCCGGATGGCAAAATTAGAAAACTCCCGGGACGCCAGGACGGATGTCGATTTCCCCAAACTGTCCTGGGAAAACCGGGATGTCTAGTCACCCTAGCCTGCATGCCCAGCAACCTGACTGGCAAGATGCTCTCCCCCTGGTGCAAATATGGCAGAGGACCACACATAGCCAAATCCAACTGCCTTGTCTGGCAAAAACTTTTCTTGAAAGCAGTTATTCCAAAATTAGGTGACTAGAAGGCACATAGAAAATACATTTGAGCTGTCCTCTCCCTAATTTTCTTTTCCCCCAGCAGAATAAGGTCTGAAAGGTAGGTTGACAAGACGTCCTGGTTTTCCTGGGACAGTCCCGGGAAATCGCCCTTTGTCTGGGCTCCCGAGAGTTTTTTTATTTAATAAACCCTGTCATGGGATTGGATGGGTGGGTGGCTACGGTCCCGGTTTTTGCCCGGAACCGATTCTGAAATCCCGAAATCGGCCCGGCACGACTCTTCCTGCGCGTAAATGCTTTACACACACCCATTTCCTCCCCCTTCCCCTACGTGGCCGCTCTCCGCCAATGAGAGGAGTGTGCCTGTGAGCACACCACCCGCAACAGGTCAGTGACATGGAAGTAGGACTACAGTTTTATCAGAGTCCTGTTTGTGTTTACTGAGGTCCTACCTCTATGTCCATGCCTTGTCCCGTTTTTTTTTTTTTTTTTTAATATGGTCACCCTACTGAAAGGAGCCCAGTACATTACTGCATGGACAGGGCATATTAACATAACATACCTCATCTCTCTAGAAGACAGTAGGTATATACTGAACTAATACGAAGCAGGCCCTGATTCACTCCTTGTCTCTGCTACCTCCTTCCCGGCTTGGACTCTCCCTCCAGCCCCCCCAAACCTCCTGGTGTAGGCCAGTGTTGCAACATCATTGAGTAGATAGGGCTCTAGCCTGCCCCCCAACCCCCCGCCCCCGAAATTAAAGCATGTCATTGTTCGCACTTGCATTCATATGCATTCAGTTTTAGGCAATTGAAATCATGATGTGGGGTTTGTACTTGCATGTCAGGGGAGTGATTGGAAGGGTAGGGGGACAGAAGACAAGTCATTCTCACAGCAGTCCTTAAGAGTGTGGTTTCAGAGAGAGTTAACTGCTTGTAACATTGAAGTTGCACTAGAATAGTCTCATTAGAATGCATAAAGAAGTTAGATGCCCCTCCCTCCCAAGTAAGATGGCCCCTCCCACACAGTCTCAGAGGTTAGGCCTCTCCCAACATTTGAAGGGTTAGGCCCCTCCTCCAGAAGCTTTGAAATGATTATGGTGGTGATTCGATGCAGCATAAAACAATAGTCAAATAACATAACATTTGACCCAAGCACATCCATATAAATTCATTCCGTGGGGTTTTTCCTGTCTAATTTCTAAACGCAGATAAATTATTTAAGATTAAGGATGTCCCCCAAAAGTGAGGAACTGGGATTCAACACCTTACTCCAACCCCAGGATCTTTAACTAGCAAATGTTAGTAACCTGGGAGGTGAAAGAGTAGGGCCGCGCATGTGCACACAGCTGTGGGAAGGAGGAGGAGGGGCAAGGGGAGTCTGGAATGTTCTAGAAGACCTTGTGCCGTCAAAGGGGAAGCCCTGGTGGCCCAATGAAAGGCGGGTCACTATGTGCCATTGTTGGGAAGGTATTTCACGAGCTGAATTGGTGGCTGGGGAGAAGAGCAAAGTGTATGCCCGTCTGGGACCACCCTGGATCAGGGCAGGCTCTGCCTTTCAACCTCGGCTGCACCTGCTGCCATTTCGCCCTGAACAGAGTTCAGGTCTTCTTTGAAAACAAAGCAGAACGGACTGCAGGGCCGAGGGGCAGCAGGGCTCATAGCAACCAATACTCCCATGGGACAGCTCGGGAATGTGGGCAGCAGGGCTCATAGCAACTAATACTCCCATCGGACAGCTCGGGAGTGCTGTGCACGCGCTCCTAAACTATTCTACATACATACTGAGTGTCGTTTACAAATATTGAGCACACCGTTTGCACGTATTCTGCAGCTGGTTCGCATATTTTTTGCACAGAGTGTAAACATATTCTGAAGACAGCTAAACGTATTCCTGGACACCGTTTGTATGTAGCGCTTCATGCAGTATTTCTCCAGCTTCTAAGTGCCGCAATAATGGCTCTTAGTATTGTCAGATGTAGTGGTACTTATCGACCTCAGAATGAACAACTATGCCAAAACCTGATGGGATTCAAACTTGGAAAGTGCAGCCCCTCCCAGGTCAAAGGTGAGCTATTCACCGAGCCGTAATCACAGCCAAGGAGCCCCAATTCACATGTGACACCTTCAGCAGGTCACGGTATTTTAGCCAACGGCACTTTGCATTCTTTACTTGTGGCTTTAATCTACTTGTTACAAGTATGGGCCTGCAAGGCCCATCATGCTTAGTGCTGTAGGCAGTATAAAGTATGGGCCTGCAAGAGCCAGCACGCCCAGTGCGCTAGGCAGCATAGCCTGTGCTATTGCAAGTTGACACCCAAGACATAGCCACTCGGCAGTTGGTTGTGTAACCCACGCAGAGCGGTCAGAGTGGACCTTTCCGATCTGTGTGTTTTCGTCGAATTTTAAAAGTTCGAACCCCTTTTTACCGCATTTATTTTTATAGATTTGTTTGAACCTTAATATGACGTGGGAGGCCCCTGCATGCCCCATTCACGCCACACCCCCTGCAGTTCTATATGACTTGACCCCAACCCACCATCTATCTCTATGCGGTAAATAAAACATTCAGTAAAATAAAGATGTACACAAATTGAACTTTTGCAGTTGAAACCGACCCTTCAGGTCTGTGTGATCAACAGCACTTGGAGAGACACCTGAGTGGCGAGTGGGGTCTGAAGGAATGGGATTTATATGTCTTAATATTTGTGTAATCAGGATCTATTGGTTGGGGGTTTTTATGGCTGCTCCAAACTTTTGGGTAATTTTTATTTTCGGCTATTAGGTGGCGCTACAGTTAAAGCGCCACCGATAAGACAAAACGATTGCATTGAGAGCATAGTTAGGAGGCAAATGGGATTGGAGCAGAAGGACACAGCTTGGGATGTATTTGATTATTTGCTCTCTCATTGACTGCCCATGACCATGCTAATCCCTAGGGCCATTCCCACTCACCATCAGCCACTCCCTGTCCAAACATATCCTCATAAGATCTCTTTGTACTAGCTTTATGAAGCTGTAACCTCAAACGTTGTGCTATAAGCACCTGCCAATGTTCTTTTAAAGCAGTCATCTCAGGGCGAATGACTTAATTGCAGTTGTAAATGAGTTACTGGTGAAATAAACATGTCTTAAACAAGTGTGCCTTCAGCCACATGATTTATAAGCAGTACATGTGTCCTTGCGCTGAAGACCTGCTACAATAAGTATTGACAAAGCCAATAGTTACAGCTTGTGTATAGGTAGTAGGCATTTGCCAGGACATGCTATCAAAAGCTCAGGTACCTGCACCATTTCCCAGCTGTTAACTTATGACCAGGTGGTACCATTATGGCACTGCCTGGCAAATGCCCTCTCACATCTGTTGGCTTTCCCAATGCTTGTTTCCTTGTTTCCATAGTCCATATGACAGTCACAGTGGAGAGCGTCCTAGGAAAGTTAAGGCCCTCTTGAAAAGGATGGACCTTGCTTCCAGGATGCGCCGGTGCAGTGGCACCTGGATTGGGATGCATGTTGGATTGGGATGCATGTTTGGTTCGCCTGGCTTCAGTAAACTGGGGAGTTGCTGTCTTAAGCAGTCTGGTTTTGTTTTCAGGGTGATTCTGGTAAATATGGAATGGCGGTCGCCTATCCGGGCTCTGTCTCCTTACTGCGAAATGAGGATAATTAAGCATTCTTAAGGATGACAGGTGAGCAGCAGAGGGGGGACCCGTCACTTTTAAAGCACAAATTGTCAAAACCAACAGTTCTAGCATTGCTAAAGGGAAAGTCTTTGGACCCGCATGCCTCCCTGGTCTCAGGCAGAGAGGCTGGGAAGGGGGCCTGCATGGTCAACAGAGCACCAGCAGAGGGCCCTATGACACTCTTACCCACCCCACCGGTCCCAGCGCCTTTCAGCATGCACTACATTTTGCATGCACAGCATACATGTCTATAACCATGTCCTTGAATCTTTCGCACCCAGCTTGAGCCAGAAGCACAAGCGAGGTCATCTTGCTAGTGCTGCCTATGAGCCAAAACTAGCGGTCATGCCACATCGCCACCTATGGGCCACCACAATTTGGGGTGCTGAGTACCACTAGGACTTAAACTGATGGTGGTGATAAAGCACCACACATAAGACTTTATAGCCTCATTACGTGGTGCCAAAGGACCACTTGTGAGCAGTGGTTGAAGTGAGCGGGAACGGTCGGGAGCAGAGTTCCACTACTTTTATTTTTTACTGTCAACAGTTCCACTACTTTCTTGCAACCATTTTCACCATTCCGGAACTGTTCTTTGTGAAGTCAAAGCACATGTCTCCACTTTAACACCCAATAGCAGTTACAGCTAAACTGAAATCTGCTTCAACTCAATTGGCTGTCAAGCAGGATGGCTGCAACCCTTGTGTTGCAGGTTGCTCCCGGCCGGAGTCACAGGTCCACTACTTTTTTTGGTACACTTCTACTACTGCCTGTGAGACTAAACTTATGGTGGTGCCTTGAACCATATCAGATGGCATTAAAGCACCAAAACAACACTACTAGAAATTCTATGCGGCACATGGTATTTGTGAAGCATACAATGTTAGGAGCAGCAGAATACTAGCAAAGCACGCTTATCTTTACCAAGTTCACACACGCTAATTGGTTAGTTAACTTCAAACACTTTTGAACTGTGGTAATGGGTACAGAATGACCATCTATTTCACTAATATTCTATTCCATTACTTTACATTCTATTCCATTACTTGAAAGTGTCCTGAGGACCACCCATGTAGTCAGTACAAAGAAATGGCTTTGGAGAAAGAATATTATTCCTTCTCATGGTGCCTCTCCGGGCCCATTGTCCAGGCCGGGCACAGTCCATGTGGTGAAGGAATAGGGGGGGAGCCTAACACGCTCCAGTGTCTGAAGGGGGCTAGGAGGCAAATGTAAGGCAGCGTGTTAGAATTATGCAGAGCTGAACAGCAAACACATATTTCCATGTTCTCAAAGCCAAATTACTCACCTGACAAGGATCGAAACTCTATCCGCGCAAAACTGAGTTTTCCTTAATTTCAAAAAACTCCTTTCTGATTCCCGTGTTGTTTTTGGATTGCCATTTGGCAATGTCAATCCAAAAACAACACGGGAATCAGGAAGGAGTTTTTTGAAATTAAGGAAAACTCATCACACCACAAAACATCTACAGCCTTTGTGGAATACGCTCCTTCAACAGCAATAGCACTTACCTGCAACACTCGTAGAGGAAGAGGAGGTTCCGAGTGATCTTCCCCATTTAAAAGGAAATCGCCCATCATATCGCCAATTTGTTTGGTGTTCATAGACTGTGGATTCTTTGACCACACTCTAGAAGGATTCATCATTGTTGAGGAACAGACAGAAAGAAAGTGATAGGAAAGAAGAATTATCACTAGAAATACACAAGCAATTTTACCCCTGATGAATGTCCTACATTTGTCTGTGTTTTAAAGACAGAAACTTGTACAAGTTGGGTTTGAGAAATATACTAATTGCACTTTAGAATTTGACAAACTACTCCAGTGTGAATTTTCATATGGAGAAACGTTGCAAGTACTACAACAATTAACCCACAGTATGTGTTTTCCTTCTGTCTTGTAAATTGTATGTTTTACATGTTTTATACATCATGTTTGATATTGAGTTTTATGTAATTTGAACATTTTAGGAGTTTTTACTCTACTCATTTAATAAATAAAAATACCTTTTAATGTGATAATTTGATATATCATTTGTTCTTTTTGTCCTGTTTTGTGGTGTAGACACCTGTTAAATACACCTTCTTTTTGAATATCATATATATTGTCATAGAATTAGACATGCGCCCATGCCTTAGTTGTCAGTTTGATCTCACCTTAGAAGTAGAAAAAGCCCTCTGCATCCTGTAGGCAGGAAGCAGTCTCTTGAAGAAATAGACGAGCAGTTTGCCTCTGTGCAGGACTAAAGCAAAGTTACCAAGGGTGGAGACCTCTTCCCTTCGTCCAGCACAGCTCTCCATTCTCATTTTTCTAGTGAAACTGATCTCAAAACTGGAGAGGGTGGGGTCTGGAGCGCATCAGGGACGTTATTTCATCAAAATGCCAGGGGTAGCAGAAGTGACATCACACAAGGCTTGACTTCTGATGTTTTGACCCCGCCCCAAGTGACATCACAGGAAGTGATGGCACACATCCTTTCACTCCTTGATAAAACAGGAAGTGGCATCACATAGCATTGTTCCTCAGTGCACCAAGAAAAATATGGTTACGATAACACTGTAATATGATATACATTTCATACAAGAATGGATCACCATATGTAGCGTTAATATAAATATAGGCCCAATTTACCAAATTACAGTGAATGTAAGCAGACGTCCAAGGCCAAATGATGTCATGCAATGGAAAGAAAATAGATGTGGCTGAACTAATTCAACCCTAGAAACTGAGCCAAAACTAAGCAAATCTAGAGTCATCACCTGTCAGGATATGTACAAAAACAAAAAAAGGTTGTAGCAGGTTATATATATTTACAAGTGTTGGATGTTTTCTGAAGCAGTTTCATTTGTTAGTTCTCACATTTTGAGTGTGGCAAGGAACGCAGAGAGAGAGACCCTCATTTGTTTCCCCCTCCAAGGCCTACCACAAGCCCACATTCCTCAATAGCAGTTGTGTGTGCTCCATGATAGCAGCACGAATATGTGCTATGTTCCCATAAAAGAACATACTCATGCTGGCTTTCATGTAATGATACTATAAGAACACATGTCCACATAACATACTCATGTTGGCTTTGACATTAAAAAAGCAATGCCATAAGGAAGAAGCCACTTCAAGCACAGAGGAAAACGGGCACCACAGCCTGGAGACAAGCACTTCAAGCTCAGGGGGGGAGACCACAGGCATCAACCCACACAAGAAACACAGCATGAAGAGTGGCGCTTCAAGACACAGTAAAACCACAGACCGTAGGCGAACACTTCCAGAATGGGGGCCATCCACAGCCACGCACAGGCACTTAGGTTGCATGAGAAGCACATCCGTTAGGATGGCACTTCAAACACACAAGACAGGCACATTTCCTGTTAGACTACTGGTAGGGTCTGACTGGGAACACGCTGTCAACACTGGCCCCAGCCCCTCTAGCAACATGCCCGGCTGCAGCTATAACCACAGCTGAGCAAACCAGGCACAATGCAAATTGACGCCTTACCCAAGGTCACACTGTCTGTCAGGGGTAAGCCTAAATACAAAAATACTCCAATCTTAATATCTTAATCACAAATTCAACTCCCACGTGCTAGTGGGGTGTGGCTATCTCACTGTGGCATTTCCCATTCCCCACCCTCTCTCATGCAGCTGGTACATGCCATGTACTCACCCTCATTTGCTGATGTCACCCTGGGCTGATTGGCACAGGACAGCCCAACCCAGCACAGCACTTCCATCAATGGACCTGGTGGCACCCCCACTCAACAACATGCTTCAAAAGAGTTTGAGCCATGTTCAATTCATGAACCCCGCCAGCCCTGTTCTATGAAGGTTCCTCTGCCCGGCACTGCATCAATCGGGCGTTCCCGCCTCTATTCCCCTCTTCCCTAGTAGATCTGACCAGAGTTTGTAACTGTGGATTAGGGGTGAGACCAGCTGCTGTGCTGCCAGCGGGGACAGCGTAAGGGGCTCCAGCAAACGCATCTTATAACTGGCGCGCTGCCACCCGTACATTTTTTGCAACACATGCCGCAATGTTGGTCAATGCCAGCAGGCCAATAATTACCAACATGGGGGCAGTTGCTTGCGGTCACGCTTTCCCTCACTTCACTGGCTGTCACCCCAATGCCTGCCACCCCTGCGGCATCTGCCTCTTCCACCCACTCTTTCCCATCCCTCAAAGGTGGCCATCCTTGTTGCCACTGCCTGATCCTCGGCCACTGGGATGGGTCATTTTTTTTTTTTTTAGTCCAACATCCATGCCAAAATGCTCAACTGTATCTGGAGATGCTATTTCAGTACAGGTTTCAACTTTGCATTCTGGTAATTTTAGTCCAAGATTTCCCCATTATAAATCTGTGACTGCAAGTTCCACAGTACAAAGTTAAAACCAGGACTGCATCAACATTTCCTGACTGGAATGGGGTGCATTTGCGTGTATGGGGGCCGGGCAAAGAAAAAAACCCTACCCGCCCCCAGGTCCTAGTAGCGACACATGTCTTCGGGTGTTCTCTTGCAATGCAGGTCTCCTGGAAATCGAGGGAGTCTCCCCGTAATGGGCATCAATTCTATGGCAACTCACAGAAAATAGTGAAATGATCTCTATGAACCTTTAGAAAGTGATGCGTCGTGAGTCTCCAGGGTGGCAGTCTCCTTGGCAGGGTGTTGGAGCTGTCTGCGCCCCTCTTTCCCCCTATCAGGGAGCATCGCACTCAAGGGTCAGAGGCATCACCCAGCTTTGGGAAACGTCCCAGAGTGAGGGGGCCCTGCTCGCATCAGAGAGATGCTCTGGAGACAAGTAAACTGGGGGAGCCCAACAATGAGAGAATTAGGCCAAGTTCCACGCTTTCCTCTGCCTTCTGTAATAGCAGGGTGAATTGGGCGCGTTACCCGGCCACCCAATATTGACTAGTGCTCGAGTGGCAAATGGCTCTGTTCCTTCAAACAGTGTGCCGTAGGCCCGAACCTCCCCACTTTTACATACAGCAAACAAAACAGGACACCGCTGATGCAAGGTACACACTACGCTGAAAACAAACAGCCCCAGTTATAGCCAGTGCACCGCTTGAAAGAAACCAAAACAGTATGCCATCAGCAACACGTTACAATGTCGCAGGAGGCAAAGAGCAACTTTATTTTATTTTATTGAGCATTTGTAAGGCGCTTTATACAACAGAACTGTGTTTCAAAGAGCCACAAGGCTAAATAGGAAGGGAGCCGGGGAAATAATTACAATGGCAAAAACAGTAATATACAGTCATGGTCCTACTAGACCTTGTGGCATTCAGACGTGCAAGTGCAGTGAGGAGAAGTGCAGGAGATAGGGAGGGGGGAGCAGAGGAGTGGACAAGTGTTGGTGGAGGGCCAGAGAGGGAAGTGCTAAGTGAAGCCACCAGGAAGAGAACCTTAAGGTAAGAGCTAGTGCAAGCGACTTCCAAGGGTGGGATGCAGAGCCGCCAAGCAGGGGCCTACAAGGGCAGTGCGGTGTGGGGGCGGGGGTGCTGGTATCGACTGGGAAGAAGGGCCTGGAATCCTGTGAGATTCATGAGTATCAGGCCACCGGTCACTGCGGCAGTGCGTTGATTAACAGAGAAGGGAAAGAGGTAGACAACAGCAGAATTTTCAGCTGTTTCCGGAACTTAAGGAGGTCCAGCTCAAGTCTGAGAGAGGCAGGGAGGCTGTTTCAAAGAGAGGCGCCAGCTAAGAAGCGAGCAATACGTTCAAGTAGAGAACTCTACAGTTTACATTAATTCGCAACACCTGAGATTGTGTAGGGAGTAGGGAAGGAGCCTCGCTCCTCCGTTGGTGGTGTCAAGGGTGCGGCTGGGCTCATGAGACTCAGGCAAGGCTTTCCTTCTCGCCTAAACTGAGCATGCATGCAGCGTATGCATGCAGCAATGTAAAAGGCAGGCGGAAAGGAGCCCTGCCTGACCCTCACGGCCTCACCCTGTTGGTACTATGTCTAATTCCAGTAGGGGCTGCGCGGGGAGACCACGGAGCCTAGAGGTTTCTGGTTTAAAAAAAAAGTTAAAGACTTTTTTTGCATTTTTTATTAATGTAGAGGTTGCAAGGAGATCACAGGGGTTGCAACTGGGACAGCAGGGGTTGCAGTTGCGACCCTTAGCCACCCCCAAATGACGGCCATGGAGCGCATGGGCATATAGGTTCGTGTAGGTGTATGTACATGCTTATGTTGTTGCGTGTGTTTGTTTTTCCACTGCTTTACACTATTGCTTTTTTGCTATGCTGTGCCATATTTCTGATATGTGATTGTGCTCCGCTGCCCTATACCCTCTGTGTTATGCTCTGCCTAGCATGGGAACGCTGTGTTTTCTTATGGTTGTTAGGCTGGGCTATGCTACGTTACGCCACGCCATGTCATGTTAAGCTGCTGGGGCAGGCTCTGGAATTTTTGTTGGGATCTTTGTTCCCACGTGCATCTTGTCCAGTAATGTTAACATGAAATTATATTTTTTGATGTAACCTTCCTTTTTGCTTTTATGTGGGTGTTCCTCCACAGACACCCAACTTCATCTTCTTCCATCACTTCATCGACACCTAACCCGCTTCCAAACTAAACTGATGTTTTGTCTTTGAGTTCTCCCTTCCCAATTTCAATCTGGTAACCAAATTGAATGATTCAGTCTTAAAGGAGTTTCAATCATTTTAATGTTTATCGGCTTTGTCTGTTTATTCATCCCTCTCCCCACCCCTTCATTTATTGTACACATAATGTTGTTTCATGGTAGCTGGTTGTCATGCTGTTTCATGTCATGTTTTGCTCTGCGGGTCACATTAATGACATGTTGCTTGGTCCAAGGCTAACAAGTGCTTTGAAGCAGCTCGAAGGTGACATGTAGCACTCCAAAACACACACAGATAAATAAATAATACACGTGCAAGTGACACTTGGATACATAAATAATACACGTGCAAGTGGCACTCGGATCATGGCAGTGACCATAAAGTCCAAAGGTCTACAACACTGTTCGGTCTAAGATCTCCCTGGGGTCTTCTTTTAACAGGACAACGTTTCTGCAGCACTGGACAAGAAGGGTAGACAAGGCGTCACTATGCAGACCTCATAGTAGAGGAGTCCATCTTGAGCCCCACAGAGAGCCACACGCTGCTTTTAGAAATACCTGTTCATCCCTCTGAGACTGCGCTCGTGTACATTTTCCCTTCTTCAGACACCGAGGAATGTATTGTCCCCATTCCTGCAATCCTGGTCTTTAATGGCTATGCTTCCCCCTATTAGCATTTGTCAATCCTTTCCAAAAACTATCCTCCTTCCTCTTATGCTGACCAACCCCTGTTTGAACCCATGTTTGTTTTATCGATACCCTTTCTCCCCATCGCTTCCACACTTCTTTTTTCCCTTCCTCTCCAGGCTACCGTTTGGATACCCTGGGAGAGGGCACACTACACAAACATCCCAACAAGCCTGGTCACTTAGAACCCTCCACTACCGCAGTGACAGGACACATGATTTCGTATATAACATGGTATCATTTTAATTATAAATATATGTTTGGGTATGGAGAGTAGGGGTGTACCGAATAGTGAAATTACTATTCGGTCGAATACCGAATAGTGAGCCGAATAGTTGGTTTTTCAAATACATTGTCCAGCACATGAGAAATACTGCTTTGCAAGACAGTAAAGAGCATGTCAATGCATGCATCATGGATGCGCACATTCAGCTGCCCTTTTAAACCCCATTTGGGCATTTGCACAACCAAAAGAGGCCATACAAATCATTTTAAAATTGGCCCCATATTACACATGTTCAGCAAGCCTAACCCTTTTCCTATGGGAAAATTTGGAAATACCACAGAAAAGAGGCCCAGTGTGCCAAGGCCTACCAGGAAATCTCCAGAGTTCCCTACAGGCCAGTCCACCTCTGGTGACACTGGCATTTGTATCCCATCTCTAACTGAACTGAAATCATCACTTTTCCCCGAGGTGGGGGTACCCAGAGAGCTGCAGAAAATGTTTGCACTGGAGAAGCTATTATTTTCAGATATGTTTATTTTTCATAGAAGTGGAGCCAGGAGAACCGCGGGGAACTTTTTCTTAGTGCCGGGGAATAATTTGCCCCTTTGTTTCGTGAAGGCCAACAATGGCCGTGGCCGAAGTCTGCTCGGGGCCAGGTGGTTCTGTTCTGTATAAATGTTATACATTTATATGGTAATCATATGTGTGGTGTATCTCAATAACGAATTATACCTTGGTCTGGATGACCAGTGGCAGAGGTTGCAGACGCAATGCCATCTCCTGAAGAGACACGAAAACAGTATGCGCACGAAGGATGCATGCGATGGGCAACCCAATATACAAGGAACTACGCCCACAATATTGTTACCCCACACATTTAGAAGCGATTTCGCACACAGAGGGCTTTATGAAAGGCTGCTTGCAGTGATTTTACCTATCATGATAAGTAATGCAGCAAGCCACTGTAGCGTCATTATATTATTTAAGTAGAACTTGATGAACTTAGAGGTGACTGTTTAAAAGTAATTCCCCGATGCCTATTGCATTTGATAGTTCTGTGGTGATAACCTTGCATTCTGGAACTTGTAGTCTTTGAATTCCCCATTACACACGTAGAACCGTAAAAGTCTCAGAATGCCAAGGTTAAAACCAGGCCTGGAGTAACGTCTCTCAATGGAATGGACACTGTGGGTATGTATGTTGCAGGCCTTTAATAAACCTTGTGAAACGTGGTAACTAGGAGGAGGTTTGGGGGGGTTGTACATGTTCCAATCTTCCATGCTGCAAACAACAACTTAAAAAACAGCTTTTATCCCCAAGGCTGGGAGACGATGGTTCCCAGTGATGCAACCATAAAAGGTGCTCAGACTTTGCACACAGGGCTTCCCGTGCAGGCCCAGGCCGGAGAGGGGTGGGGGCCATGGGCCGACAGTGAGGTAAGTGCTGCCAGAGATGCCACCCCTGCCATAGCGGCTGGTCATTTCGTCCTCGCGAAAGGGCAGCAGGCGGAAGCTGGACTGTTCGCAGCAGGCAAACCGGAGGGCCAAGGAGGCCCCAGCGAGGCCCTCAAATCCCATTTGTTCAGCTAGTCATTGTGCGACCGGCCTTCCTGTGAGTCTGCAGCATGTACTGCCTTAAAGAGCCGCTCCTCCGACTGCCAAAACAAGACAGAGTGATAACCTTTGCAAGCAGGTCCACTTGAGTGGCACTGACATTATCTTCAGAATATATATATATATCTATCTATTATGGCCTACCTTTTCAATATCGATTGACACGATCTATTATTTTTTTACTTCAGCAGCAAACATCAAATAGCAATGTGAAAATACGTAAGTTGGGACCTGCTAACTTTGTAGCGTAGACAATAAGAAAGTGAGAAAGGGTCATTTAATGGGGCACGCGTATGTTTGTGAACAGGGATTTATAAATCAGTGACTTTCAGAGCATAACATCTATTTCCAAGACCTTCGCCGAGCAGAGTCTTAACATATAAGTTTGTCTACAATGCCATGATGTCGGATGAAAGTTGAAACGTCTGCGATTTTCTCAGCCGCTGTGCAGGGTATTTTTCCTTGTGTTGCTTGCAGCAGCCAGTAAGCTTATAGCTTACTGGCTACTGCTGCTTTCCCACTGTTCTTTGGCTATCGTCTCTCACACTGAGAGAAGATTGGCAATCATAGAAAGAGGACTTTAAAAAAAAATCCTTTCGGCTTCGAGTAAGTATTCCAGGAACGTTCGGCCGAAGCCGAATAGTTGGTTTTCAGCCGGAATTCGGCCGAATACCTACCCGAAGCCGAAGATCGGTACACTACTAGTGGAGACTGTACTATTCAGATGTTTAATGATGCATAATATGTAAATATGTATTCTTGTATCTATGTGTGGGAATTATTAAGTGCAGTCCTATCTGAGAATCAATTGAGTGTTATACAGAGAGCCCATTGAGGTGGTTGCACGTAGGGTGCAGGCAGAGCGGAGGGTCTGGGATGGAAAGGAGGTGCAGGGGTAGCAGAGGAGCTGGGATGGAAAGGGGGTCCAGGGGTAGCAGAGGAGCTGGGATGGAAAGTGGGCAGGGGTAGCAGAGGGTCTGGGATGGAAAGCGGGTGATGGGGTAGCAGAGGAGGTGGTATGGAAAGAGGGTGCAGGGGTAGCAGAGGAGCTGGGATAAAAGGGGGTGCAGGGGTAGCGGAGAGTCTGTGATGGAAAGCAGGTGCAGGTGTAGTAGAGGAGCTGGGATGGAAAGGGAGGCAGGGGTAGCAGAGGGTCTGGGATGGAAAGGGGGTGAAGGGGTAGCAGAGGGTCTGGGGTGGAAAGGGGGTGCAGGGGTAGCAGAGGAGCTGGGATGGAAAGGGGGTGCAGGGGTAGCAGAGGGTCTGGGGTGGAAAGGGGGTGCAGGGGGAGCGGAGGAGCTGGGATGGAAATGGAAGGCAGGGGTAGCAGAGGGTCTGGGATGGAAAGGGGGTACAGGGGTAGTGGAGGGTCTGGGATTGAAAGCTGGTGCAGGGGTAGCAGAGGAGCTGGGATGGGAAAGGGGTGCAGGGGTAGCAGAGGGTCTGGGATGGAAAGGGGGTGCAGGTGTAGCAGAGGGTCTGGGATTCAAACGGGGTGCAGGGGTAGCAGAGGGTCTGGGGTGGAAAGTGGGTGCAGGGGTAGCAGAGGGTCTGGGATGGAAAGGGGGTGAAGGTGGAGTGGATGGTCTGGGATTGAAAGGAGGTACAGGGGTAGTGGATGGTCTGGGATTGAAAGCGGGTGCAGGGGTAGCAGAGGAGCTGGGATGGAAAAGGGGTGCAGGGGTAGCAGAGGGTCTGGGATGGAAAGCGGGTGCAGGGGTAGCATAGGGTCTGGGATGGAAAGGGGGTGAAGGGGTAGCAGAGGAGCTGGGATGGAAAAGGGGTCCAGGGGTAGCAGAGGAGCTGGGATGGAAAAGGGGTGCAGGGGTAGCAGAGGGTCTGGTATGGAAAGTGGGTGCAGGGGTAGCAGAGGGTCTGCGATGGAAAGGGGGTGAAGGGGTAGCAGAGGGTCTGGGATGGAAAGGGGGTGCAGCGGTAGCAGAGGGTCTGGGATGGAAAGCTGGTGCAGGTGTAGCAGAGGGTCTGGGATGGAAAGGGGGTGCAGGGGTAGCAGAGGAGCTGGGATGAAAAGGGGTGCAGGGGTAGCAGAGAGTCTGGGATGGAAATCGGGTGCAGGTGTAGCAGAGGGTCTGGGATGGAAAGTGGGTTCAGGGGTAGCAGATGAGCTGGGATGGAAAGGGGGTGCAGGGGTAGCAGAGGAGCTGGGATGAAAAGGGGGTGCATGGGTAGCAGATGGTCTGGGGTGGAAAGTGGGTGCAGGGGTAGCAGAGGGTTCGGGATGGAAAGGGGGTGCAGGGGGAACAGAGGGTCTGGGATGGAAAGGGGGTGCAGGGGTAGCAGCGGAGCTGGGATGGAAAGGGGGGCAGGGGTGGCAGAAGGTCTGGGATGGAAAGGGGGTGCAGGGGTAGTGGAGGGTCTGGGATTGAAAGTGGGTGCAGGGGTAGCAGAGGAGCTGGGATGGAAAGGGGATACAGGGGTAGCAGAGGGTCTGGGATGGGAAACGGGTGAAGGGGTAGTAGAGGGCCTGGGATGGAAAGGGGGCAGGGGTAGCAGAGGGTCTGGGATGGAAAGGGGGCGCAGGGGTAGCGGAGGAGCTGGGATGGAAATGGGGTGCAGGGGTAGCAGTGTAGCTGTGATGGAAAGGGGGTGAAGGGGTAGCAGAGGGACTGGGGTGGAAAGTGGGTGCAGGGGTAGCAGAGTGTCTGGGATGGAAGGGGGCAGGCGTAGCAGAGGGTCTGGGATGGAAAGGGGGTGCAGGGGTAGTGGAGGGTCTGGGATTGAAAGCGGGTGCAGGGGTAGCAGAGGAGCTGGGGTGGAAAGGGGGTGCAGGGGTAGCGGAGGGTCTGGGATGGAAGGGGGTGCTGGGGAGCGGAGGGTCTGGGATGGAAAGGGGGTGCAGGGGTAGTGGAGGGTATGGGATTGAAAGTGGGTGCAGGGGTAGCAGAGGAGCTAGGATGGAAAGGGGGTGCAGGGGTAGCAGAGGGTCTGGGATGGAAAGCGAGTGAAGGGGTAGCAGAGGGTCTGGGATGGAAAGAGGGTGAAGGGGTAGCAGAGGGTCTGGGATGGAAAGGGGGTGCAAAGGTAGCGGAGGAGCCAGGATGGAAAGGGGGCAGGGGTAGCAGAGGCTCTGGGGTGGAAAGGGGGTGCAGGGGGAGCAGAGGAGAGAGGAGGGAAAGGAGGGCAGGGAAGAGTCAGGGTTGAGTTGAATGATCAGCGGTTGGCAAAATGCTCTTTGAAGAGTAGTGCCTTCATGTACTTTGGGAAGCATAGACTGGACCGGGCTGGTCTAATCTGCATTGGTTACTTGCTCTAGAGACAGGGTGAGTAGGCCATGTTTTCCCCTCTTTCCGTTCTTTATTTCCTATCTAGCCATCTGGTGCTGCACTGGCTTCCTTAGATGTTGAGTTTCGTGGCCAGGTAGAGTGGTGCTTTGGTTGCAACTGCTTTGTGTTATGTTTATATGATATGATAAGTCATGCGCCTGTACAAAACTGTTTCTAGGCGCTGCAAGACAAGGGAGGGAAGACAGAGGGAGGACAAAACAAACGATCTTACTAGGCCTTATGCCCTTCAGATCGTGCAAGGGGAAGGGCGAGGCGAAGCCCCAGGTGGAGGGAAGGGTAGAGTGCAATAAGCAAAGCTCAAGTAAGTGCCACCGGGGTGGCCGGCTCTAAGTAAGTGCAAGGAGGCAAGTGACTGTAGGGTTGCAGATACAGTCCTAATGCGTGCTAGGCCCGGAGGCTGTCTGGAATAAGATACATGCTTAAAGTGGGAGCCATGAAAGCTCCATAAGGATGGGGTAGGGGGTGGGGGGGGGGGGGGGTTACACCGTCTTAGTCTTGTGATGAGGCGTGCTGCAGGGGTGGCTTTCGGAGTGGCCGAGGTGTAATCTGGGACTCCTGCAGGTAGGGTGCTGCTGCCACAATTCAGTGGGGAGATGAGCAGGGATTTTCCAGGGACAATACAATAGAAGGCCTTGCACCCTGTACATATGTCGGGTGCACATGGAAATCTCATTCCTTGTAACATGTTGCATTGCATGGGCTATCCGAAAAGAGCTTTGGCTCTCAGCCAGAGCTAATGTATCTTAAATGTAAAAAAAAAACCTAGGTGCACTTCTTTTCACTGAACATCAAGTTTATTGCACTGACAAATTAGTTGTTTAGTGAATCTCATCGTGGCATCTCACCATGCATACGCTCTTCCTGAAAGGATGCAGCCAGCCACTGGCCTCCCACGTGACTGCAAGGTCCATCTGTGGTCCAACACGAATGCTGGCATTAAAGCACTACCTATGAGCCAGTTCTATGAAGCATCACTCAGTGGCGGTGAAGAGGCTGCTATGAATCCAAATGAATGGTAAATCTATAGGGTCGCCTATGAGCCACATTTCTTTAACCCCACTAGTCAGTGCTAAAATATCACCCATGAGACAAAACTATTGGTGTTACAAAGTGTTACCTGTGTCCCCAAACTATACAGCCTCGCTAGGTGGTGCTAGGACGGCAACCCACAAACCAAAGCTAATGGTGGCGTTAAAGCACCAACCCATGGCGCCTCAGGGGGTGGTGCTAAAGCACCACCTGTGAGCCAAATCAAATAGTAACACTAAAACACCAGGTACAGACAAGGAGGCAGCTGGTAGGTTTACTAGAGTTTAATGGCAGAGGATATCTCCAGCCAAAAAAGCCGCTTCCTAGCTCTGTTATGTTTGCAACTGTCACTCATCAACATTCATGTGCCGCGGACCTGCACACATTCCAAGAAAGACACACATTCCAAAATGGGAGTTGGCTTTCTAACATGCACTAAATCCTAACTACCTCATAACACACCTCCCTCCTCAAAAACAGAACAAACCAATGGAAAATAGATAGGCTAGACCCACATTTTATATTAGACCAGATAGACTGGCGTGTAAATGTACACAACACAGATGCTTAGGTCCTGGAAACAGCTAGGAAATTCATAAATATATGTACCTAGAGAGAATGTGGTAAATGAAAACCTGATTTATAGAGTGTATAGTATCACACATGTTGGCAATCATCCTGACTGCTCATCTTGATTGTACAGAATTATCCCAGACATCCTGTTAGATGGGTGCCCTATCCACCTTTCCTCTGGTGCTACCCCAGGACCTCACAAAAACTAGGGGGCACTGAAAAGACAGTATACAGGGTAATGCCCTAACAGGTAGGCTTTTTTTTAATCACCAAAAGAAGGCAAAACACAACTGTGTAAACATTTTTGCAATGCAGTGAAAACTTCCAAATGTCAAACAAGTCCCAAAAAGGGGTGAGGGGGAGAGAAAGTGGCCTGGGAAATACAAGGCTGTTATAGAAGACAGAAGGATAGATGTTATCACTCACTATCCCCGCCTACTCCCAAAGTTTCTCTAGTTAGCGCTGTTGAGCCGCTTATCTAAAAGGGACAGGAAAAGAGGAAAAGAGAAATCATTTTTGAATAACCTCACAATCCAATGATTGTTACAACCTTGTCTGTCCCAGGTCACTAATATCCTAATGGGTAGGAATCAATGGAGAAGTGTTTAAAAGGTTAACACCTATGGCAAGGTCTCAGCCTTCTACTGTGGGTACATAGTAATTTAATATCCCGTAGATAGGCTGAGTAGTTCTAGGGTAACTTAGGTTATGAACCAAATAGCTCAGACCAGAAGGGATATTGCAGAGCAGAAAGATAACTGGCACTACCTATCTAGGGGAGCATTTTAAATGAAGACAAACATAGAACGACCCACAAAATCTGTCTTTAGGTGATTATACTGGACAGTTAAAAAAGACGGTTGTACAGAGTGTAAGTAGTTCTGTTTAGGCCTCCACTGTGTCACAACCACTGTCTACTGGTTTCAGTGGTACAGGTGTGAATCTGACCACTTTCTTCAGGGCAGTCTTTTAAAAAACTGGCAAATTTAGACATTTGATCAGCAGCATTGCCATGGGGAGCATACTTTACCCCACTCCTTATTGCCCTGGACAAGGAAGTTCAAGGAAGGAACCTGGGGATAAACAAAAATAGTCCACTGTCACTTCTCATTTACTGCTCCAGGCTGAATTGCTAATAGAGGGTACAGTATCTATCATGTACCTCTAACTAGTACAGAAATTGTGCAAGGCATCAATATAATACACATCCAAATACAGAGGTGAAAGTGGGGCTGTCACATGCATATTCTTATTGTATACCACATCGTGCAATCAAGAGTATCAAAAGCACAGAAGGTGTCAAAAAAGTACTGACCTTCCATATGTCGTGGGTCAGAGGCAGTGGCAATATCTAATGTGGTACCTGCCTGTTGTCCACGTGTATTCTTGACAACCTCAGAAAATTATTGCTGTGGAAACCACAAAGTATATCACTAAACAAGAAGGTGTAGGTAAACGTAGGTATCTCTAAATCTTTCTGAGTGATTATGTGTCTGGAGAATGAAAGGAACCGGTCCTGGCTGGTAGGGAGTGCGGGCCTGCGTTTCCATTTGCTATAGTTATGGCATATGGATAGTGCACATCGTTATCTGTGGCTGCAATGGGCCAGCTCGCTTTCCGTACAGGCACCCTGATTGGTCCTGAGTCCTAGAGGGGTAGATTGTTAGGTGGAATATGTATGGGAGTGGCACAGTATGTATCATAGCCCAAAACCATTGTTAATGGCCATATCTGTCATCTTTTTATACGGCATATCCCAATTGAATACGTTTGTTTTTTTGCTCGTAAAGTGAACAGGTGTGCAAGGAGAGTGGGTGGGGGGGTGGAGGGGAGTCCAGGGATAGGGCGGGCAGCACGATATGTGTATCGCGGCCGCGGCGCATCACTTAATTAGATGTAGAGGATTGCCGATCCAATGCAGAAATGAATTGAGACCGCGGGCACGTCCCGTAATGATAATATGCCCACAGAACGCTGTTCTGGATAGTTCACGTGTACTCATCATGTGTCGCGGCTAGCACTTCTCGGCCGTGATGACGTCCGTGACGTGCTTATGTTACGGGAGGCTGCAGTCTCGATATACTCTATGTTGTCAGATTGCAATGGGTCAGGCAAGTCAGGCATCACAACCGGTGAAACGTCGAATTCTGCTCATCGTCGAAAAATGCTTAGGCTGCTACTGCGCATGCGTGAAATTCGATGGCAAAGCAAAATCCGACGGTACTGTAACGTCGGATTTTGCTTACCCGTCAGAAAATGCTTTCTGGTCTACGGGGCAGCGGGGCAGGTGCAGCGGGGCAAGGGGCAGCTGTATATTAACCCTATTAACCCTATGTTTATGTTTCCACAGGGCATATTATTTATTTTAACCCTATGTTGTGCAGGGCAGTGCATTAACCCGTCAGAAAATGCTTTCTGCTGTCAGAAAATGCTTTCTGGTCTACGGGGCAGCAGCAGGGGCAGCCGGGACAGGGGCAAGGGGCAGCTGTACATTAACCCTATTAACCCTATGTTTCCACAGGGCATATTATTTATTTTAACCCTATGTTGTGCAGGGCAGTGCATTAACCCGTCAGAAAATGCTTTCTGCTGTCAGAAAATGCTTTCTGGTCTACGGGGCAGGGGCAGCGGGGACAGGGGCAAGGGGCAGCTGTACATTAACCCTATTAACCCTATGTTTCCACAGGGCATATTATTTATTTTAACCCTATGTTGTGCAGGGCAGTGCATTAACCCGTCAGAAAATGCTTTCTGCTGTCAGAAAATGCTTTCTGGTCTACGGGGCAGCGGCAGGGGCAGCGGGGACAGGGGCAAGGGGCAGCTGTACATTAACCCTATTAACCCTATGTTTTCACAGGGCATATTATTTATTTTAACCCTATGTTGTGCAGGGCAGTGCATTAACCCGTCAGAAAATGCTTTCTGGTCTACGGGGCAGGGGCAGCGGGGACAGGGGCAAGGGGCAGCTGTACATTAACCCTATTAACCCTATGTTTCCACAGGGCATATTATTTATTTTAACCCTATGTTGTGCAGGGCAGTGCATTAACCCGTCAGAAAATGCTTTCTGCTGTCAGAAAATGCTTTCTGGTCTACGGGGCAGCGGCAGGGGCAGCGGGGACAGGGGCAAGGGGCAGCTGTACATTAACCCTATTAACCCTATGTTTTCACAGGGCATATTATTTATTTTAACCCTATGTTGTGCAGGGCAGTGCATTAACCCGTCAGAAAATGCTTTCTGCTGTCAGAAAATGCTTTCTGGTCTACGGGGCAGCGGCAGGGGCAGCGGGGACAGGGTCAAGGGGCAGCTGTACATTAACCCTATTAACCCTATGTTTCCACAGGGCATATTATTTATTTTAGCCCTATGTTGTGCAGGGCAGTGCATTAACCCGTCAGAAAATGCTTTCTGCCGTCAGAAAATGCTTTCTGGTCTACGGGGCAGCGGCAGCGGGGACAGGGGCAAGGGGCAGCTGTACATTAACCCTATTAACCCTATGTTTCCACAGGGCATATTATTTATTTTAACCCTATGTTGTGCAGGGCAGTGCATTAACCCGTCAGAAAATGCTTTCTGCTGTCAGAAAATGCTTTCTGGTCTACGGGGCAGCGGCAGGGGCAGCGGGGACAGGGGCAAGGGGCAGCTGTACATTAACCCTATTAACCCTATGTTTCCACAGGGCATATTATTTATTTTAACCCTATGTTGTGCAGGGCAGTGCATTAACCCTTCAGAAAATGCTTTCTGCTGTCAGAAAATGCTTTCTGGTCTACGGGGCAGGGGCAGCGGGGACAGGGGCAAGGGGCAGCTGTACATTAACCCTATTAACCCTATGTTTCCACAGGGCATATTATTTATTTTAACCCTATGTTGTGCAGGGCAGTGCATTAACCCGTCAGAAAATGCTTTCTGCTGTCAGAAAATGCTTTCTGGTCTACGGGGCAGCGGCAGGGGCAGCGGGGACAGGGGCAAGGGGCAGCTGTACATTAACCCTATTAACCCTATGTTTTCACAGGGCATATTATTTATTTTAACCCTATGTTGTGCAGGGCAGTGCATTAACCCGTCAGAAAATGCTTTCTGCTGTCAGAAAATGCTTTCTGGTCTACGGGGCAGCGGCAGGGGCAGCGGGGACAGGGGCAAGGGGCAGCTGTACATTAACCCTATTAACCCTATGTTTCCACAGGGCATATTATTTATTTTAACCCTATGTTGTGCAGGGCAGTGCATTAACCCGTCAGAAAATGCTTTCTGCCGTCAGAAAATGCTTTCTGGTCTACGGGGCAGGGGCAGCGGCAGCGGGGACAGGGGCAAGGGGCAGCTGTACATTAACCCTATTAACCCTATGTTTCCACAGGGCATATTATTTATTTTAACCCTATGTTGTGCAGGGCAGTGCATTAACCCGTCAGAAAATGCTTTCTGCTGTCAGAAAATGCTTTCTGGTCTACGGGGCAGCGGCAGGGGCAGCGGGGACAGGGGCAAGGGGCAGCTGTACATTAACCCTATTAACCCTATGTTTCCACAGAGCATATTATTTATTTTAACCCTATGTTGTGCAGGGCAGTGCATTAACCCGTCAGAAAATGCTTTCTGCCGTCAGAAAATGCTTTCTGGTCTACGGGGCAGGGGCAGCGGCAGCGGGGACAGGGGCAAGGGGCAGCTGTACATTAACCCTATTAACCCTATGTTTCCACAGGGCATATTATTTATTTTAACCCTATGTTGTGCAGGGCAGTGCATTAACCCGTCAGAAAATGCTTTCTGCTGTCAGAAAATGCTTTCTGGTCTACGGGGCAGCGGCAGGGGCAGCGGGGACAGGGGCAAGGGGCAGCTGTACATTAACCCTATTAACCCTATGTTTCCACAGAGCATATTATTTATTTTAACCCTATGTTGTGCAGGGCAGTGCATTAACCCGTCAGAAAATGCTTTTTGCTGTCAGAAAATGCTTTCTGGTCTACGGGGCAGGGGCAGGGGCAGCGGGGACAGGGGCAAGGGGCAGCTGTACATTAACCCTATTAACCCTATGTTTCCACAGGGCATATTATTTATTTTAACCCTATGTTGTGCAGGGCAGTGCATTAACCCGTCAGAAAATGCTTTCTGCTGTCAGAAAATGCTTTCTGGTCTACGGGGCAGGGGCAGGGGCAGCGAGGACAGGGGCAAGGGGCAGCTGTACATTAACCCTATTAACCCTATGTTTCCACAGGGCATATTATGTATTTTAACCCTATGTTGTGCAGGGCAGTGCATTAACCCGTCAGAAAATGCTTTCTGCTGTCAGAAAATGCTTTCTGGTCTACGGGGCAGGGGCAGGGGCAGCGGGGACAGGGGCAAGGGGCAGCTGTACATTAACCCTATTAACCCTATGTTTCCACAGGGCATATTATTTATTTTAACCCTATGTTGTGCAGGGCAGTGCATTAACCCGTCAGAAAATGCTTTCTGCTGTCAGAAAATGCTTTCTGGTCTACGGGGCAGCGGCAGGGGCAGCGGGGACAGGGGCAAGGGGCAGCTGTACATTAACCCTATTAACCCTATGTTTTCACAGGGCATATTATTTATTTTAACCCTATGTTGTGCAGGGCAGTGCATTAACCCGTCAGAAAATGCTTTCTGGTCTACGGGGCAGGGGCAGCGGGGACAGGGGCAAGGGGCAGCTGTACATTAACCCTATTAACCCTATGTTTCCACAGGGCATATTATTTATTTTAACCCTATGTTGTGCAGGGCAGTGCATTAACCCGTCAGAAAAGGCTTTCTGCTGTCAGAAAATGCTTTCTGGTCTACGGGGCAGCGGCAGGGGCAGCGGGGACAGGGGCAAGGGGCAGCTGTACATTAACCCTATTAACCCTATGTTTCCACAGGGCATATTATTTATTTTAACCCTATGTTGTGCAGGGCAGTGCATTAACCCGTCAGAAAATGCTTTCTGCCGTCAGAAAATGCTTTCTGGTCTACGGGGCAGGGGCAGCGGGGACAGGGGCAAGGGGCAGCTGTACATTAACCCTATTAACCCTATGTTTCCACAGGGCATATTATTTATTTTAACCCTATGTTGTGCAGGGCAGTGCATTAACCCGTCAGAAAATGCTTTCTGCCGTCAGAAAATGCTTTCTGGTCTACGGGGCAGCGGCAGGGGCAGCGGGGACAGGGGCAAGGGGCAGCTGTACATTAACCCTATTAACCCTATGTTTCCACAGGGTATATTATTTATTGTAACCCTATGTTGTGCAGGGCAGTGCATTAACCCGTCAGAAAATGCTTTCTGCTGTCAGAAAATGCTTTCTGGTCTACGGGGCAGCGGCAGGGGCAGCGGGGACAGGGGCAAGGGGCAGCTGTACATTAACCCTATTAACCCTATGTTTCCACAGGGCATATTATTTATTTTAACCATATGTTGTGCAGGGCAGTGCATTAACCCGTCAGAAAATGCTTTCTGCTGTCAGAAAATGCTTTCTGGTCTACGGGGCAGGGGCAGCGGGGACAGGGGCAAGGGGCAGCTGTACATTAACCCTATTAACCCTATGTTTCCACAGGGCATATTATTTATTTTAACCCTATGTTGTGCAGGGCAGTGCATTAACCCGTCAGAAAATGCTTTCTGCTGTCAGAAAATGCTTTCTGGTCTACGGGGCAGCGGCAGGGGCAGCGGGGACAGGGGCAAGGGGCAGCTGTACATTAACCCTATTAACCCTATGTTTCCACAGGGCATATTATTTATTTTAACCCTATGTTGTGCAGGGCAGTGCATTAACCCGTCAGAAAATGCTTTCTGCTGTCAGAAAATGCTTTCTGGTCTACGGGGCAGCGGCAGGGGCAGCGGGGACAGGGTCAAGGGGCAGCTGTACATTAACCCTATTAACCCTATGTTTCCACAGGGCATATTATTTATTTTAGCCCTATGTTGTGCAGGGCAGTGCATTAACCCGTCAGAAAATGCTTTCTGCCGTCAGAAAATGCTTTCTGGTCTACGGGGCAGCGGCAGCGGGGACAGGGGCAAGGGGCAGCTGTACATTAACCCTATTAACCCTATGTTTCCACAGGGCATATTATTTATTTTAACCCTATGTTGTGCAGGGCAGTGCATTAACCCGTCAGAAAATGCTTTCTGCTGTCAGAAAATGCTTTCTGGTCTACGGGGCAGCGGCAGGGGCAGCGGGGACAGGGGCAAGGGGCAGCTGTACATTAACCCTATTAACCCTATGTTTCCACAGGGCATATTATTTATTTTAACCCTATGTTGTGCAGGGCAGTGCATTA
Organism: Ambystoma mexicanum; assembly: GCF_040938575.1. Taxonomy (NCBI): domain Eukaryota; kingdom Metazoa; phylum Chordata; class Amphibia; order Caudata; family Ambystomatidae; genus Ambystoma; species Ambystoma mexicanum. The sequence continues at coordinate 255,351,061 of NC_090925.1, read as the reverse complement.
ACCCGTCAGAAAATGCTTTCTGCTGTCAGAAAATGCTTTCTGGTCTACGGGGCAGCGGCAGGGGCAGCGGGGACAGGGGCAAGGGGCAGCTGTACATTAACCCTATTAACCCTATGTTTCCACAGGGCATATTATTTATTTTAACCCTATGTTGTGCAGGGCAGTGCATTAACCCGTCAGAAAATGCTTTCTGCTGTCAGAAAATGCTTTCTGGTCTACGGGGCAGGGGCAGCGGGGACAGGGGCAAGGGGCAGCTGTACATTAACCCTATTAACCCTATGTTTCCACAGGGCATATTATTTATTTTAACCCTATGTTGTGCAGGGCAGTGCATTAACCCGTCAGAAAATGCTTTCTGCTGTCAGAAAATGCTTTCTGGTCTACGGGGCAGCGGCAGGGGCAGCGGGGACAGGGGCAAGGGGCAGCTGTACATTAACCCTATTAACCCTATGTTTTCACAGGGCATATTATTTATTTTAACCCTATGTTGTGCAGGGCAGTGCATTAACCCGTCAGAAAATGCTTTCTGCTGTCAGAAAATGCTTTCTGGTCTACGGGGCAGCGGCAGGGGCAGCGGGGACAGGGGCAAGGGGCAGCTGTACATTAACCCTATTAACCCTATGTTTCCACAGGGCATATTATTTATTTTAACCCTATGTTGTGCAGGGCAGTGCATTAACCCGTCAGAAAATGCTTTCTGCCGTCAGAAAATGCTTTCTGGTCTACGGGGCAGGGGCAGCGGCAGCGGGGACAGGGGCAAGGGGCAGCTGTACATTAACCCTATTAACCCTATGTTTCCACAGGGCATATTATTTATTTTAACCCTATGTTGTGCAGGGCAGTGCATTAACCCGTCAGAAAATGCTTTCTGCTGTCAGAAAATGCTTTCTGGTCTACGGGGCAGCGGCAGGGGCAGCGGGGACAGGGGCAAGGGGCAGCTGTACATTAACCCTATTAACCCTATGTTTCCACAGAGCATATTATTTATTTTAACCCTATGTTGTGCAGGGCAGTGCATTAACCCGTCAGAAAATGCTTTTTGCTGTCAGAAAATGCTTTCTGGTCTACGGGGCAGGGGCAGGGGCAGCGGGGACAGGGGCAAGGGGCAGCTGTACATTAACCCTATTAACCCTATGTTTCCACAGGGCATATTATTTATTTTAACCCTATGTTGTGCAGGGCAGTGCATTAACCCGTCAGAAAATGCTTTCTGCTGTCAGAAAATGCTTTCTGGTCTACGGGGCAGCGGCAGGGGCAGCGGGGACAGGGGCAATGAGCAGCTGTACATTAACCCTATTAACCCTATGTTTCCACAGGGCATATTATGTATTTTAACCCTATGTTGTGCAGGGCAGTGCATTAACCCGTCAGAAAATGCTTTCTGCTGTCAGAAAATGCTTTCTGGTCTACGGGGCAAGGGCAGCGGGGACAGGGGCAAGGGGCAGCTGTACATTAACCCTATTAACCCTATGTTTCCACAGGGCATATTATTTATTTTAACCCTATGTTGTGCAGGGCAGTGCATTAACCCGTCAGAAAATGCTTTCTGCTGTCAGAAAATGCTTTCTGGTCTACGGGGCAGCGGCAGGGGCAGCGGGGATAGGGGCAAGGGGCAGCTGTACATTAACCCTATAAACCCTATGTTTTCACAGGGCATATTATTTATTTTAACCCTATGTTGTGCAGGGCAGTGCATTAACCCGTCAGAAAATGCTTTCTGCTGTCAGAAAATGCTTTCTGGTCTACGGGGCAGCGGCAGGGGCAGCGGGGACAGGGGCAAGGGGCAGCTGTACATTAACCCTATTAACCCTATGTTTCCACAGGGCATATTATTTATTTTAACCCTATGTTGTGCAGGGCAGTGCATTAATCCGTCAGAAAATGCTTTCTGCCGTCAGAAAATGCTTTCTGGTCTACGGGGCAGGGGCAGCGGCAGCGGGGACAGGGGCAAGGGGCAGCTGTACATTAACCCTATTAACCCTATGTTTCCACAGGGCATATTATTTATTTTAACCCTATGTTGTGCAGGGCAGTGCATTAACCCGTCAGAAAATGCTTTCTGCTGTCAGAAAATGCTTTCTGGTCTACGGGGCAGCGGCAGGGGCAGCGGGGACAGGGGCAAGGGGCAGCTGTACATTAACCCTACTAACCCTATGTTTCCACAGAGCATATTATTTATTTTAACCCTATGTTGTGCAGGGCAGTGCATTAACCCGTCAGAAAATGCTTTTTGCTGTCAGAAAATGCTTTCTGGTCTACGGGGCAGGGGCAGGGGCAGCGGGGACAGAGGCAAGGGGCAGCTGTACATTAACCCTATTAACCCTATGTTTCCACAGGGCATATTATTTATTTTAACCCTATGTTGTGCAGGGCAGTGCATTAACCCGTCAGAAAATGCTTTCTGCTGTCAGAAAATGCTTTCTGGTCTACGGGGCAGCGGCAGGGGCAGCGGGGACAGGGGCAAGGGGCAGCTGTACATTAACCCTATTAACCCTATGTTTCCACAGGGCATATTATTTATTTTAACCCTATGTTGTGCAGGGCAGTGCATTAACCCGTCAGAAAATGCTTTCTGCTGTCAGAAAATGCTTTCTGGTCTACGGGGCAGGGGCAGGGGCAGCGGGGACAGGGGCAAGGGGCAGCTGTACATTAACCCTATTAACCCTATGTTTCCACAGGGCATATTATTTATTTTAACCCTATGTTGTGCAGGGCAGTGCATTAACCCGTCAGAAAATGCTTTCTGCTGTCAGAAAATGCTTTCTGGTCTACGGGGCAGCGGCAGGGGCAGCGGGGACAGGGGCAAGGGGCAGCTGTACATTAACCCTATTAACCCTATGTTTTCACAGGGCATATTATTTATTTTAACCCTATGTTGTGCAGGGCAGTGCATTAACCCGTCAGAAAATGCTTTCTGGTCTACGGGGCAGCGGCAGGGGCAGCGGGGACAGGGGCAAGGGGCAGCTGTACATTAACCCTATTAACCCTATGTTTCCACAGGGCATATTATTTATTTTAACCCTATGTTGTGCAGGGCAGTGCATTAACCCGTCAGAAAATGCTTTCTGCCGTCAGTAAAATGCTTTCTGGTCTACGGGGCAGGGGCAGCGGCAGCGGGGACAGGGGCAAGGGGCAGCTGTACATTAACCCTATTAACCCTATGTTTCCACAGGGCATATTATTTATTTTAACCCTATGTTGTGCAGGGCAGTGCATTAACCCGTCAGAAAATGCTTTCTGCTGTCAGAAAATGCTTTCTGGTCTACGGGGCAGCGGCAGGGGCAGCGGGGACAGGGGCAAGGGGCAGCTGTACATTAACCCTATTAACCCTATGTTTCCACAGAGCATATTATTTATTTTAACCCTATGTTGTGCAGGGCAGTGCATTAACCCGTCAGAAAATGCTTTTTGCTGTCAGAAAATGCTTTCTGGTCTACGGGGCAGGGGCAGGGGCAGCGGGGACAGGGGCAAGGGGCAGCTGTACATTAACCCTATTAACCCTATGTTTCCACAGGGCATATTATTTATTTTAACCCTATGTTGTGCAGGGCAGTGCATTAACCCGTCAGAAAATGCTTTCTGCTGTCAGAAAATGCTTTCTGGTCTACGGGGCAGCGGCAGGGGCAGCGGGGACAGGGGCAAGGGGCAGCTGTACATTCACCCTATTAACCCTATGTTTCCACAGGGCATATTATTTATTTTAACCCTATGTTGTGCAGGGCAGTGCATTAACCCGTCAGAAAATGCTTTCTGCTGTCAGAAAATGCTTTCTGGTCTACGGGGCAGGGGCAGCGGGGACAGGGGCAAGGGGCAGCTGTACATTAACCCTATTAACCCTATGTTTCCACAGGGCATATTATTTATTTTAACCCTATGTTGTGCAGGGCAGTGCATTAACCCGTCAGAAAATGCTTTCTGCTGTCAGAAAATGCTTTCTGGTCTACGGGGCAGCGGCAGGGGCAGCGGGGACAGGGGCAAGGGGCAGCTGTACATTAACCCTATTAACCCTATGTTTTCACAGGGCATATTATTTATTTTAACCCTATGTTGTGCAGGGCAGTGCATTAACCCGTCAGAAAATGCTTTCTGCTGTCAGAAAATGCTTTCTGGTCTACGGGGCAGCGGCAGGGGCAGCGGGGACAGGGGCAAGGGGCAGCTGTACATTAACCCTATTAACCCTATGTTTCCACAGGGCATATTATTTATTTTAACCCTATGTTGTGCAGGGCAGTGCATTAACCCGTCAGAAAATGCTTTCTGCTGTCAGAAAATGCTTTCTGGTCTACGGGGCAGCGGCAGGGGCAGCGAGGACAGGGGCAAGGGGCAGCTGTACATTAACCCTATTAACCCTATGTTTCCACAGGGCATATTATTTATTTTAACCCTATGTTGTGCAGGGCAGTGCATTAACCCGTCAGAAAATGCTTTCTACCGTCAGAAAATGCTTTCTGGTCTACGGGGCAGGGGCAGCGGCAGCGGGGACAGGGGCAAGGGGCAGCTGTACATTAACCCTATTAACCCTATGTTTCCACAGGGCATATTATTTATTTTAACCCTATGTTGTGCAGGGCAGTGCATTAACCCGTCAGAAAATGCTTTCTGCTGTCAGAAAATGCTTTCTGGTCTACGGGGCAGCGGCAGGGGCAGCGGGGACAGGGGCAAGGGGCAGCTGTACATTAACCCTATTAACCCTATGTTTTCACAGGGCATATTATTTATTTTAACCCTATGTTGTGCAGGGCAGTGCATTAACCCGTCAGAAAATGCTTTCTGCTGTCAGAAAATGCTTTCTGGTCTACGGGGCAGCGGCAGGGGCAGCGGGGACAGGGGCAAGGGGCAGCTGTACATTAACCCTATTAACCCTATGTTTCCACAGGGCATATTATTTATTTTAACCCTATGTTGTGCAGGGCAGTGCATTAACCCGTCAGAAAATGCTTTCTGCCGTCAGAAAATGCTTTCTGGTCTACGGGGCAGGGGCAGCGGCAGCGGGGACAGGGGCAAGGGGCAGCTGTACATTAACCCTATTAACCCTATGTTTCCACAGGGCATATTATTTATTTTAACCCTATGTTGTGCAGGGCAGTGCATTAACCCGTCAGAAAATGCTTTCTGCTGTCAGAAAATGCCTTCTGGTCTACGGGGCAGCGGCAGGGGCAGCGGGGACAGGGGCAAGGGGCAGCTGTACATTAACCCTATTAACCCTATGTTTCCACAGGGCATATTATTTATTTTAACCCTATGTTGTGCAGGGCAGTGCATTAACCCGTCAGAAAATGCTTTCTGCCGTCAGAAAATGCTTTCTGGTCTACGGGGCAGGGGCAGCGGCAGCAGGGACAGGGGCAAGGGGCAGCTGTACATTAACCCTATTAACCCTATGTTTCCACAGGGCATATTATTTATTTTAACCCTATGTTGTGCAAGGCAGTGCAGCCTAGCATTAACCAGTCAGAAAATGCTTGCAGTGGCATTTTTTGACAGTGTTTTTTGTAGCCAACCATATGTTGTACGGAGCAGTCAGCATTAACCCTATGTTAGCAATTTGTGTTATCAATTTTAAACCTGTGTTGTACAGGGCAGTGCAGCATTAACCCTATGGTGGCAATTTTGTACCCTATGTTACATCATTTATGGTGAGATTGCAAAATCAGACGGCAGCCTAAGCAAATTCTGACGGCACATAAAATGCAATTTTCTGCTGCCCTGTAAAGCCGCCTGTGAGGAATTGTGCCAATATAACCCTATGGTGGCTTGGCGCCGTCCTTCCCGGGCAACTGGAGCTGTGCCTCAGCATTTTTAACCCCATGTTGCATCATTTCGCCAGCCTAAGCAAATTCTGGTGGCGAATCCGCTGTGGAATCGCGGGTATTGAGTCCTTTCATTTTTTCTTTTGTTCTTTTAGAGTATTAAGGCTGTTTTTGCTTAGAAGTTTACACATTTTACTGTTAATGTGATGATTGTTTTGCAAAGGTAAATTTTAACCAAACACAATAAAAAATGTTTTTTTTAAAAAATGGAGTCTTTTCCTTTCCCCAGCTGTACAACCTGCAGGCTTGTCTGGGCCCATTTTTAATTCCAAGGCCCCCCCCACCCCTTTTGGTGTAATCTATTGTGGCGGTTGCCCTCCCCGGGCTTTCATTTTGCCTTAAAGTTTAGCCTCCCTGATGATTTTATTCTGGTTCTGGGCCTCTCGGACCCCTCTAGCCTCATGGGGGGGAGGGGGGGTAAACCTCTTTATGTAATGTCTTTGGTGATGAGGTGCTGGTGGGTCCCCCTCCTTCTCAACCGGGCCTCCTTTTGTGGGACCTATTTTCTGCAGCTACTTGGGGATTCTCTCCTCGTGGAGGTCATGGGGCTATACCTGGCGGGTTGTCTCTCCTGGACCAGGTCTGCAGGGCCCCTAGTCCTTTACATCCTCCGCTTTTAGGGGGAAATGTCTCCCAGCGACCCCCCTGCCTGAGGTGTCCGCTTTGCCCCTCTTGATATTAGAGGCTTCATCTCCTGTGGTTGCCACAGTTTGTCTGGTTAGGCATGGCTGCCCCCACCTGCCTCCCCCCGGAAGCTCCACCTTAGCTCCTTTATCCTGCTCTGGGGAACCGTGGTGTCTGGCGTCACTTGTCATGATCTATGCTTCCAAAAGGTCAGGGTTTTCCCAACTCCCTTGGAAGCAGATCCATAACCCAGGTTCCGAGTGCCAACCAGTCCCAATTGGGACCTTTTGGACCCAGTCCTGGCGCCAGTGGCACCAGGCTCATAAATATGCCCAGTCCCAGCGCTGGAAGCGCCGGGCTCATAATGCTTGGGTGGACTTACCTGCAGCAGACCATGCTGCTTACTTGCCTGCCAGTTGAGTCTCTGATCCTCTTCTGTTTGGAACTACTTTTCCTGTTGGGTGGGGCAGGAGCCACTCCCTAGATTCAGAACACTGGAACTCTTCTGGAAAGCAGGAACTCTTTTCTTACCTAGGCGTGGCTGTGGAAGGAGACTACAGGAGGCTATTTAAACCACACCCGATGGATGAATCTTGCTTTGCGTTATTCTGCATCCTCAGCAGCAGAACGTTCATCGTGTCTTCTGCATCTGATCCTGGGCCTAAGGAAAAAGGCTTACCATTCTGAATCCAGTCTTCAGCAACACCTATAAAGACAAGAAAGAACAGGTTAGCATTACGGTCTTCAGTGACAGCTCTTCACTTACCTGGTCCATCGGCTGTCACCAACGCCTCGCGCTGCATTCCGGCATCTGAAAGACAAAGGCTTACCTACTCTTCGTGCGCTCCGGAAGTCTTCACACTGCATTCCGGCATCTGAAAGACAAAAGCTTACCAACTCTTCGCACGCTCCGGAGGCCTTCGGCGCTGCATCCCGCATCTGAAAGACAAAACAAGGTGCGTTTAAAGACATTGGGGAACTTTAATACTCACGTGCCATTACTCCTTTCCACATCTAACCCAGTGGGTATTCCGGCACCCTGCAGCCGCCCCGAACTTGTACCTGCAAAATAAAAAGACAGTTAGAGCGCATCGTGAAGCAGGCAACAAGCGCTTACTTACGTGCTTCCAGGCGCTTCTATTCATCACACGGGCTCCATCTTCAACTCACTTCAGCCCGCCATCCGCCATCGCCGGAACCCTGCAAAACAAGAGACATCATTACTAAAGACTTTAAAGACATTAGAATTACGCGAAACTTACCGTTCGTGCAGTAAACAACAGACAGCAGTCCTCTGAAGTCAAGAGGCCTGCTCCCCTTATCCAGTGAAGAAACTGGTTACAGCAGCCTGCCTCGAGGCAGATGGAGAGCACGGCGTTCACTTACCTAAGGTGAGAGCGTTAACCTTTGGGGTTCTACAGGAGAAGAGAAAGGGAAGAAGAGAGAGACATTCAATAACCCAGTTCATTAATCCCACATTTTCTATCTGCAGACATCTTACCCTTCGAGCCAGACATACAGTGAACAGAGGTCCAGCCCAAAGAGCCAGCTGTGTGTTACACATCACCTTTGAAGATACGGTATACGCCCAGTCAAGACCGGCGCCTCTACGGGAATCAGGTGAGCGTTACAGAACGCAAAGCCTACCACAAATCTCCCGTCCAGGCGCTATGGAAACCTTGGATACCGACCAGCTAGCCCAGTTACTTGGGGAACTAAGGGCAGAAGTGCATGCAGCCCGTCAGGAAACGAACGCTCTAAGAAGGGAACTGATTATTTCCAAGGAGCGAACAGATGATCTCACTAGACAATTGCTACAGTCACAAGCCGGACAGACCCCGTTACCCGCATCTGGGGGAAATCTTCCTTCTACATCCTCTATGAATCCAGTGCAGATCAACCTACCTGGGAATGTACCTCTGGCTCCGCCCGAACGATTTTCTGGTGACCCAAAGAGGTTTGCAGTATTTATCAATCAGTGCCGGTTGCATTTCTTATGCCGGCCAGCAGCCTTTCCAACTGATCAAGCTAAAGTAGCTTTCGTGCTTTCGTACCTTAGTGGCAATGCGGCAGACTGGTCGATCCCTCTAGTAAATCAAGATGATCCGGTCCTCCGTGATTTTCAAGCTTTTCAGCTCAGTATGGAAAAACTGTTCGCAAGACATTCACAGGGGCAGGCCTTGGACAATGAGCTTCTTTCGTTGCGACAAGGTAATCAAGACCTTTTGGCTTATGTTGCGTCTTTCAACAGACTGATAGTGGAAACTCACTGGCCTGAGGACAAAAGGATTACGCTGTTTTATAGAGGTCTACGCGGAGAGCTCAAAGATGTGTTAGCCCAAGTAGTGAATCCCCCACAAGATTGTTCGGACTATATAGACTTAGTCGTTCAAATAGATCACAGACTGCAGAACAGGAAGGCCGATCGTTCCAAGTTTGATGCTCGAGTATTTTCCAAACCGCCAACTCCTTCCAAAGGAGTAGACTCCGGGGAACCCATGCAAATAGGGGGTCTGAAAGGTCCTCTAACACAAAAGGAGCGGGAAAGGAGAAAACAGTTGCAATTATGCCTCTATTGCGGAAACTCAGGGCACTTTCTTCGAGACTGTCCGGTGAAACCTGCCAAGAAGGCAGTAGGAGCTGCAGTTACCAAAGTTACAAACTCTGAGCAGGGAAATGACCTCGCCCGACAAGAATAGAGGTCCTCTTGCCGAGCGTGAAAACCAGTTCCGTGACCTCGCATTTCGTGATACCTATGGTCCTCATTAGCCCTGATAATCCGGATCGATTACATGCAATTGAAGCTTACGTCGACAGCGGTGCCATCGGCAATTATGTGGATCATGAAATGGTTTTGAGGATGAATCTAACTCTTTGTCCCAAGGCTGTAAAGGACGTCATTACTACGGTGGATGGTACGGAGATAGCCTCCGGGCCAGTAACGCATACCACTCAAGAAGTGACGCTAGTAAGTCAAGATGGACACCATGAGAAGATCGTGTTTGATGTGATCAAGGCCCCTCAGTTTCAGATTATTCTAGGAATACCTTGGTTAGAGAAACACAATCCTCCGATCGATTGGCGAGCAAGAACGGTCCAGTTTCCAGAATGTGTCTCTACTTGTCACCCTCCACCTGGTGTTGCACTGGCAGCAATTTCTTCAGAGACTCCCCAGTTACCTCCCGAATACCTAGAATACCAAGATGTTTTCCGGAAGGATCAGGCTAACTCTCTACCTCCTCATAGGTCTTATGACTGCCAGATCGACCTGATACCTGGATCTACTCCTCCTTGTAGTAGAATTTATGCCCTCACCGAGCCTGAGAACCTTCACCTTCGACATTACCTGGATCAATACCTGGCAAATGGGTTTATTCGTCCTTCCAAGTCCCCTGATTCTTCAGCTTTGTTCTTCGTTGCAAAAAAGGAAGGAGACCTTAGAACTTGTATAGATTATCGCTCCCTGAACCAGATCACCGTTAAGAATAGATATCCGTTACCTTTGATCCCTGAACTCCTGGACCAAGTCAGAAAAGCATGCATATATACAAAGCTGGATCTTAGAGGAGCTTACCACTTGGTACGAGTAAAAGAGGGCGATGAATGGAAGACGGCCTTCCGCACCAAGTATGGGCTATTTGAATATCAGGTCATGCCCTTCGGACTTTGTAATGCCCCGGCCGCCTTTCAATATTTTATGAACGATGTCCTCAGAGAGCTCATAGATGTGTGTGTTGTTGTTTACATTGACGACATCCTTGTTTATTCTTCATCGGAATCTGAACATCGGAAACACGTGAAAATGGTCCTCGAAAGATTGCGTCAACACAAACTTTTCGCTAAGTTGGAAAAATGTGTTTTCAACGTGACTGAAGTTGAATTCTTGGGATTCATATTATCACCTGGCGGAGTGCGTATGGATTCAAAGAAGGTCGATGCAGTTCTCAAATGGCCATCACCATCCTCCGTAAAAGGTGTGCAAAGCATGTTAGGCTTCGCTAACTTTTACCGCAGGTTTATCCCCGAATTCTCTCGAATAGTCCAGCCCATCACTGCCTTGTTAAAGAAAAACAAACGTTTTGAATGGTCTACCGAGGCGGAACAAGCTTTCCAGGATTTGAAGACTAAATTTATCTCTGCACCAATCTTAAAACACCCTCGCCCCGAACTCCCCTACATCGTGGAAACTGATGCTTCAAGCCTTGCCATGGGGGCAGTTCTATCACAAAAGGACCCGGTAACCAATCAGTTGCATCCCGTGGCATTTTGGTCCCGCAAATTCTCGCCTCCTGAAATCAATTACACGATTACTGACAAGGAACTTCTGGCTATCAAGTCTGCCTTTAAGGCTTGGCGGCATTATCTGCTGGGGGCCCGACACACCGTTACTGTGATTACGGATCACCGAAACCTGCAATATTTGAAAACCGCAAAAGCCCAATCCTCTAGACAACTCCGTTGGGCATTATTCTTTGCCGAGTTTGACTTCATAATTACCTATCGACCTGGTACAAAAAACGGTAAAGCTGATGCCCTTTCTCGGATGGGAGTGGAAGAACACTTGATCAACCCTAAACCTGTACCAATCATTCCCGAACAAAGAATTCTGGGTGTAATCGCCACAGAATCCATAGAGGAAGTTAAGGATAAAGCCAGGCAACTTGTAACTCCAGCAGACATACAGAATTGGCATCTGCAGGGAAAGGACTTTGCAGTAAAGGACAACTTATTGTATTTCCAAGAACGATTATACCTACCCAGCACAGATTTACAGAAAAAAGTAATCTCTTGTTATCACGATTCTTTAACGGAAGGACATCCCGGTATGGCCAAGACCTCAGAAAAGATCAAGCGCTACTTCTGGTGGCCGTCTTGGAAAAAAGATATCAGAGACTTTATAATGTCCTGTGGAGTATGCGCCCAAAACAAGAGTCAAAAGGAAAGACCAGCAGGCCTCTTACGCCCTATTGACATCCCACCTCGCCCTTGGCATACGCTTTCTATGGACTTCATCACCGATCTACCTCCATGCTCCGGATACAATACGATTCTAGTAATCGTGGACTTATTCTCCAAGATGGCGCATTTCATTCCGCTCAAAGGCTTGCCAACAGCAGCAACTCTGGTCCGAGAATTTCTCGAAAACATCGTCCGACTGCACGGTTTTCCTTCGGTTCTAATTTCGGATCGAGGTAGTCAATTTATTTCTCATTTTTGGCGAAGTTGCTGTCGGTCGGCTCAAATTGATGTGAGACTATCGACCAGTCACCACCCTCAGACCGACGGACAAACCGAGAGGACCAATCAAACTCTGGAACAGTATTTACGCTGCATGCTGCAACAAACTGAAAAAACTTGGAAAGACATCCTTTGGATAGCCGAATATGCCTACAATAACTCTGTCCATTCGGGAACTGGGAAAACCCTGTTTTTTCTTTTGTACGGCAGTCACCCTCGAACCTCGGAGTTGGATCCCCTCCAAGATCTTGAAACACCAGCAGTAGACTACCTGCATTCTACAATCACCCAAGCCTTTAAGGAAGCTGTTTCTCACCTTCAAAGGGCTAAAGAACAATACAAGAAAGGAGCAGATCAACATCGGAAGAAAGCCCCTCAATATCAAGTAGGGGATCAAGTCTGGTTATCCACCAAATATCTACCTCTAAAAGGGCCACGCACATTCAACCCAAGATACCTTGGTCCCTATTCCATCACTACCAGGGTAAACCCAGTAGCGGTCAAGTTGGACTTGCCCCCGCACATGAAGATACATCCGGTCTTCCACGTCTCTCTATTAAAACCCGTGCAACCTCAAACCCGACTAACCAAATCTCCAAAACCTATCCTAGTTGATGGAGAACTCGAGTTTGAAGTCAAAAGCATTCTGGACTCCAAGATCTCCAAATCTAAACTATTCTACCTAATTGACTGGAAAGGCTACGGCCCCCAAGAGAGATCCTGGGAACCTGCTGAATATGTCCACGCTCCTCGCCTAATCAAAAGATTTCACCAAACATTTCCTGACAAGCCAAAACCCCCGGAGAAGCCCGGTTTGGGAGGGGCCTTGAGGGGGGGTACTGTCATGATCTATGCTTCCAAAAGGTCAGGGTTTTCCCAACTCCCTTGGAAGCAGATCCATAACCCAGGTTCCGAGTGCCAACCAGTCCCAATTGGGACCTTTTGGACCCAGTCCTGGCGCCAGTGGCACCAAGCTCATAAATATGCCCAGTCCCAGCGCTGGAAGCGTCGGGCTCATAATGCTTGGGTGGACTTACCTGCAGCAGACCATGCTGCTTACTTGCCTGCCAGTTGAGTCTCTGATCCTCTTCTGTTTGGAACTACTTTTCCTGTTGGGTGGGGCAGGAGCCACTCCCTAGATTCAGAACACTGGAACTCTTCTGGAAAGCAGGAACTCTTTTCTTACCTAGGCGTGGTTGTGGAAGGAGACACCTAAGCACTACAGGAGGCTATTTAAACCACACCCGATGGATGAATCTTGCTTTGCGTTATTCTGCATCCTCAGCAGCAGAACGTTCATCGTGTCTTCTGCATCTGATCCTGGGCCTAAGGAAAAAGGCTTACCATTCTGAATCCAGTCTTCAGCAACACCTATAAAGACAAGAAAGAACAGGTTAGCATTACGGTCTTCAGTGACAGCTCTTCACTTACCTGGTCCATCGGCTGTCACCAACGCCTCGCGCTGCATTCCGGCATCTGAAAGACAAAGGCTTACCTACTCTTCGTGCGCTCCGGAAGTCTTCACACTGCATTCCGGCATCTGAAAGACAAAAGCTTACCAACTCTTCGCACGCTCCGGAGGCCTTCGGCGCTGCATCCCGCATCTGAAAGACAAAACAAGGTGCGTTTAAAGATATTGGGGAACTTTAATACTCACGTGCCATTACTCCTTTCCACATCTAACCCAGTGGGTATTCCGGCACCCTGCAGCCGCCCCGAACTTGTACCTGCAAAATAAAAAGACAGTTAGAGCGCATCGTGAAGCAGGCAACAAGCGCTTACTTACGTGCTTCCAGGCGCTTCTATTCATCACACGGGCTCCATCTTCAACTCACTTCAGCCCGCCATCCGCCATCGCCGGAACCCTGCAAAACAAGAGACATCATTACTAAAGACTTTAAAGACATTAGAATTACGCGAAACTTACCGTTCGTGCAGTAAACGACGGACAGCAGTCCTCTGAAGTCAAGAGGCCTGCTCCCCTTATCCAGTGAAGAAACTGGTTACAGCACCCTGCCTCGAGGCAGATGGAGAGCACGGCGTTCACTTACCTAAGGTGAGAGCGTTAACCTTTGGGGTTCTACAGGAGAAGAGAAAGGGAAGAAGAGAGAGACATTCAATAACCCAGTTCATTAATCCCACATTTTCTATCTGCAGACATCTTACCCTTCGAGCCAGACATACAGTGCACAGAGGTCCAGCCCAAAGAGCCAGCCGTGTGTTACACATCACCTTTGAAGATACGGTATACGCCCAGTCAAGACCGGCGCCTCTACGGGAATCAGGTGAGCGTTACATCACTCTTGTGGGCCCTTGATCGGATTTCACCAGGGCCTTCACGGTGCGGTGCCTTGGCCCTTCCTGGCCTCAATCTTCTCCTGGATGGTTGGTGTGGTGGAGGTTGTGAGGTAGTCCTCTTTGTATAGCTGACTGCTCTGTGGTCCAGAGCCTCCTCCCTCCCTTGCTATGTCCTACGGTATCTTCCTCTGTGTGTTTGCATTAATAGAGGTGCCTCACCTGTTGCACTCGTCCGGGTTGCACTTGTCGGGATCCTTATGAGGCTCCACGGGTGCTCCTGCTATCCCTCTGTTGCTCTCCTCTATGCTTGCCCCTTCAAGGCTCCTGCTGTCCCCCTGTTGCTTTCCTCTACGCTGGCCCCTTTAAGGCTCCTGCTGTCCCCGTGTTGCTCTCCTCTACGCTTGCCCATTCAAGGCTCCTGCTGTCCCCCTGTTCTCCTCTACGCTTGCCCCTTCAAGGCTCCTGCTGTCCCCCTGTTGCTCTTATCTACGCTTGCCCCTTCCAGGCTCCTGCTGTCCCCCTGTTGCTCTCCTCTACGCTTGCCCCTTCAAGGCTCCTGCTATCCCCCTGTTGCTTTCCTCTATGCTTGTCCCTTCAAGGCTCAGGGCTGGCTCCGGCTGCTTTCCCACTCATAAGGCACTGGATGGACAGAGAGGCTATTTGCAACAAAACTAGCTGCTTGGGTGCTGTAGGCAGATGAAAGTGTCTGAATTGCCTGGGCCTCCCTTTCACGGCCCGACAGAGGAGATGAGTAGTGCCTTTGAAGGGTTAGTCTTGCCCAAACTATGTAATGGGATGCTAATGAACCTGCTAATAAAACAACTACCCTTTTGTGAGGGTCCAATAATTAATGATATTGAGCATTGATTTCTAATACTTTAAGGAATGAAGCAAGCACACTGTGTTGTGATATGCACTTAGTTAGCAGGCCACACCATTTTTAAAATGTTCGTAGGTAGGCCACCCCCATCAGGTAGTAGACCATGGCCATCATGCAAGACACCCCCCCAAATGAGCCCCCACCACCTTACTTTCTTACCCCACTTAACGCCCTGGGAGTACTTGATGCATATATGGGTAACATATAAAACATTCTTGCAGAGGGCTGGTTGTGGGTTCTCCGGATTCGAAGCACCAAACTCAACGCGGGTCTTGGATAGTCTTTCACTGAAGGAAAATCGTAAAGTACATGTACCCATAGTAAGTCTGCATAGCACCATGGATGACACGGTGACTGTGTAGACCTCTAATGATCTACCATCGCCAAAGCCTCAGATACCCATAACCTTACCTGCCATTGCCCCTCAAGGTAGGGGTATATTCAATCTTGCCCCACAAGGGAGGAGTACACCCAATTTTGATCAATCCAAGCATTCGGCTCTCCTCCAAATGGCCGACCTTATGGCCAACATTGTCACGACTCGCTCCCTTCGCTCCCGTTCCCGCCACTTGGGGGCATGTTTTGGGGCTTATTCCTTGCTGGACATTTCCTCCGAACCTAATACCACAGTGCTGTAATGAATTGGGAGCGCTAAATCCCTATTTTCCAAACTACTTCCCTTCCGGATCCATTCCAGGTTTTTGGCAGCCAGCATGCTTCTTTAACCAAATGACTGTGCTTCCCAGAATGCCTGGCCCACTGCTCCACCTCCACCCTTGCAGGACAAGGTTGGGTGGAGGATAGGCAACACCTGTGGCTGCAGGTGCAGCAGTCAGCACACCTGAGGCGTGTGCTCGTTAAACAGCTTTAAAAGCCTCAGTCTCACTTCAGTCCAGCGCTGGTCATCGTTTGCAGTGTTCCTGTTTTTGACTAGTCCCTGGTCCCTGGTTCCTTGCCTTTGTACCTACTTCCTTGTTCCTGTTTTCTTGTTTCCTCCGCCCTGAATTTCGGATTCATGCGCTAATTGATTTCTGCTCCCTTGATTTTCCTTTTTTGTCTTCCCCTGCTTGCAGGCAGCAATTCTCAGTGCTTTCCCCTTTTAGATGCAGCCCAGTTTGTCTGTGTTCTATATTTCTTTGACTCTGTCCTTTGCTGCTGTTACCCATTTGCCTTAGCCTTCCTCTTAGTTTAGTTTCCTGTCTTTTCCTTGGAGGGGTAGGGAGAAGTTTGCATAGGTTATTTCGTTTTTCCCTGCTCCTGATCCTTACTTTCTAGAGGATCCATTCCATGTTTTCCATTTCACTTCTGCATCCATTTCCCATTTGATCATTAGGTGTGGTGTGCGGTGGTAGCTAGCTCCTGTGTGAATGCTTATGTTTTCCCCACTAATTTGTAATCCCTATTCCAACTTAGGTATTTAGTTTTCTGCAGCGGATCACGCTCTGCTGCCTTCCAGTCTCCGCCCTTGCCCTGCCGGGCTCTCCACATTGCAGCGGATCTCACTCTGCTGCCTTCCAGCCTCCGCCCTTGCCCTGCGGGCTCTCCACATAGCAGCGGATCACGCTCTGCTGCCTTCCAGTCTCCGCCCTTGCCCTGCCGGGCTCTCTACATTGCAGCGGATCTCGCTCTGCTGATTCCCAGCCTCAGCCCTTGTCCTCTGGGCTCCCTGCCCGGCAGCCTGCCTCATTCCGGCTGCCTTCAGCCCTTGTCCTCTGGACCTCCCTACTTCTCCCATTGCTGTTATAGCCTTTTCTGGGTCCCAGATTCATCAACAGGATTCGTGGGCTAGCTGACATTCAAGAGGTGTATCTCGTCCTCGTGAGTACAGTTCTTAAGTTCCTTTATGTAATACCATCAAGAGTGTTAGTACACAGATCCTGTCATTGCTGGCCCCCCACGTGGGTTTAGCGCTGTCAGTACCTGTAACAGCAATTGGGGGTAAGGTGCTTGCCGACTTTCCTCGCGGTCAGGTGCTTACCCCACATCCCTTTTCATATATTGGTTTTGATGTCACACTCTATTTGCACTCCTGGGTTCTAGCATACCTGAGTCGTTGTTCCTGGGTGCACATTTCCCTTGCCATATTTGCTGCCTTTGTACTCGCCTGACTAATCCTGACAGTATGACCAGCCTAAAATTCCCATTGAATATGGCAAGTTTAAGAAAGAAAGGCAGCAAGGCCTCTAACAAGTTTGTACAGAAAGCTTCCCCTACATTTACCTGTGACAATCAAATCACTAGTCCTGACTCCAATGAACTCCTTGTCACGAATGGGCATTTACGAGCAAAGTATTTTTCCCATAGGATGGCACATCCTACATTGCCTGATCCTAGTTCAATCTTTTGTTCTGATCCCGATTCTATGTCAGCGCAAGCCTTAGCCGCAGAAAACAACACACTGTTAGACTTATTATACGAGAGTACCTCTGTTGTTGAACCCCATGATTCCAGTTGTGCTTCACCTCAGATAGAACAGTTTCATGATACCAACATAAAGAATGGAGGGATTTCTTGCATAACTTCTGTTTTCTACCCTCAGTCTAACGCATACTCTGTTGCACAGGTACAGACTGTAGTCCCTAATGCCAAGAGGTCTAAAGTCAATAGTTTGTTTAAGGGAAACACAGACCAAGTTGGAAAGACAAACTATAAATCACAGAACCTGCAAGCAGTAGAGGACAATGTACAATCGATGCATATTCAGATTGCTAGTGCAGGATCCAGTCCTGATGCCACTATGCTTCCCCCTGTGCCTACTGATAGTGATGTACAGTTAATGCAGGGCATGCTAAGAGCTAAACTTGAGGAGTTAAGACAAAAACTCATTTCTGCACAAGAGGAAAATAAAACCTTACACTCTTTACTGAATACACCTCAGACTTTATCTGTTGATGTGGAGGAAGTGAACACTGTTCAGCCCCTGAGTGTAGAGACTTTGGTAAACCATGATATTTGTCGATATGTTAGATCTATTGGGAGTGAAGGTCTTTCGTCTAGCACAGCGCTTAATCTAGGCACGGGTTCTAACAATTGTTCTGCTGTTTATCAGGGATTGCAGTTAGCCGAAGAGTTACAAGCCACTCCTTTACCAAAAATACCCTGTGTAGCAGTTTTTCAGAATTCTGAGCTAGCACACATACAAGCCTCTGATTCCCAAACACAATCCACAATGGTGGCATACACAGATTCAGTCACTACCCTAGACTTAGGCCCTGCTCTTGATACAGCTGCTGAGACTGAAGTAGATGTTAAAGCTGATGTGGAAAACAACGTTACCTCTGGGTTCACTCTTCCTTCTGCCAATTCTGATCAATACGAACAGGCAGAGACAGTACAGATTTCATGTTCTGATGAACTCATTCCACAGGATACAGAACCAAAAGACCAGCAGGCGATTCCTGAACTGTTGATTGTTAATCTGCCTCTTTCAGAAGCTAAGACAGAGGAATGGACAATTGACGAAATCCTGATTAACAGAGACTTTACTATGGTGATTCCACTGGTTGATTTTGACTTCCACAAAGAAAGAGACTCTGTGTCACCCACTAAAGAAAAGGACTGCAAGGGTACGGTTCAGTCCTTGGTTACTGGAGCCAAGGAGTCTAATGCCCTAAAGGTGCCCTCCATTCCTGAGCCACTGATGTGTCTATCAACTTCTGAGACTTCTGTGTGTCCTCCTACAACCATTGACTCTTCTATAATTCAATCCACAGCCCTGCCGTCATCTTTGGCACACCTGTCTTCAACCAATGAACCGCAGCCATGTCTGCCATTTACTCAAGAGCCAGTCCCAAAGACCTGGACATGTTTGTATCCAGCAACCGAGATTGCTCCAGCTTGCATGCCTTCAGCCTCAAGGTTTCCCCTGACCTGCCTGTCTTCAGCTACAGTGACTCATCCTGCAGATCATCCTTCAGCTTTAGAGCCTCCGGTAGTCCATCAAAAGAGCATGTCTTCAGTCCCGGAGTATACTGAGTATTTGCCTTCAGTTCATGAGACACCTGTATCCTGCATAGCCTCGCTGCCAATATCAGAGGCATACCTGTCTACATCAAAAGATTCGGCTGTGTTTTCTTCTGCGCCAGCGATTCCTCCTGAATCCCTACCATTTACAGTCGATGAACGTCTAGCCTCCCTTTCTTTTGCTTCAGGAGGAGCACCAGAATGCCTGCCTTTTCCACAAGACGATTCTTCCAACTGCTTCATTTTAGCATCAGTGCCTCCTAAAGATGCAGCATCAGAGTTTGAGACTTTTGCCAGCTCCCGCTTCAGAGTCATCAAGCTGGACCAAGTGGTGAGTCAGAACCACTCACTTGGGTGTGCACAAGGGGTGGTGCAGACCGGCGTATTACCTACAGGACTTGTGCAACAGAATTCCGCCAAGAAGCACCAGTCGGTTCTAGTAGCCAAAGGAAGGGAATGACTGCTGCAGTTCAAGATGCGTCTGTTATTGCTCCTTCTGCGAGTCTGCCTGAAATACCAAGTACTGCGTCTATCACTCCTATCAGGATGCCAAACATCCCTGCTGTGGTATCCCACGTGAAACAAGGTGGCTACACGACTGTCACCAGGAGTACCAGCCTCGTACAACCCATGGGACTTCCAGGCATCCAAGGCGTAGAATATGTGCAGTCAAACCTTAATAATTTTCAACCACAAGCCTTTTCCCAGATGGATGACAGAAAAAGATCTGAACCTCTACCTCAGCCGCCACCTTCTCTAATGGCTGAACATGAACATTTCCTGAAGCCAGCAACTTCCTCACCTCCCGCATGTCCGCTCTCGGCGGAAAGGCTAACAGAACTTCTACCATCGTCTAAGGCAAGTTGCACCAGCCTGTCTCCCTCCTCAAAGACTTACAAGGGTCCAATCCCAGTGACTGAGCTTCCTGGACCTTCCAACTCTGCTCCAGGTCCTGCAAGTTCTTCAGGCCTTTCTTCGAACCATGAGTCTCTTCCTCACCAGAAGTCACCGTTTCCATCAGTATCACCTCCAAAGACAACACACTCCTATCATGGAAGCCCATCTGCCTTTGCCCACATGCCACCATTTCCATCAGTGCCACCTCCAAAGAAAAAGCACTCCCATCATGGAAAGAAGAAGTCTCGTACGGGTGGCGGGCACCCGAAGAGGGCCGTAGGAGGGGGTATACTGTCACGACTCGCTCCCTTCGCTCCCGTTCCCGCCACTTGGGGGCATGTTTTGGGGCTTATTCCTTGCTGGACATTTCCTCCGAACCTAATACCACAGTGCTGTAATGAATTGGGAGCGCTAAATCCCTATTTTCCAAACTACTTCCCTTCCGGATCCATTCCAGGTTTTTGGCAGCCAGCATGCTTCTTTAACCAAATGACTGTGCTTCCCAGAATGCCTGGCCCACTGCTCCACCTCCACCCTTGCAGGACAAGGTTGGGTGGAGGATAGGCAACACCTGTGGCTGCAGGTGCAGCAGTCAGCACACCTGAGGCGTGTGCTCGTTAAACAGCTTTAAAAGCCTCAGTCTCACTTCAGTCCAGCGCTGGTCATCGTTTGCAGTGTTCCTGTTTTTGACTAGTCCCTGGTCCCTGGTTCCTTGCCTTTGTACCTACTTCCTTGTTCCTGTTTTCTTGTTTCCTCCGCCCTGAATTTCGGATTCATGCGCTAATTAATTTCTGCTCCCTTGATTTTCCTTTTTTGTCTTCCCCTGCTTGCAGGCAGCAATTCTCAGTGCTTTCCCCTTTTAGATGCAGCCCAGTTTGTCTGTGTTCTATATTTCTTTGACTCTGTCCTTTGCTGCTGTTACCCATTTGCCTTAGCCTTCCTCTTAGTTTAGTTTCCTGTCTTTTCCTTGGAGGGGTAGGGAGAAGTTTGCATAGGTTATTTCGTTTTTCCCTGTTACTGATCCTTACTTTCTAGAGGATCCATTCCATGTTTTCCATTTCACTTCTGCATCCATT
Source organism: Ambystoma mexicanum (assembly GCF_040938575.1). Lineage (NCBI taxonomy): Eukaryota > Metazoa > Chordata > Amphibia > Caudata > Ambystomatidae > Ambystoma > Ambystoma mexicanum. Next base: position 255,330,278 of record NC_090925.1, on the reverse strand, counting down.
TCCCATTTGATCATTAGGTGTGGTGTGCGGTGGTAGCTAGCTCCTGTGTGAATGCTTATGTTTTCCCCACTAATTTGTAATCCCTATTCCAACTTAGGTATTTAGTTTTCTGCAGCGGATCACGCTCTGCTGCCTTCCAGTCTCCGCCCTTGCCCTGCCGGGCTCTCCACATTGCAGCGGATCTCACTCTGCTGCCTTCCAGCCTCCGCCCTTGCCCTGCGGGCTCTCCACATAGCAGCGGATCACGCTCTGCTGCCTTCCAGTCTCCGCCCTTGCCCTGCCGGGCTCTCTACATTGCAGCGGATCTCGCTCTGCTGATTCCCAGCCTCAGCCCTTGTCCTCTGGGCTCCCTGCCCGGCAGCCTGCCTCATTCCGGCTGCCTTCAGCCCTTGTCCTCTGGACCTCCCTACTTCTCCCATTGCTGTTATAGCCTTTTCTGGGTCCCAGATTCATCAACAGGATTCGTGGGCTAGCTGACATTCAAGAGGTGTATCTCGTCCTCGTGAGTACAGTTCTTAAGTTCCTTTATGTAATACCATCAAGAGTGTTAGTACACAGATCCTGTCATTGCTGGCCCCCCACGTGGGTTTAGCGCTGTCAGTACCTGTAACAGCAATTGGGGGTAAGGTGCTTGCCGACTTTCCTCGCGGTCAGGTGCTTACCCCACATCCCTTTTCATATATTGGTTTTGATGTCACACTCTATTTGCACTCCTGGGTTCTAGCATACCTGAGTCGTTGTTCCTGGGTGCACATTTCCCTTGCCATATTTGCTGCCTTTGTACTCGCCTGACTAATCCTGACAAACATTGCTAAAGAGCTACTACTTTCTAAGGACCCATTTGACCGTGGCTTTTTGTCGGGTGCATTAAACGATTGGGTAGCAGACCTATGGGTGCCGAAATTGAACTCTCCATCCCAGACACATGGTCATGCTAGCGCTGATGCTACAGGCAGCAAGGGTAAACACTGCCAGCCAAACTCTTTCACAAAGGGAAAGGACAGATCAAGCCACTCAAACTGACCTCTGTATTGAGGAATCCCTGAGTTCTATCGGGCCAATATTGGCATGCGATGAAAAGGCAAAAATCCCTAGCGTAGACTTATTACAGGAAACTGTTCCTTCCTTATCTCTGCATGAGCTGAGTGCTGGCCATAAAGAGGTTAAACATCCCACAGTCATGAATGCCAAATTGAAAAGCACTTCCCTATGAAATCTGCCAGTAAAAAAAAAAAAAAAAATCACATATGCCTAAAATAATGGACTCGAACACTCATGACTTTGTAATGGATCAGTACATTATAACGAACATTCAGAAACCTAAAGAAAAAGAGCCCCAAGAAGCCCTGCGCAATAAGGTTCTCGCTTGGTTGTGCCACAGAACTGTCCCAGGAGTAGTCGGACTCAAGGACTTAATGATCATTCGGAGGATAGATCTGAGTGACTGGTGTCTGCTACCCAATTGTGACTGCATTTTGGTGGGCTGTGGGGCCAGCACCTTGCCTGCTTTTCTCAGACGATGCAAATATCTACCCAAAGGGACCTCAAACTGTAACATTATTCTTAGAATTTAGATCTTCAGAGAGTTTCTTATGGTTCTTCCTCTTCCTGATTATTGTTAACATGCTTACTCTGATTTTCTCAATACTTGAACTGCAGTTACTAAGTGGATGGTGATTGTTATGTCTTGCCCATTTTGCTCTTATCTTGTTATCGACCCTTATATGTATTTATGTTGTTTGTCTTGTCTGCGCCCTTAAGCCTCCGGGTTCTCAGGTGCGCAATACAAATTCAATAAAGTAAAGTAAAAGTGCTCAAACACCGCCTGGGGACTGTATGGGAACCTGACGCATAAAGTGTTGCTAAGTATCACACACCAGGTGAAAAGTGCGGCTTCTCTCTCGTGCAATTATCACACCATTGACGAGAAGTCCTGTCCCGCCTCCCCTCACTGGAACAATTACACTCATTCTGAAAACAACGTTACAACTGACTGCACACTACACATCCCATCTCGAAAAACCGCAGCTATCTGGACAATTGGAGACACTCACTGCCATCCTTGCATCCTTCAAGGACACATCATATGTGCCTGGCTGCTCCTCCTTTACCTGACAATCATTAACTGCTCACAGCAGGACACAACTGTATTAGTTCCGGAGGCAAGTGGCCTTCATAGAATCATAGTTGGCTAGCCCAACCCTCCGATTGGGTTTATAGCTCTTTGGTGACTATTAGCCAATTAGGAGGGACGTTCTGTTTGGGATATGAGGCACACTGTGGCAAATCAACTTCCGGTGCACCAGTGGTGCAGAGATGAATATCGGTTTCTAAACCATCAAACAACCCCACAACCTCTAGTATACCATAAGGGATCTGAATAGATTGGAAACATAAGCAAATTATAAACCTTGTTCAATTTTGGTAACATGGACGGAGCAGCATGCTTATCTGTGAATAGTCTTGGATCGCTGGTTAGTTACAACACAGCGATAATACAATTATTACCCAATGTCTTTGCTTTGGGTAATAATCGCTTTGTGAAAGCGAGGCCAGTGGAAAGCATCTAAAAGTTCCTCCGATCCTGTTTTTGCCATTTAATTGTATTAATCTGTGCTCCGTGCCTCAGTGAATCCCTCTCCCTGCCTTCCCCACCAGCTTCCTCTTCCTGATCCCCGCCCGTCTCCCAGCCCGCCCACCTCCCTGATTGGTCAGATCACTAGTCTTAACGGATATGAGTTTCTTGACCTACTATCCGCCAGTTGTCGCTGGTACCCCCGCCCTTATTTCCCTTGTCATCACTGTGTGCCCACAACCCCTTAGGTCCCAACGTTTCACTGTGTGCCCAGACTCCCTGGTTCACATCTCGTCACTGCCCCTCCAACAACCTCCGGTTCAGTGTGATGCTGCCAGCTTCTCGCCTGGTCCCCTAAGATATCGCCATCTACCCCATGCCCCTCTCGTGTCCCATGTTGTCGCTGTGTTCCCCCAGCCCCCTCTGGTCGCCCTTGATGTTGCTGTATACCCCCAGCCCCTCTGGTACTGTGATTTCTCTCTGTACCCTCTGGTCCCCTGCATGCTGTTGCGGTTTGCCCCCACCCCCGGTCCCCTGCGATGCCCCTGTGTACCCAACCCCTCCGGTCCTCGTTTACAGTTCCCAGGCATGCCCTCCTGTCTGTGCCCTAGCACCTGCACTGTCTAGGTGTCTCTAGACCGAGTGCAGTAGCTAGTCTTCACATTTGTGCTGTTCATGCCCTGTGGGAGTGTCTTTGCTTTCTCCCTCTTTCCCTCCCTTGTCATCGAATGCCTTTGAAGCGCATTGCGCTTAATCGCCGTGTGGATGGAACATCATATCATATCACTATGCTTACTCTCTACTCTACACATTACACAATTAGAGTGCACCTATACCCCTCAATCAATTCGGCCAAGCTGCTCACATATGACCACTACCCCACAAACACGTCATCACTCTAATAAAAAGCAGCTATATCCCATTACAAACCGGCCTAGCTGCACATATAAGCATCCTACAGGCCTAACACAGCCAGAACCCAGTCTGGGTGTACACCCACCAGACTGCACACATATCATCAACACCTCATACACCCAAGTCAAAAATGTCATAAAACGGATGCAAATTATATATACTGTATAGCTTATGAATTATATGTTCTTTAGCACTACCAAGGAGTTCTCCAGGATGAAGTTTCAAGGCACAGCCAAATAGTTCCTACTGGATAGTATGTGATGTTCCATCCCACTCTGTTGCTCCTGTCAGCAAGCATAGATGTATAAGCCCCCATTTGCTTTATTGGCCCACATTCTGTATAGTTGAAGGCCATTTGAAGTTACGCTGATTTGAACAATGTTAACACAAAGAAGCAAAGTAGTAGAGAAGCAATCAAGTTTTACGCTGATCATTTTATTCTTTACAATGAAATATGTATTAACAGAAAATAAATTGCAAAAACCAGCAAGAACATTTATTTTTGGACAACTTCGAAACAATTGCACTCAGGAGGTTGGTGCGAAATTCAGGTCACCCACACAAGCCAACGCTGAATGCTCCAATGAGGATGACTTCTCTCTAAGTGTAAAGAGATGAAAAAGTAAGGCTCAAAGATTGGGATGCATACAATAGCCACCAAAATGTAACGTATGACAGCATGAACATATTAATCAATAATGTATTGGGTATTTATAATGCCCATATACAGCAAATGGTGCATCAAGGTACATATATTTATAATAGTAATGTGAAATTCAAAATTACAATGTACATGTCATCAGAGTGAACTGGACCTTCCAGCCCTCTAAGATGAGATAGCAATACCCTTGAGATAGATGGGGATGCAGAATTGTATTCAAACATCAATAATCGAAACAACTCAGGTAGTTGGCAAAAGTATAAGTGTTTTAATATCAATTATCTAAAACAGGAATGATAACGGACATCAGCAGATGTCTCACATCACTATCTCAGAGCGTTTCATTAAAAAAATGACACCTATAGTAAATATTCGTCATTGATGACGTTAACCTGTGTATCACTCATGTCATCCTACGTGGGAAAACTTAAATACCTACCAGTGAATGCGATAGGGTCTAAACGAATCATCTAGGTATACTATCCATACTCGTTTGGGCAGTGAAATAAAGTGATAGGCTTCTTAACATCAGGTGGGGCAACTAAGCCCTTCCCTAAAATGTCACTATAAATGTCACTAAATATACGACATCTAATTGGCTACACAACTATAGGACCCTTGATCATGCGGTCCTTTATCATCGGTAACTTTCCAACCTCTGTCAGTACCCTCCCAACCTATGTTAGCAGCTCTCAGGCTGAGCGTCCAGGTGCAGATAAGCTAGTCTTAACCACAGCTTCCCAACAATTAACATGATCATCCATCATCACCTCAGTGGTCTGCTGTCAATTAGGGCGTTGAACTCGTCCTTGGAAATGTTCCTTGCTACTGAAGAATTCAGGGGAGTGAAGGCACACTCTGCCTTTGTGCGTAGGTGTGACCATCATGCTCTTCCGACTTCTTCTCCCCACGTGACTAAAGACCACGAAATTGAGCTTTCAGAATTCAGATTTTCCGGACTAATGTCCAGGAAAGTCATAATTGTATAAAAAATGTATATTTTATGCGGCTAGTAGTTTTGACCATTGTTCCTGAATACATATTCCTAAATTTCACAATTTGCATCACATTGTATCAAAAAACTCCCACTTGTGTACAATTCAACCAGTCTGTTACAAAAGGAATGAATTGCCATTTGCAACTGTGGGTCACTTTTTCATTGGTGCCTGAGACAATTTTATGCCCCAGGCCAACCTGGTGGCCAACCATGCTTGGATAGTGTCATACATTCTGTTGATGTAGCTGTAGTCTTGGTCATAAATCCCTGAGAGGGGAATGAGGATTTGGGTATCATCGGCATAGTTGGTATAAAATATGTCCAGAGCGTGGTTTTGTATAAATGTTGTAAAATGTTGGGGAGACGCATGAGCCTTGAGTGACCCCGCAGGGAACTTGAGTTGGATGGGCAGCAGTGCTTCCAGCATAGACACTGTGTGCCTGCAAGAAATTAGGCAATCCATTTGGTGGACTTGGGTGAAATGTTGGCAGCTAAAGTGAGGTGGTGGCAGAGTGTTTGGTGGTTGACCAGGTCAAACGCTGCCGATGGATCGAGAAGGAGGAGGGCTAGGTTGCCAGTGTCGTGGATATCGTCGAGTTGGTTTTTCAGGTCAAGGAGGAAGTATTCTGTGCCATGGACAGGTCTGAAGCCTGACTGGTGAGGGCTGAGGATGTTGTGTTGTTTCAGGTAGGCTTGTATTTTAATGTATGATATGATATGGAATTCATAACGCGCCTATACACAAGTGTTTCTAGGCCAGACAAGACAAGGATGGGGAAACAGAGGGAGGACGAAACAACGATCTTACTAGGCCTTGTCATTTAGATCACGCAAGTGCAGGGAAGGGGATGTAATCAAAGGTGCAGCCAGCGGGTGGCTCAGTGCAGGTAATCAAAAGTGCAGCCAACGGGTGGCTCATAAGTGCAGAGTGAAGGGGATGTAGGGTTACAGATACAGACCCCAAGTGCTGGGGCAGCCAAAAGGCAGTGCAAGGTGCAACTGGACAGGCAGGGACCTGGGCCCAACTTCAGAGGGTGACCAGTGCATGGACCAGACGGGTCATCAGCAGGGGAGAGGAAGAGAGAAAGCAGAAGCAAAGAGGAAGGTCTTGAGTTGCTTCTGGGACCAGAGGTAGTTCTGCTCAAGTTTGAGAGAGGCAGGGAGGCTGTTCCAGAGGGAGGCCCCAGCCGAAGAAAGAGATCTGCCCCCAACTTTCTGCTTTGAAAAGCGACTGACCCGCAGAGAGTTGGAGGTGGATGAGCGGAGAGCTCGAGAAGGGACATGTTTAGGAAGAGAGAGTTGTAAGTAGTGCGGTCCCAGTCCCCAGAAAGACTTGTGGACAATGCAGAGGGTCTTGAACTTGATCCTTGCCACCATTGTGGGCAATGTAGGCAGCAATGGTAGATGAGTGTTCAAAATGGCTGCGCATCGACACCATGTTATCCTGGCTCACATTTTACACACTAGCATTACAAAGCCGTGTCTCCAGGTGTCACAGGTCCTCTGTCTGTTACGCAGGGGCAGCACAAACTTGTGCATCCCCATAGGGTTATGGCACCTGCACTATACTAGTACACAGGACACAGTAACCCCTCTGGGATAGAGGGTTAGGGTCTGTTGGATTGGATAGGCACAGGGAGGTAGGGTAACCGGAAAGAGAGTTAGGTAGAGGGTGTGGAAAGCAAGGAGGAAGTAGGGTAAGGAACAAGTTACTTACCTGTAACTGTTGTTCTCTGTCGTCGGGCTGGGAATCCTCGGTATAAGAAAAAAAAGTTTCACTTTTGTTTATAAACTGTCTTTCTCCTATAAACCAATGTCTGAGCTATGGGTCATACTGCCACCAGCCAATGACTGCCCTCTCCCTAAGCACCTCCTCTGGCAGCCATCCTCAGATTTGGTAGCACGTAAAGTGGCAGTATGACCAAGAAGAGCCCCAGAGGGGCAGGAGGGTTCACATGTGATTCCATGCCAGACCCATGCTGGAGAACAACAGTTACAGGTAAGTAACTCGTTCCTTCTCCAGCATGGGGTCTAGCATGCATTCACATGCACATGAATAAAGAATACATAACCCGGGAGGATAGCTCAGCGGCAACGTGCGCGCCTTGGAAGCAAGACGACACGAAGCAACACAGGTTCGATTCCCGGGTCCGCGCTTAGAAACCTCTGGGTGTTTAAGCGCGTTATAAATACGCAACTAAGACAAAAAAGAAAAACAATTATGCAACCAAAAAAAAAACAATTCCTGTTACAGCGCCTCGATGCCCGTGGGCTGTGTGAGTGCTTTAAAAATGGAAATAAATAAAATAGCAGTACATACATACAGGCAAGGCTCAACAGAAGGAATTACTCTTACCTCCTCACCTTCAAGCAACCAGGTTGCGTAGCACTGCTTGGCCGACTCTGTACTCCTCTCTGAAATCCCTGTCAATGCAGTAGAATTTAGTGAAGGTGTGGGTAGACCTCCACGTAGCAGCCCTGCAGAGGTCTAGCAGGGGCACAAAAGAAGGAATGCAGTCGTCGCAGCGATCGCTCTGGTGGAGTGGGCTCTCGGACGGCCAACCAGCGGTTGGTTTGCCAACTAGTGACAATGGGAGATGGAAGCAAGGCCTTCCCATGGTTCACAGGACCAAAGTTAACAAAAAGCCGAGAAGCCTTCCGGAAACTCTTCGTGCAGGCCACATAAAACTTCAGCCCTCGAGCCACATCCAGTGAGTGCAAAGTCTTTTAAGCCGGCAACGAAGGCATCAGAAAAAACACAGGCAATACCAAGGGTTTGTTCACATGAAATTCGGATGGAAACTTGACCATGAAGTAGGGGTGCGTCCGCAGCACCACCCTCGTCTCGTGGAAAGTGAAATAAGGCTGTTTGCAGGACAGGGCATGGATCTCACCTATTCTCCTGGCAGAGGTAATGGCCACGAGTAAACCTGTCTTCCAAGAAGGAACTTGAGCAGAGCTTTATGCATAGGCTAGAAAGGGGCCCCGTGAGCCTAGTCTGCACCACGTTGTGTTCCCACACCGGGGCAGCGTCTTCACCGGCAGGAGCGATCGGAACAGTTCCCTAATGATCTCCATGACTAGATGGTGCGACCAAAGCAAAGACTGTCCTGGAGCCCTGTTGTAGCGGGAGATAGCCGCCAGATGCACCAGGATGGCGACGTGCGCCAGCCCTGACGTAGCCAACGACAAGTTGGAAGGACTTGTGGGCCGTGACCCTCAGAGGGTTAATCTTCTGTGATCGGCACCAGGTCGCGAAACGCTTCCATTTGTGTCTGTAACACTTCAGAGTCCACGACTCCCTGGCCTTGGCGAGGACCTCCCTGCAGTCCGCAGGCAGCTCCTAACCACCGAACTCGAATGCTGCAGAAGCCAGGGCTTCAGGTTCAGCGATCTTGGGTCGTGGTGCAGTATTGCGCCTCCTACCCTGGCGAGAAGATCCACGACCACTGGTAGCTTGACTGGAGGGGACGCGGACATGCTGAGAAGGTCCGGGTACCAGATTTGCTTCGGCCACACTGGTGCGACGAGGATCATCCTGAACCAGCACTGTTTGAGTTGACCGATGACTTGTAGTAGCAGCAGCAAAGGAGGGAACGCATACAGGAATAGGCCTTCCCAAAGGGAAGGTGAATGCCTTCCCCATGCTCCCCGGCTGGGGGAAGCTGATGTTGAACCTCCGGCACTCGGTGTTCATCGCCGTCGATAACAGATTGATGTGAGGACTGCCCCACCTGAGGAAGAAGTTGTCCACTTCACCCTGCAGAAGCTCCCACTCGTGGCAAGAGCGCAGCTCCCTGCTGAGGGAGTCGTCAATGTTTTTGACTCCCGCCAGGTGAAAAGGAAGGAATAAGTTACTTACCTGTAACTGTTGTTCTCCAGCATGGGCCTGGCATGGATTCACATGCTCATGAATATTCCCTGTCGTCAGGCTGGGAATCCTCGGTAAAGAAAAAACCAGTATCAGTTTCGTTTCTGATCTGTCTTTCGTAGTAATAACCAATCACTGATCTCTGTGTCATACTGACCACAGCCAATGACTGCCCTCTCCCTAAGCCCCGCCTCTGGCAGCCATCCTCAGATTTGGTAGCACGTAAAGTGGCAGTATGACCAAGTGAAGAGCCGCAGAGGGGAAGGCGGGAGGGTTCGCATGTGAATCCATGCCAGACCCATGCTGGAGAACAACAGTTACAGGTAAGTAACTTGTTCCTTCTCCAGCATGGGGTCTGGCATGGATTCACATGCTCATGAATAAAGAATACATAGCAGTACACATGCACAACCACGGGAGGTGGCAAAAAAGGCTCAACATTAAGCAATACAACAACTCAACATTAAGCATCTCTTACCTCCTCACAAGGCTCACCTCAGGCGAACAGGTTGCGCAGCACTGCTTGGCCGATCCTGGACTCCTCCCTGGAATCCCGATCGACGCAGTAGAATCTTGTGAAGGTGTGCGTCGACCTCCACGTAGCAGCCCTGCAGATGTCCAGCAGGGGCACACCAGACAGGAACGCCGTGGTAGCAGCAATCGCTCTGGTCGAATGGGCTCTCGGACGGCCTGGCAGCGGTCGGTTTGCCAACCGGTGGCAGTGCATGATGCAGCCGGAGAGCCATGACTTCGAGAGAGCCTTCCCCTGGTTCACAGTCCCAAAATTCACAAACAGCTGTGACGTCTTCCGAAAACTCTTCGTGCGGTCCACGTAGAACTTCAGCGCTCTAGCCACATCTAGCGAGTGCAAAGTCCTCTCAGCCGGCGACGAAGGCGACGGGAAGAACACTGGCAACACCAAGGGCTCGTTGAGGTGGAAGTCCGATGGCACATTGGGCATGAAGGAGGGGTGCGTCCGCAGCACCACCCACGTGTCGTGAAAAGTTAAGTATGGAGGCTTGCAGGATAGGGCCTGGATCTCTCCCACTCATCGTGCAGAGGTGATGGCCACGAGAAAAGCAGTTTTCCACGACAGGAACTTCAGTGGTGCCGAATGCATAGGTTCAAATGGGGCACCCATGAGCCTGGCCAGCACTACATTAAGCTCCCAAGCCGGGGCAGGCGCCTTCACCGGCGGGAACGATCTGAAAAGTCCTTTCATAAATTCCTTTACAAGACGATGCGACCATAGGGACGCCCGTCCCATCGTCCTGGTATATCTTGAGATGGCAGCCAGGTGTATTTTGATGGAGGCGTGGGCCAATCCCGCCTTGGCCAACGACAGCAGGTACGGCAGCACTTGAGGGGCCGTAATCCGTAGAGGGTTGATCTTCTGTGCCCGGCACCAGACAGAGAACCTCTTCCACTTATGTACGTAACACTTGAGAGTTGAGGACGCCCTGGCTTTTGCGAGAACCTCTCTGCAGTCAGCCGGGATATCGTACCCCCCAAACTCTAGTGCCGCAGGAGCCAGGCCTGCAAGTTCAGAGACGCCGGGTCGTGTTGTAGGATGGCGCCTCCTTCTCTGTAGAGAAGATCCGGGTCCGCCGGTAGCTTGATGGACGGGGACGTTGACAAGTCCAGAAGTTCCCGGAACCAGATCTGCCTCGGCCACGCCGGTGCGACGAGGATCATCCTGCACCGGGACCTCTTGAGCTGGTTGATTAGTCGAAGCAGCAACGGAAACGGAGGGAACGCGTACAGGTATAATCCGTCCCAGGGGAACAAGAACGCATCGCCCATGCTTCCCGGCTGGGGGAACCTGCTGGCTAACCTCTGACACTTTGAGTTCGTCGCTGTTGCGAACAGGTCGATCTGGGGTTTGCCCCATCGTCGGAAGAGTCGGTCCACCTGATCCTGGCGCAGTTCCCACTCGTGACACGCGCGCAGCTCCCTGCTGAGCGAGTCGGCGATGGTGTTTCTTTCTCCCGCCAGGTGGAAGGGAACCAGGAACATCCCCTGGGCGACCGCCCAGTGCCACAGATCCTGTGCTTCCTTGGAAAGGAATGGGGATCTGGTGCCTCCCTGCTTCCGTATGTAAAACATCGTCGTGGTGTTGTCCGTGAAGATCCTCACCACCTTGCCTTTGAGGGACGGGAGGAACGATCTGAGAGCCCAGAACACGCTCGAAGCTCCAGGATGTTGATGTGCAGAGACTTCTCCTCCGGAAGCCAGAGGCCTCTTGCGTGGAGATCTCCTGTGTGGGCGCCCCAGCCTTCCAGTGAGGCATCCGTAGTCACCGTCACCTGGTACGACGGCGTCTGGAAGTCGTGCCTGCCGTGAGGTGAGCTCGAGAGCCCCACCATTGAATCGCCCACCGGAACGCTTCGTTGAGAGGGATCCTGTCTTCGAAGGTGCCCGTCGCCTGCATCCAACGGGCGTCGAGGAATTCTTGAAGCGGGCGCATCCGTAGTCTGCAAAGGCGCACGAGATAGATGCAAGAGGACATCATCCCCAGGAGAGACTTGATGGACCTCACCCTGGCCACGTCCGTGGCTAATAGGCGTTGCACCTTGCCCAGAATGGTCTTCGTCCGTTCCTCCGACGGTGCCGCCAGGCGCCTCACTGTATCGAGCTTCGCTCCCAGAAACAGGGCCACCTGCGACGGAATCAGGTGAGACTTCGGGTAATTTATGGCGAATCCCAGTTCTGTGAGTAGCCGGACGGTGCTCGCAGTGTGTCCGACGGCGAGTTCCCTTGTCTTTGCGCGGATGAGCCAGTCGTCCAGGTAGGGGTAGACGTGAATCCCCTGCAGACGCAGCCGTGCAGCCACCGGCGCCAGGCACTTGGTAAAGACCCTGGGCGCCGACTTCAATCCGAACGGCAGAGTTTTTAATTGGTAGTGGCGTCCCTGTACGACGAACCTGAGAAACTTCTGGTGACTTTTTAGGATGGAAACGTGGAAGTACGCATCCTCCAGGTCCAGCGACGATAGGAAGTCGCCTTCCTCCAGCTGCCCCAACACGTGTTGTAGAGTGACCATCCTGAACTTTTGTGACCTGATGTATTTGTTCAAACGACGAAGGTCCAGGATGGGGCGCCAGCTGCCTGTCTTCTTTCTGACGAGGAAGTACCTTGAGTACACTCCGGAGCCCCGGAGTCTCTTGGGGACGAGCTCAATGGCGCCTTTTCTGAGCATCGCTCGTACTTCCAACAGGAGTTGTTGAACATGATTCTCCTTCCTGGCCACAGGTGGAAAATGGGGGCACTTCCTCAGGAATTCGATAGAGTGTCCTCTTGCCAGGGTATCCAACACCCAACGGTTGGTGGAGATGGTCTCCCACACGCCGACGAACTTCATCAGCCGGCCTCCCACCGGGGTGTTTCGGTGGGGGCCCGACACCACGGCCGGTTCAATCTTGCTTGGAGGTGTTGGCCTTACCGCCCTGGCCTCCCTGCTGACGGCGGCGGGACCCTCCCTGCTTGCCGTCACCCCTGTATGTTTCTTGAGACGAGGAGCGTGCCGCTTGGCGGTAGGACGATGAGCCGCCGCTGGATCCCTTGGAAGCCCCTTGTCTGCCTCCGGCGCTCCGAAAGGGCCGTCGCTGCTGGAGGGTTCCTAGAGCTCAGGCCGTCTCCGTGTCAGTCTTTGTGGCCTTGAGCGATTCGTCCACAGCCTTGCCGAACAAGTTGTTGCCGTCGAACGGCATGTCCAAAACTCTCGTCTGGACGTCTTGACGGAAATCAGTTGCTCAGAGCCAACCTCGTCGTCGCAGGCAAACCCTGTTGCCTAGCTGGTGAAAACCGGTATCGGCGATGTCTCTCGCCAACGTTATGGCGTTGTCAGACGCCACCTCGCCTTCTTGAAGTATTTCCAGGGCCCCGGCCCTCTTGTCGTCCGGCAGGAAGTCCAAAATGGGGGCCAGCTTAAACCATAGTTCTCTGTCGTAACGGGTGACGATAGCAAGGGCTTTGGCCGCCTTGATTGTCGTCGCCGCCGAGATAATCCGTCGTCCCATGGCGTCTAATTTCTTTCCCTCGCCGTCCGGTGGGGAATTTGCTGTTGAGGCTCCTGAGCCTGCGTCCTTCGTAGCCGCCGCCGAGACAACAGAGTCTGGCATTGGCTGGGCCCTGAGACACAGGGGAGCTGTGTCGGGGACCTGATACTTTTTCTCGTATCGGTCCCGTTTGGCCGGTGCTGTGGAGGGGTTCTTCAGCACTGATAGGCCTTCCTCCCAGATGTCGTCGATCAGGGGCACCGCGATGACTGATTTTCTCTTGGCCTCCCTGCGCTGGTAAAGGAAACCTTCCTTTTTGCGTTCTTCTGGGCAGAGTTGGAACAACTCCGACGCCCTGGATATCATGGCATGGAACGAGCCAATTTCGTCGGGCGGGGAGGCCCGTGGGGCGGGAGACGGAAGGTCTGTTCCGTCGTCTACACCGTCGTCGTCAGAGCCCGTCGTCGTGCCTACCACATCGTCGTCACCCGGTTTGGGAGAGGATGAGGAGGGGACCGTAGGTCTTGCGGGAGCGACGGGAGGAGAGGGATGGATCCGTCGTCGCTTGTTCGGAGGGCTTTCCGACGGGCCAGGTTGGGGTTCCTCCAGCCTGGGCCGTGGTAATCTCGTTCTGATCTCAGAGCATAGGGACTGGATCGCCAACAAGATGGCCGCCGAGCTATCCGGAGGCTCGGGTTCCGGCTGCACTGGACGGGAGGGCTGTTCATCCTCGTCGTCCTCATCCTCCTCGATTACGTCCAGGGGATCCTCCTCACGGGATCGAACCTTCTCGAAGCGAGCTTCGAGGTTTTTCACGACCTCAGTCAGTTCCTCCTCCGAGGCTGATTCTGAGCTCGAGATGTCCACCGTGCCCCGCCCCCTTTTTTGTCACGGGGGTCTTGACAAAGGGTTGAAAAGAGGATTCCCTCCTTGGCGGCAGGGAAACTCTAGTTCCGGATGTGGCCTCCGTCGGCGGGGTCTCTGCCGGCATGGCCAGAGTCGCCGCAATCCCCTCGATAGAGGCCTTAGCTTGGTGGGTAGGGGCCTTGACCGCCCTAGGCGCGACTGGGGCCTTCTCCTTGGGGGGAGGGTCAACGCCTCGAACCCCCTCATCCGAGCTCGGACAGGGCTTCTCCCGAAGCTTACCTGGAGCCTCAGACTTTCTCTTCCCCGAACCAGAGCGCTGACTCGTGGTTGACGGTACCGGGGAGGAAGCGCCCTGCTTGGCGACCAAAGAGCCCGACCTTTCGGCGCTCCCGGAGCCCGCGGACTCGCTGTGCTTGGCCTGGTGTTGGGCCCCCGTCGCCGGGGCGCCCGCACAGGATTTAGAAGCCCGCTCGGACCCTTTCTTCTTCTCTCCAGCCTTCTCCAACCAGCTGGCAAGGCGGGATCGACGGTCTTTCATGGTCCGCTCCGACATGTTCTTACAGAACTCACAGTCCTTCTCTACATGCGTCTTATCCCCGTGGAGGCAGTAGAGGCACCTCGAATGTTCGTCTACTTTAAAGACATTTTGCAACCCGCATCCAGGGCAGTTCCGAAACAGCTTGGATCCGGGCGACGAACCCTTGTCCTGGGCCATGTCCAAGTAGGCCACAAGTCTTCTAGAATGTTCCAAGAAGTAGATTCGATGAAGTCTTCACCCTTGAGGGGCGTAGAAGTTCCGAAACGGATCCCCGTTAACGGAAGAATGAAACGGTGGAGCTTGAGGCTCGAACCGGAAAAAATGAGACAAGTCTCTTGAAAAAGCGCAAAAAAGTAGCAAAAAACCTCGAGAGCTATGCACAAGGACTCCCAACACAAGAACGTGCGGTAAAAATCTGAGGATGGCTGCCAGAGGCGGGGCTTAGGGAGAGGGCAGTCATTGGCTGTGGTCAGTATGACACAGAGATCAGTGATTGGTTATTACTACGAAAGACAGATCAGAAACTAAACTGATACTGGTTTTTTCTTTACCGAGGATTCCCAGCCTGACGACGGGGAATATTCATGAGCATGTGAATCCATGCCAGGCCCCATGCTGGAGAAGTAACTTGTTTCTTCTCCAGCATGGGGTCTGCCATGGATTCACATGCTCATGAATACAAAAATACATAGCAGTACACACATGCACAACCACGGGAGGTGGCAAGGCTCAACATTAAGCATTTCAACAACTCAACATTAAGCATCTCTTACCTCTTCACCAGGCTCACCTTCAAGCGAACAGGTTGCGCAATCCCGGTCGATGCAGTAGAATCTTGTGAAGGTGTGCCTCGACCTCCACGTAGCAGCCCTGCAGATGTACAGCAGGGGCACACCAGACGGGAAAGCCGTGGTAGCAGCGATCGCTCTGGTTGAATGGGCTCTCGGACGGCCGCGCAACGGGCGGTTTGCCAACTGGTGACAGTGCATGATGCAGCCGGAGAGCCATCTGGAAATGAAAGCCTTCGAGAGGGCCTTCCCTTGGTTCACAGGGCCAAAGTTCACAAACAGCTGTGACGTCTTCCAAAGACTCTTCGTGCGGTCCACGTAGAACTTCAGCGCTCTAGACACATCCAGCGAGTGCAAAGTCCTCTCAGCCGGCGACGAAGGCGACGGGAAGAAAACAGGTAACACCAAGGGCTCGTTGAGATGGAAGTCCGACGGCACCTTGGGCATGAAGGAGAGGTGCGTCCTCAGCACTACCCTAGTCTCGTGGAATGTCAGATATGGAGGTTTACAGGAGAGGGCCTGGATCTCTCCCACTCGTCCTATGGAGGTGATGGCCACAAGAAACGCCGTCTTCCACGATAGGAACTTCAACGGTGCCGAATGCAAAGGCTCGAATGGCAGACCCATGAGCCTGGTCAGCATCACGTTGAGCTTCCACACCGGGGTCAGAGCCTTCACCGGCGGGAACGAGCGGAACAGTCCTTTCATGAACTCCTTCACCAGGCGATGAGACCACAGCGACGACAACCCCAGAGTTCTGGTGTAGCGGGAGATCGCCGCTAGATGGATTTTGATGGAGGCATGAGCCAGCCCTGCCTTGGCCAGCGACAGCAAGTACGGCAGCACTTGAGGGGCCATAATCCGCAGAGGGTTGATCTTCTGTGCACGGCACCAGACAGAGAACCTCTTCCATTTATGTCCATAGCACGTAAGAGTCGAGGACGCCCTGGCCTTTGCAAGCACCTCCTTGCAGTCCGCCGGGATATCGTACCCTCAGAACTCTAGTGCTGCAGGAGCCAGGCCTGCAGGTTCAGCGATCCTGGGTCGTGATGTCGAATGGCACATCCTTCCCTGGCGAGAAGATCCACATCCGTCGGCAGTTTGACTGGGGGGGGACGCTGACATGTCCAGAAGGTCCAGGAACCAAATCTGCCTCGGCCACGCCGGTGCGATGAGGGTCATCCTGCACCAGGACCGTCTGAGTTGACTGATGAATCGCAGCAGCAACGACAATGGTGTGAACGCATACAGGAACAGGCCGTCCCAGGGGAATGAGAAGGCATCGCCCATGCTCCCCGGCCGGGGAAACCTGCAGTACCGCGAGTATACTCCGGAGCCCCGGAGCCTCTTTGGGAAGAGTTCTATTGCGCCCTTTCTCAGCATTACTCGTGCCTCCAGAAGCAGCTGTGGCACATGGTTTTCCTTCCTGGCTACAGGTGGGAAACGGGGACACTTTCTTTGGAACTCCAGGGAGTGCCTGTTGGCCAGCACCCAACGGTCGGTGGAGATGGACTCCCACACGCTGACGAATTTCGCCAGCCAGCCTCCCACCGGGGTGCTCGGGTGGGGGCCCGGCGTCACGGCCGGTTCAGTCTTGTTTCGCCGAGGCGTTGCCACCTTTGCCTCCTTGGCGACGATGACGGTCCTCCTGTCTTGTTGCGGCATCTGTAGGCTTCCTGCGACGAGGAGTGGGCTGCCTGGCGGTACGACAAGGCATTGCCGCCGAATCCTTTGGAGGCATCTCAAGACTTGCCACCGGAGGTCCGAAAGGACTGCCGTCGCTGATGGAGAGAACCCAGGGCCCGTGCCGTCTCGGAGTCCACCTTGATGGCCTGCAGCGACTCGTCCACTGCCTTGGCGAACAGGTTGTTCCCTTTCGAAGGGCATGTCCAGTACCCTGGTCTGCACGTCCTGACGGAAATCAGTGGCCCTGAGCCAAACGCGCCAGTGATGGCAAACGCTGTTGCCCATCTTGCGAAAGCCGGTGTCGGCGATGTCCGTGGCCACCTGATGGCGTGGTCCGATGCCACCTCACCTTCCTGCAGGATTTCAAGGGCTTCTGCCCTCTTGTCATCTGGGAGGAAGTCCAGGATGGGAGCGATCTTGAACAACAGCTCCCTGTCGTAGCGCGCCACGATCGCGAGGGCGTTGGCTGCCTTGATGGTCGTCGCTGCCGACGAGATGACCCCTTGTCTCATGGCATCCTGCTTCTTCCCCTTGGCGTCCGGCAGGGAAGTGGAAGTTGATGCCGTCGCCCCTGCCGATTTCTTCTTGGCCGCCGCAGAGACCACCGAATCCAGGGACGGCTGTGCCCTGAGGCACATCGGAGCGGAGTCCGGGAACCGGTACTTCTTCTCGCACCGGTCCCTCTTCGCACGGGCCGTGGACAGGTTCTTCAGAAGGGACAGTCCTTCGTCCCAGATGTCGTCCAGTAAGGGGACCGAGAGGACGGTCTTCCTCTTGGCCTCCTGTCATTGGTAGAGGAACCCTTCCTTCTTCTGCTCTTTGGGTCATAGCTGGAAAAGCTGGAAAAATAGTTAAAGAAGCTGGAAAAGCTCCGATGCCCTGGCGATCATGGCGTGAAAGGAGACAATTTCGTCGGGAGGGGAGGCCCGGGCAGGGGGTGATGGGAGATCCGTCCCGTCGTCGTCACCGTCGTCGTCCGTCCCTGTCGTCGCCGTCCCCGTCTCGTCCCTCGGAGGAGGGGATGGGGGTGAAGGCTGGAAGGAAGGTGGAGGATGGACTCGCCTCTGCTTGTTCGGTGGGCTCCCCGACGGTCCAGGCGCTGCTGGATCGTCCGCTGGTGGTAAGGGCAACCCTGTCCTTATCTCTGTACACAGGGTCTGCAAAGCCATCAAGATTGCGCCTGAATTGTCTTGTGGCATCTGTTGCGACAGGAGCGAAGGCTGGGGCGCGGGTTCCTCCACTTCCTCGACGGTCTGCAGTTCCTCGTCGGCTCCACCGTTGCTCTCTACGTCTGCCTCATCGGGATCCCTCCCGTAGGTTCTGGCCTCCTCGAACTTCTTGTCCAGGATCTTTTTTGCTTCAGAGAGGGTCCCTGGCACTGTTGCGGGAGATCCTTCTTCTTTTGGACATGCAGGTGTTGGAGCCGGTTCCTCAGTCAGATATGGGCTCTGACCTCTACTACAGGATTTTTGCAGTACCCAAGAACAACCAGGCTTGTTTGAGGGTAGTGTAAGGAACTCATGGTGTCAACAGTAAAGACAGACAAGTACTCACAGTTCAAGGGTGTTTATTAAACTGTATGCAGGTTGGAAAAACATCTAATCTAAACTTAAATCTACAATGGGAGTAAGCGTCGACCATCAAATGAAAATAGGCAGTCCTAATGGCGTTCTGTCAAATAAAAAGGGCCTGGGCGGCGCTGTTGCGCTCGGTGAAGATGGCCACCTAAGTGAAGGCTCTGTGCTGGGAGGCATTATTCTTGTGGAAATCAGCGTTGGTGCGCCGTAGTCTACCGAGGAGAAATCAACAGATTACTCCCATGCACCCTGTCTAATTATCAGCCGGGTCTGGAGACGAGAGCCGGCTCCGTTACGGAGCTTTGGGTGGCTGTTGGTGGACTGGGAGTCGGCATCGGCCTGATCCGACTGACGCTTCCGTGGGAGTGTCTGCTAGGGCCGGGCATCTGCGGCCTGCTGTGGGGGAGGCGCTCTGTGCCCGCCTGATTGGATTCCCCAGCACTGATCAAGCCGGATCCTCTGCGCCCAGGGGTGGGGGGGTGTACAGAGCTTCCCTAGGGGCTGCTACGGTTGCAGCGACATCGAACCCCGACCCTTGGAACCTGTGGCTTCTGGTGTGCAGCGTGGACTGCTGCCGCACTCGACCCTTCTGGCGCTGAGCGGGTCTGCTCTGCTGCTGCTCCGGGCCGGGGTGTGCTGGTGGGGGGCGCCTGCCGCAGCCTTCCTAACATCTACACACTTGGTGGGGTGCCCCCCCCTACTGCGGCCCTGGACGGGTGGAGCCCAGAGCCCACGACACAGACGGTGAGTCCCTGGGGGCGGGTGGGCCTGGATCTGGCAACCACAGCGGAGGCTTCGTTTTCCCTGGACTGGCCCTCCCCCCCCTGGGGACACTGCGAGCCTCACTGCGGCCTGTCCTGCCCCTGCCGGGGGTGCTGCTGTGCGGCAGGTGTGCTCATTCACTCCCCCACAATCTGTGTTTCTCCCGCGGCTGCACAGGAGTTCGAGCTCCACGAGCCGCCAACTTGGGCCATAGGGGGCACAACTGAATGGTCATTGGCCTCTGGGTGCACTGATGGTGGGCGGCCCTATACTTACTCAACATTGAAGATCACACCCTGCTCAGGCGCTGATCGAGCCTCAACAACCCCATCCCAGTTCATGCTGCTGCGACAGTGAAGGCTCCCATCCCTCTGCAATAGCCCAGAAATAGGTGGCTCTGATAGAGCTTGTTGATAGAGGGCTCTGGATCCCTGGGCTTCTCCACCCTCGCCCACCTGCTGAATTCCTGCCTTGCGAACCTCAACAGGGGGGGCCACTCGGATGCAGTGCGAAGGGTTCACCACTTTGCACTCCAAACTGGATGACATGAATGGCTCCATATCCTCGATCACAGCGAACATTGAAAAAACCGACAACCGAGTTGCTGAAATTGAAACGAGGGTGGGCGCTATGGAGGACGACTTGGGCTCTCTCCGGGCGTAAGTCTCCTCATTATCTAGACGCGTGCTGGAGGTAGCCAAAAAAAATGAGGACCTCGAATCGCGCTCTAGACGCAATCACCTCCGCATAATTGGGGTCCCCGAGGACGGCATCAAGGAACCCATGGAAGACTACATAGAGCGCACTCTACTCACACTTCTTGATTCTCCCAGGCTCTCGACACAGTTCGCAATTGAAAGAGCCCATCAAGCTTTATCAGCAAAACCCAGACCTGGCGCGCCCCCGCGCACCATCATATCCAGGGTGCTAAACTTTCGGGATCGTGACGCCTTCCTTAGGGTAGCGAGAGCCAAATGGGATCTTTTCTTGGGGTCCTCTAGGATCCACTTATACCCAGACTTCTCAGTGGCGGTTCAACAGGAACGCAAAACCTTCCTCGCAGTCAAGAAGAGGCTGCGTGACCTGGAGGTTAAATATTCCATGCTGTATCCCACCAAGCTACGAAATGAACACTCTAACCAGGTTTTCTTTTTCACAATCCCGGAAGAAGCCTCCAAATTCATAGATAATCACTTTCCAGGTTGAAAGTTCATGGCCTCATCACTTTGTTGACGTTTGATCACCCATCCTTCTGTCATGTGTCTACAGTTCACTCTGGCTCTACGATGTCTTGATCTCCCCGTCATTAGTAACCTCTTAAACTACATGTTAACGGTTTTTGATGCACCTCTCTATCCCTCATGAGCCCCCAACCCAGAGTATCGCTGCCAGGCCAGCACACAGGCCCCCAGGCGTTGATGCCATTGGTTTGGATTTGGTTATGGGGTTGTCATTCCTCTGATTGGGGGAGGGATGTGGGTGGGGGTGGGTTGGGATGGGTGTTAAGGTAAAAAAAAGGCTTGATGTTCATGAAGAAGGCGGAGTGCAGGCCAATGCCAGGTCAGTCGCGTACTGAGAGGGGGCTCGCTCATCTAGCCCGGCCTTCAGGCCCTAGGTTATCACCTCTCTGAACTTCAAAACCTATGCAGTGCTCTTATTCCAATGGGCGACAATAATGTGATACTCATGAGTTGGAATGTGCGGGGGCTTGGGAATTATAGGAAAATGCGACAGTTACAATTGCACGCCATGAAGTGAAAATCCTTCTTTTACAAGGAACACACGCATATGCTGAACACTGTGGAAAATTCGCCAAAGGGTGGGGTCCCCAAAGATATTACAACAACTATTCTGCCCACTCCCCAAGATGCCCCAGGTGCGGAACCGACAGCGCCACATACATACACATGATCTGGTCCTGTCCTAAACTAGCGCAGTACTGGGAGGAGATATGTACTACTATGACTGTCATTTTGGACTGCAGAGTCGCTCCATCCCCTGCATTGTGTCTCTTTCATGACTTCCCGGACTTGAGTCGCGACTCCAAAAAGCTGGCGGGCCTCTGTATGTTACTCACTGTCCACTGCATCTTACTATGCTGGCTCCGCCCTGGTCCACCCTCACACTCGCAATGGCTTAGGGCAGTCACCTGGGCAATTGACACAGAAGAGGTCTGGGCTAATCAACAGCCGACGCATTCCAGGCCCAGGAACATATGGCTGAGATTCTGCTCTTATATGGCCTCCATAGCTACAGACTCTGATGGTGCATCTCTTACTTCATCTTCTCCCACCTCCACCATGGCCTGAACTTTTGATTACCCAAATTGCTCCTGTGTTGTTGCGCCCCTCTGCTCATACCCGCAAAGCAATGTACAATGTTGAAATCAGACTGTATGCACTGCAATTGTCACGTCTGTCCCTGTTGGGCTTCTGCCTCTTCTGTGTTGTCAAGCTAAATAAATAAAGTTTAATAAAATAAAAAGGGCCTATACTAAGAAACCTATTGCCAAACCTTACAACTAATACAAAAAGGGTGTGGGATAGTTCTCAAGAAAAGAAAGAATTGCAATGTGGCAGTGGGAGCCCCGTTCACCCAGCCAGAGCCCACTCTGGTAGTGACGGATTCCTCCCTCTCGGGCTGGGGGCTACCCTAGATGGCCATTTGATTCATGGCGCATGGTCCAGAACGGAGGCCCTCCTGCATATCAATCTGCTGCATCTCAAAGTGGTAGGCCTGTCTTTTCTACTGGTCATCAGGGGCGACGCGGTTCTGGTCAGGACCGACAATTCCACGACGATGTTCTACTTGAACAAGCAGGGCGTCACCCCCTCTCCCCTCCTGTGCCTGGAGGCAGTGTCAATCTGGGAGGGACCCAGTTGGAGGGGACATGGATATCTGCGGTCCATCTCCCGGGGGACAACAATGCGGAAGCCGAACATCTCCGCCGCCTGGGGCTAAACACCTACGAATGGGAATTACACATCAACTGTTTGTTGCCCCTATTCCAGAAATGGAGGTTCCCAGATCTGGACTTATTTGCATCTCCTCCGAATTCCAAGTGCCCCCTCTTCGCTTCATGGGCGAGGTGGGGCCAGGGGTCTATGGGCGACACGTTCCAACTCTGCTGGCAGTTGCTATCCGTTTCCTCCTCCATTGCTCCAGCGGACCCTCTGCACATTTTGAGCCTCAGTAGACTGCAGCCTCCTCCTAATCGCCCCCCCAACCCACTGGCTGTCGAGGGCTTGGTTCTCCGACCTGCTGCAGTTGCGCTCCCAGGGGCCTGTCCATTTCCCACACCCCTGCAGGGGCTTCCTGACGCAGCAGGGTGTTGGGAGCACCCGGACCCAGCCAGCTGGCCCGCTTGGCCTGGCTCCTGATCAGCGGAGACGGCCCCACTCCCAGTTTTCGTACGGCAACTGGGAAATCATCCAGGAGGCCCTCCACGTGTTCTCAGTACAAGAGTAGGTGACCAGGTTCTGCCACTGGGCTCACGACAAGGGGCTGGACCCCACTCACCTGCACCCTGGACGACGTACTGGCCTTTTCTACACATCTGGCTCGCTATGGAGACCAGGTTGATACCTGTCGCACCTATTTGGTGGCCATTGGGGCCTACAAGAACTCCCCAGAGCGCATTTTTTGGGCGGCCACCCCTGTGCTTAAGGCTCACCTTAAGGGGTTGTCCAGACGGTTTCCTCTGGTTCATGGGCACACACCCGGTCTGGGACCTCAGCGTGGTTCTGGCGGCTTTACAGCGTAAACCTTTCAAGCCAATGGCCTTGGTCAACATCAGGCTGGTGACGGTCAAGGCAATACTGTTGGTAGCGCTCACTTCTGCAAGCAGAGTCGGCGAGCTGCAGGCTCTGTCGTGCAAGCCCTTCACCACCTTCCACAATGACAAGGTAATCTTGGGCACTCATCCAAACTTTTTGGCCAAGGTGGTCTCACCGTTCCATTTGAACCAGGAAATCTGCCGGCCAGCGTTCTTTCCAAACCCGCCGTCGGTGCTGAAAGGGTATTGCATTCCTTAGACTTGGAGAGCGCTGAAGATGTATCTCTCCCAGACGAGGTCTTTCCAGAAGTCATTAGCAAGGCGGCTACTTGAGCCACTTCGTCTGCTTTCTGTAAGCACTATTCCCTTGATACCAGTTCCAGGTGGGATGCAGCGTTCGGTCAGGCGGTTCTGGTGAACATTCTTGCTTCTTCTTAATCTTGAGGCAGGTTGTCACAGCACCACCCGGTTGTCTTGATCGGTGGAATCACCCACAAGGATGGAGGAAAGGGGACAGGACATATGAGTAATTCAAGTTACTCTACTTAGTGACTGGGCGTCAGGTTTCTTGGTCTTGGGCGAAGGTAGCACGTACACCTGCCTCCCCGTTGGATCTTGGTGCCTGGATTGTACACAATCTCAGGCCCCCGTGACCCGCCGCGGAAAGAGGGTTAGGGTCTGCTGGATTGGATAGGTAGGGGTGATTATGGAAACCGGATAGAGGATCAGGAAGAGGTAATGGATGGGTAAGGGGATTCAGGGAAAAGGTTTGACTTGTTGCCCCCCTACTGGGGTTCCTGAAATCGCTGATGCTCCGCCCACCCACTCCTGCACACTAGCACACTATGCCCCCCAAAGCCCTGCCTAGTCTGGCCTTCTCCGGCCCTAGTAATTCTGCTTTGATACCCGGCACATTGTATTTTAGGATTCTCTGGTGCGTTACTGGTACGCACTCACATTGTGCTGATTGTTTGAACTCACAACCGGCACACCTTAAACAGGTTCACTAGTACATTGCAATCATATACCCCCTGGTTACATGCAATGCGTTGGTTTTTGGAACTCACAAGCAACACACATTAACTATAGAAACAAGATGGCACTTAGCTTTGTGTCGTGCAGCGGGGTACGTCTGCCATGAGCTGCGGTCCCAATGTTCAAGCCGTTTTGATCCAGCGGAGCGCCGCTACAAAGAAATCAAAAGCATGTGTGAGCTTGCGTTGCGGAACAGTATAACAGAACACTTGACAAGCTACCAAAACTGCCCACTGGCGGTCTACAGCATGCAAATGCAGTCGATTTGTGGTGCCGGTTCTCCGCCACTCATTCTACTGTGCATCGGAAGTTGCTATCAGCTGTGAGCACCTCTGTACTCCATACACTTCCCAATGCCTTTAAGAGTTACATTGCCCAAACACTGCTTGCGTTCTATTCAGTTACTCCCCGAACACAATGTTCCTACCGAGAGCGCTGCCTTGCCCGAATGCTGCTTGCGTTCTATCCAAATAAACACTCCGGAATTAACCAATAGTCAGACTTGTTAGATAAAAGCACTTATCTGTTGCTGAATGCAGGGCCTGTAGTATTCGCAGGCGGTGAATGGCCCTGCGGTTCGCAGCCTGCAGGAGCCCTCCGAACACATGTCCTCTCTCTCTCTCGTGTTCTCCAGCACAATCTGGTTTCTTCGATTGGTTGGGCGTTGTCCTAGAGGATCCCGGAGGCTAGTGGTCATGCAAGCCTTCTGGGAAATGTACTGGTCCTTTTCATGCCCCAGAGTGTTCTTAGTCCACACACCAAGCCCTTTTCCTGTACATAAAACAAAGCAGTGTCTTGAAATAAAGGTGTTTGGGTCTTTTAGACCTTTTTTTTATGGCCACACTGCTGCATAACCCTGACATTGTCTGCTTGGCGCTTCCTACTCATGCTTGCCACCTGTGAGTCCCTGACACTGGGGTACTCATAGGGGGTGTAGCGAGGAAGCCGTGTCTCCAGGTGTCACGGGTCCTCTTGTCTGTAATGCAGGAGCAGCACAAACTCATGCATCCCCGTAGGGGTATGGCACCTGCACTGTAGTAGTACACAGGCTACTGTAACCCCTCAGGGATAGAGGGTTAGGGTCCATTGGATTGGATAGGCACAGGGAGGCAGGTTAACCAGAAGGAGAGTTAGGTAGAGGGTGTTGAAAGAAAGGGGTTTACAGAGAACATATTTACATACATTTATCAACCCAACCGAAGTTGGTACTCATGCTCATGAATATTCCCCGTCGTCGGGCTGGGAATCCTCGGTATAAGAAGTCATTGGTGAGGAGAGAAGGAGAGTGTGGAGTCGAAGATGACCCCGAGGTTTTTGGCCATGCAGGTGGGAGCAGGAAGAGGACCAAGAGAGGCCGGCCAGAGAGCAACAGGAAAGGAGGGAGCGGGTGTGCCGATGAGGAGAATCTCAGTCTTACTGGCATTAAAGCAGAGGTCATTGGCGGCACAACACTCCTGGATAGCAAAAAGACAGTCAGAGATGAGAGGGTGGATAGGAGGAGAGTGAGGACAGGATGCCCTGAGTTTTAGAGACGAAAAGAGAGGCCAGTGCCGTGCAGAGTGCCTGGCAAGGGACCAGAGAGGTAGAGACTGCGGCAGGATTGGCCAGTTTCTTGCAGATTTTAAAGAGTTCAGCCAAGTTGTTAGATGCCACATATTGCTTAGCCTGAGGGGTAGGGAGGGTGAGGTGGGAGGAGAGGAGACAGTGATCACTCCAGGAGAGATGAGTGGAGAGAGGAACAGAGAGGGGAAGGTCTGAGGAGATCAGAACATCCACAGTTTGCCCTGCAGAGTGAGTCGGGCCAGAGGGGAGAATAGTGAGTGAGAGAGTCGCAGAGGTCACAAAAGAGTACAGAGGAAGGACAGGCGGCATCCAGGTGGATGTTGAAGTCTCAGAGAAGGGGGAGTTGAGTGGTCGAGGCCAGGAGTGAGGAGGAGAGGTCTGCCCACTCAGAGAGGAGTGAGGGGATCTGACCAGGTGCCCGATGGACAGTAGCCACAGTGAGGGAATGGCTAGGGGAGAAAGAGAGCCAGCAGACGAGGCATTCAAAAGAGGAATAGGCTTGCGTAGGAGTGACAGAGGCAGGAATCCACTCGGGGAAGATCAGAGCTACACCACCACCAGAGCGGTTGGACGTGGGTGTGGAGAGGATCTTGTAACCGTCAGGTAGGAGCGTGTCAAAGCTAGTGATAGAGCTGGCCGTGAACCATGTCTCAAGTTCTTCAAGAAGGCGGCAGATAATCAGAGGAGTGTTTGACAGCAGAGCAAGAGTTAAGAGTGGCAATATGGAGACGGTTTCCACCCTTGAAGGACTTCCGGGGAGGCGTACAAATCAGAGGTACACCCTTCGGAGGTGTAGAAGGAGGCCGAGAGGGGGCTGAGAGGGAAGGAGAAGGCAAGGTAGCCGAGGGGGAGGAAGAAGGGGGAGGCGAGGTAGTCACGGAGAGGGGACAGCAGGAGAACAAAGGAAGTTGATGAGGCGCGGGAAGCGTCTATCAAAGAGGTGAAGGTTGGCCTGAGGGCCTTGGATCAAGGCAGTCCCATTAGAGTAAACATTAATGATGACCTTAGAGGAATGTAAGGAGGCCAGGAGGGCGTCCCACCAGGTGCCACCATTAATGGGAGAGGAAGAGAAAGGAGAGAACACAGAGACCATATCAAGGATCCATAGGTCTGGTGAAGGAACGGTGTAGGTGTCAGCAATAGGGAGGCTTGGGTTGGAGACCAGGATGTCCTTTGTAAACTTCTTCCTACCAGATTTAGTGAGGAGAGCAGGATAGTCAATAGAGAAGCACTTGGAAAAGATAGGAGAAACAGAGCATCATAGAGTAGGTGGGTGAGGTGGGAGGGCGAGACAATAGAGCAGGCACACAAGGCAGCGTGAGGCAAGCAAGTTAAGCAATGGGACAAGACAACAACAATCAGGATTAAAGAGAACACAGAATGAACATTTTAAGATTGGATGGAAAAGAAACCACCTAAGTTTGAAAGTCCTGAATAGAGGGAGAAAGCACTAGGTTACACAATGCAATTTTAGGTACTCAACAGTCACATTAAATCATTAAAAACACCCGTTGGAAAACCACCTAAGTTGGACAGTCCTGAATTGAATAAACAAGGCTACTTAGCTCTGGCTTGTAGATGTAGTCGGGATGGTCAGTTCTGTGCTTGCATGACGTTCCAAGTGCCATCTAAGTAGATGGTGAAGGTACGCACTAAAGAAATAAAGGCTGAAATCAGTATGGCAGATTGTTAGTGCTCTGTTCATGTAAGATGGCATTCTTTTGATATGTGCAAGCGTCGCTTAGGAAACATTTGTCGCATAACTCTCAAGCAGATTTATGCTTTTATTTTACATTAAGCACATTAAATTTCTTCTTTTGCTTTATAGTCTCTACATTACTGGTTGCTGCAACACTAGTACACAGTTTAGTCTTTACTTTATACCAGGGAGACAGAGTAATGACAAGGTAGCTCAAAGACGCTGCAATACCTTTAGTGAGCCTAATGAGTTGCTCGTTCCCCTGGGCATAGAGGAAGAGCCCAGGAGTGTGTGAGGGGCTCCTACGAATACAAAAGAAATAAAGCATTATGCCAAGAGACTTAATGCAACCAATAAGAACGAGAATCTGATATCTACTGAAGATGCGAGGGGATCCGTGGGTGCCTCTTCAGAATGGCAGTTGTTAGATGACTTACACCCATTGTCGACCAGGAACACCACATTTCAGCCAGCGCAGAACTCAATACAATGTTAAGTACACGGCTGTTTCTTCTCCTACAAATACAAAAGAAATAAAGCATTATGCCAAGAGACTTAATGCAACCAATAAGAACGAGAATCTGATATCTACTGAAGATGCGAGGGGATCCGTGGGTGCCTCTTCAGAATGGCAGTTGTTAGATGACTTACACCCATTGTCGACCAGGGACACCACATTTCAGCCAGCGCAGAACTCAATACAATGTTAAGTACACGGCTGTTTCTTCTCCTACAAATACAAAAGAAATAAAGCATTATGCCAAGAGACTTCATGCAACCAATAAGAACGAGAATCTGATATCTACTGAAGATGCGAGGGGATCCGTGGGTGCCTCTTCAGAATGGCAGTTGTTAGATGACTTACACCCATTGTCGACCAGGGACACCACATTTCAGCCAGCGCAGAACTCAATACAATGTTAAGTACACGGCTGTTTCTTCTCCTACAAATACAAAAGAAATAAAGCATTATGCCAAGAGACTTAATGCAACCAATAAGAACGAGAATCTGATATCTACTGAAGATGCGAGGGGATCCGTGGGTGCCTCTTCAGAATGGCAGTTGTTAGATGACTTACACCCATTGTCGACCAGGAACACCACATTTCAGCCAGCGCAGAACTCAATACAATGTTAAGTACACGGCTGTTTCTTCTCCTACAAATACAAAAGATATAAAGCATTATGCCAAGAGACTTAATGCAACCAATAAGAACGAGAATCTGATATCTACCGAAGATGCGAGGGGATCCGTGTTAATACCTAATGGAAAAATGCCTTATAAAAAGGAAATATAAAAATGAAAGTACAATTTCGAAAGATGATCTGGATACGGTTAGCCTTGTTTTAACAGAGAGTCCTTTACAAGATACTCTTGAAACCATCAGCAGTTAACACAGATCAAGAGGGAAGTAGATGGTTAAGGCACGCACTAAAGAAACAAAGGAATTAAGTATGTCAAAGTTTAAGTGCTGTTCATTTAGTACAGCATTCTTCCGCTATGTGTAAGCATCTCCTAGGAAACATTTGTCGCGTAACACACATAAGCAGATTTCTGCCTTTGTCTTACATTAGGCACGTTAGATTTCTTCTTTTGCTTTACAGTCTGTACATTACTCGCTGTTGCAACACTAGAACACAGTTTAGTCTTCACACCAGGGAGACAGAGTAATGACAAGCTAGCCCAAAGACGCCGAAATCACTTTAGTGAGCAGAATGGGTTGCTCGTTTGTCTGGCCACAGAAGAAGAAACCAAGAGTATCTGAGGGGCAGTAGGTGAGTACCAGATCGCAGCCGGGAGAAACATAAGCCAAGCAACAGCCTGAACAGTGACATTCAATCAGTGGAAGTACTAATTGCATATCACTTACAATGTTAATGCACTTTTGTACACTTCCAACACTGGAAGTGGAAATCTTGCAACTGTAGGTCTTGCGTGTTAATGGTTGTTGGCAGACAACTGAAATGCGCCCATCTCTTACATAGTTCACATTGTACCTGGTAAAGCAAACATGAAAAACAAGAGTAGTCGTACATATCATTTAAAACAACATTCTTTAACATTCAAAGTAAAGTCGCTTACTAATTAGGAAAACACCAATGTAAGTTTATTTGCATTTCAGTACACCGACATCTACTTTAGCGATAGATTAATGAGCACAACATGCATTCAAGTTACAGACATCAACTGTACCAATAATCACCAATAGATGTGTAATAAATTATAATTATGTCCTAGCATCTGGCCTTTCTGTACTTGCACAAGTGATACTTTCACCACCGTTAAATACCATGATTTCAGGCCATTACAAATTTGTTCAAAGGCACTGACCAAACAGAAAACATTTGCAAAAACGCCAATTATCCGAACAGGAAATTTTGACATAGCGTGCCACCCCTCTAAGGACAAAACCAAAATAGCACAGGGGACACAAAGGAAACCTTGACCTTGGTTGTCGCATGGAGGGCGATTGAAGAAAGTCAAGGAGGGGTACACCTTCTACTCAAATGCACAGCACATGCACGGCAGGATAGATTACGTGTGGTTCTCCAGAAGTCTGCTAGGCCACACGACTGGGATCTCGCTCAAGACTATCATACACTCAGATCACACACCCATAACCCTAAACCTGAAAAGAAACAGACGACCTGCCACGCCTCTGGGTAGCAAAATGGGCAAATTGGTCTAACAACTGTATGAAGCAAATGATTTGCCCATCCTAGAAAGGCTCAGGATGAAAATGATAGGCAGGTTGGGGGAACCAGATCATAAAGGCTACTATGTAGCAAGTACAGGGGAGGTGCCCCGAGGACTCAACAGAAGCACGCGGTGCAGAACTGACCCATGACACCAAGGACAACAAAGCATGGAGATGACACTTGAGCACTACGGACTACCGTCAAGGCGGGAGTGGGTGGGGTGTACACGTTACAGTTGTATTTTTTTTAACGTAACTTTAAAGAAGAATATTTCAACTGACCATTGCTTCATCCGAGCAGATTGAGTCAATGAGGTTACAAGCCATACAGTAGTCGTCAATGTTGCCTGCAAGACAGAAGAGTGTAACTGGGTAAATCACTGCTTAATTCTATAACTCGAGTGTTGATAATTTCTTGAATATACTCGTCTAAACAAACACATGCACATCTTTCCTAGTGGCAGCACATTATTGTTGGCTACATAGGGTATGCCTTACACTAGAGGGAATCTCTACATTTTGTATACAGGTTTGTACGGTCGGAGTAAATATAGCAGTAAAGAAAGGTACACAACAATTAATTCCAGTTACAAATTGGGGAAACTTGAATTCAGACATGGGAAGATAAAGTCGTCAGTACATGACAATTACATTACAGGAGACCACATTAAAAGAGTTGTTATGTGTTCTCACTGGAATTCTGCATTAGCTCCATAGCAATGTGGTTTCTGAAGTCATCCAAATCACTAGTTTTTGTTGGCACATCTTTTAGATCTCCACCGCCAAGGTACGTCTCGGCAAACTGAGAAGAAAAGGAAGGACGTTTTCTAAGTTGGCAATTGCACATAAATGACAAATGTTGAAATATATAGCACATTCTTACTTTCAAGATTAAAGGTCCACAGTTGAAACCATCCTGTTGCGTTTCATGTGCGCAGTGTTCTACTTTCCAGGAACAAGATGTTAGATTCTCTGGGAAGTGGCTCCTCAAAAAGTTTCTGTAAAGATAACACTACATCTTAACGCATATGCCAAGTAATTCCACACCATTTAATAATGGTTTCACCAAATAACCATGTCGTCAGAGGTCCCCGTGAATTTCAAAGCTTGCAGCATCACACTTCCTTTTTACTTATGAAACTCAGGACTTAATTTCAATTGAAGACATAATGAAAGCAGACTATTCATGTCACCAGGCAATCTACACATGTGGTGTTATGATTTGGCATGCAACATCTAAGTTACAATCATCTGGTGGCCTTCAGAATTTGACTCATATGCAAGTAGTAGATCATGTTTCCAAATAGGTTTTCCAGTTACAAACCCAAAGTCCTAACATGTCTTCAGCAGAATACCTGTAAGTTATGTTCTGTTACTTGGCACTTATATAGTGCCTTATATATAATTGTTATGACCTGAAACCTTATGAGCATGTGAATCCATGCCAGAGAATGGTTTTACAACATAATCTACTTAATTTACAAATAATAAAATAATACTTACCTTCAGTTTTGCAGAATCCTGCGACTGTGTTGACCCTCTTCCCCCATTGGATCAATTAGAAGAAGGTTTCTGTCCTTCAAGGCAATAATCTGCACATTAAAAAAAATGTATGTTAGGGATGCACACACCATACACACTAACTAGTGGAAACAACTCCACCGCCCTAATTTGTTTAAGATTAAAAAGGAATTTTACCACAATCATCCAATGATTCCCAGTATTGTAGGGACATAACAGCTCATCACTGTTCTGCAGTGGAAACTGAAAATGGGGAAAAAAGAGTTACAGTTCATAAATCACATTACAAAAAATGTGTACATATTTTCTTGTTGCATTGCCACCCGAGCACAGCATGTGAAAGTGAAATACCTTTTTGTACGAGGCGTTTCTGTAGCGTCCGCCAAGTATACTGGTTGCTACACAGGAAGAGATGGCCTGGAACTTTACCTGTTTCACACTGAGTACATTAAAAAAGGTTTAAAAATTCAGTTCCCTATCATGACCATCTCCATTTCAGCCATGTATTTTGTGGTCAATAAAGTAACTTTTACAAATTACATCTTTTAGGCAATTCATTTTTAAAGGTGAAAGAAAGCCTCAAACTCCACTGTTATGCATTAAATCCCCAGTTCATTAAGTTGATCCTCTTTTATCACTGAAAACAATAGTATTCAAATATCAATGAGGGAATGGCTACAATATCAATAGAGATGCTGGCAAACCGGCGCTCCTGCTGCTCCTCGATTTATCGGCCGCTTTTGACCTTGTGGACCATAATATCCTCTGCCATCACCTGTCTATTGCAGCCAACTTCTCCCCCAAAGCCTGTGAATGGATCACCTCATTTCTACAGGAAAGGGCTATGAAAGTTCTCTCAGACTTTCACCCAGTCACATCACATGTGGAGTGCCGCAAGGCTCCTGCATCACGCCTACCCTCTACAACCTCTTCACGAGACCCCTTTTCAACCTTCTTGACTCCTTGGGCATCTCATACACGAATTATGCTGATGACACTACGGTGCTCATTCCCCTCACGGGTGATTACGAACTAGACAAGACCACCCTCAACTCCATCTATAGCACCATCCAAGCATGGATGGCAGAAAACTGGCTGTGTCTCAACAGCGACAAAACTGAGCTCCTGCTGATCGGCTCACCTACCATCTTGGCTAACCTTGACAAAAACTACTGCTCTTTCACTATCGACAATATACCCATAGCGCGAGCTTACTCCCCCCAAAAACTCGTACAAATTTAAAATGTAATGTACTTTTACGAATAACT
This sequence comes from Ambystoma mexicanum, assembly GCF_040938575.1. Classification (NCBI taxonomy): domain Eukaryota; kingdom Metazoa; phylum Chordata; class Amphibia; order Caudata; family Ambystomatidae; genus Ambystoma; species Ambystoma mexicanum. Next base: position 255,297,483 of record NC_090925.1, on the reverse strand, counting down.
TCATACAAGAAACTAAATTCAAAATGTTTTGCAATGTACGTACTCTAATGCAGGTTGCATTTTCAGTATCAGAACATGCAAATAGGCATCGATAACCTATACAAAGATAGAGAAAATGTCATATTAAGTACCTATCACTTTTACAATATTTTACACAAACAAATATAGATGTGCACCGAAAGCTTTATTCACTTTCACGTTCTCTCTTATGGCGCAAATAACACAAAAAAATATGATGAATATTTTTTATTACCTGACTGTAATTAGACATCTTTATTCATAATAATTTTACATCACGCATATCTCAGTTTTTGTGTGCAACTATCGATTTGATGTTTTTTACCCTCATTCTTTTCGCTATCCAATTCTTTTAAAGTAGCAATGACCTCAGAATTCAATAAAAATGTTTACATCTAAACAAAATCATAACACAGAAAAGCAAAAACACACAACCTACCTCATCTGAAATCCATCCTCTGTTTTGTAATATGTGTAGGGATGTATCGTAGATCTTGTGCGGCCCAACCATTGCTTCCAGACGAGGTGGGAAAGATGTACTGCTACAAGGCTTGTATGAGAACGGAAAACAAATGTATTGGGTGTACATGTTTTGCATTACCTTACCAAGGAACAAAAGAAACATCAGCACTTTGCATTTGATTGGCCATACAGTAACAGAACCAGCAAGTTGGGGCATTGACAACCCCAATTAGCTAGAAAATGTAAACTCACCCCCTTCATGTTCTACACGTGTGCTAATCTCTGTTTCCAATGATTCTATCTCATCCTCTCCTGTCTGCATTTCCTCAGCTGTGTTGCTGTCCTCTGTATTACCTGGAACTTGCATATCCTGATGGTCTGCAGCTGTGCTATCCTGCTGAGTCACTTTGTCTCTAAAGAGCTTTATATGATTAATATTAATCATTTTCCTCAAGTCTTGTCCTTCCATTGTTGTTAGGTACACTTTCTTTCCCTCCAAAGACCTAATTATGTAAGGTCCAAGGCACTTAGTTTCCAGTACACCACCTTTGCGACTTTTATTCCTGGCATTCAATAAAAGTACCTTGTCACCAACGTTCACAGGCATATTTCTGCTCCTCTTTAAAACTCTTTTCTTATAAGTGTCCTGTTGAATACGTTGGGCAACACCAACATTCTCTGCTACTCTTGCTCTAGTTTCCTTTCTTTTTACATCTTGCTCTTCTTTGCCTTTAACGTAATCACTCTCTTCTGCCATTATAATCTGATCCAGCTTAAAATAAAGTATTGTTACACAACTTATTTAGTACTTTACGTCAATAGTTAATGATGTATAATAAAGACATGCTACAAACGGTAATCAAAATGGCAAGGTTATTTGATGCAACAGCCCAGATTAGGCTCACTGCCCGGGACGGGTACAGTGAAATCAGCAGTCTCGCTGAAGCCAAATCAAAGCAAATGTGCTGCACTTGACCCACTGCCAGCATTACTTCAATGAGTCCCATATATGTGCTCGTGGTGCAGCCATTTGCACTGCCACTGTACGCCTGATCTTGTCCTACCAAACTTGCAAGGAACTTCTCACTTTGTAAAGTACAAAGGTGATACATAGCACCCCAGAAGAGAAGGATGACAGTAAATTAATGCAACACCAATGCTTTAACCTGGATGCCCTACAAACATTCTTTTGAACTTTGTTCTCATTTACGATTAACACCCATATCGTTTTAATGTTAATGTTCAATTTGGAAGTCTTACTCCAATATAACAGAAGTATTAGGTCAAAAGTGGTTGAGGGTGGGGAAGGGAATCGCCTTGCAAGGGATGGTGGGGTAGGGAATATGTAAAACTATGATATTTTCAAAAGGCACCACAAAATAAAGCCGGGACTTAAAGGTTTTTTTGTGTTCACTATTTAAAATGCGGTACTGTGACATAGAACTAATCACAGGACATGGTACAAGTTTTTGCACAATAGGTTTCAATACAACATGGTTCTACTTACAGCGTAAGTGACAGGCAATTCACATGGAAACACTGCTTCGCGCCCATACATTAGTTGAAAAGGAGTGAAATTGGTGGAGCTGTGCTTCTTGCTTCGCAACGAGAAAAGGATGGGTAACAGAAATTGGTTCCAATTATTCTGCTTCTCATTCACTACCTTTAGGAGAGCCCTTCGGTGGAAATGAAAAGAAAACATTTCAACATGGTTTTAATATTTGCATTTTTTTTTCTTGTTGTACGACACATGCAGTATTCACTACAGTAAAAACAATGAAAAATGTTCACTCCCTTACATGTTCGATGAGCACTAAAGAAAGACACAGGCATCCCCAGTGAGACAGAATAAATGTTCCTTACACAGACCATCACTGGAAGAGAATTAATGAAATACTTCCACAATAACTAGCCAACCACTGCAGTGAGAGGTCCACATCATTCTCACCCCACACTGCCATCTGACCCAAACCAATTCTTGACCTAAACTCCTCATTGTACCTTGCCCTTGCAAAACCCACAACTAAGAAAGGTTTACCTATGCATACTGTTTGACCATCTAGTCATCTCACAGGAGCCATGGAGCTCTGGCTATCCTGCGTTACTGCTTTTCTCTCTGGTTAGGGAGGGGTAACCCCACCATGTCACACCCCATGACCACCACTGGCCGCTGTGTTGTTTTGCCTTCCTAAGGGTGAAATGGTTGCGAAACAACAATGGAGAACGTATATTAGATATTCCAAACAGACCAGAGATTACCTTTTGATGTTGTGGTTAGTTTTCTCATCCAATCCATTGGTCTGGGGGTGATAGGCTGCTGCCACGCTGCGTTCTATTTGTAAGCTTTTACATAAATCCATATTTAACTGCAATGGAAACAGAGGTCCATGGCATAGTTAATGTTAAGTGCTATGTTTGGTTCAACTGTGCACAATGGAGTTAAAAAAAACTAAAAAACTCCTGTACATTTGTGATATCAAATCTTTTATACAAATGAAAAAAAAAATGGATTCCACTGGATGGACTCATAATACACAAATGGGAATGGGGAAGGGCCATGGTTCAATGGGGAATTACCGCCCCGCCAACCTTGGAATGGGGTGGTAATTCCCCATTGAACCATGGCGGACCCGTTACAACACCGGCACCAACCATGGTGCTAATAGCGCCATGGTTTAGCGCCGGTGTTGTAATGAGGGGCAATATGTCTATCTGGTACTACCAAACCGGTTCATACACTGCTTACCCGATTTACAAATTCTGTCCCTTGATCCGACAAAATCCTTTGTGGGCAACCTTGCTCATATATCATGGTAACAAGATTTTTCGCTACCTCCACCGCAGACTTTGATTGCAAAGGATACGCATACACCCATTTTGAATAATAATCAGTAGCAGTCAAGATGTACTGATAGCCTTCAGGTGTACGTGGGAGGGGACCAAGCAGATCAATCCCAACCAGTTCCCAGGTTTTGGAAACCTATATTTGGGAAAAACATAAATGCAATCAGCTGATTTCATGATGCAGATGACACAAGAAGTGTAGGATGCTTTTGTTGCATTGAAATGTTTGAGACATCTTTGCTAATCTGTATTTAAGAAACTCTGTTCATTAAAATGCAGCACATCAATGATATGGGCCCCAAGGTAATAACCGTTAAAGAGTGGAATTGAAACTGCATAATTGAATTGAAGCTGCATAATAACAAGATGGACACAAGTTAGGTGTAGAAAGCAAATTTAAAGATTTTAAAAAACGCTGCAAGAGACATGCGACTGAAAGATGGATAGCTCTCCAAATCGTTCAGAAGAACACATTATTAAACTTGGTAAAGGAGATGGAGGAACACCATAGGAGAAACATAGACAAGTAGAAAGATACTAACTGGGGTAGCAAAAGAGGGGGGCATCAAACAGGAAGGGGAGACAGAATAAGAGAATAGCGCAAGAGAGATAAATATTAGTACCAAAAAGGAGGGAGCCACAAAACACGAGGGACACAACATAGGACAGAGTAGCAGGGAAGAACCACAATAGGTGGGAGAGACAGAAATACAGAACCACAGGTACGGATGACGACTAAAGTAAAGGGAGATACTGCTACCATTAATATTGTTAAAAAGTAATTCTTTGGAGGTTAGTCCATCTTATTTTTTTACATGACTTTACCTTAATGCTGTGTAGGACAGGATCCACATTGAAGATGTCACTACCTTTCTGGCATTCTTCACAAGTAGATACCTTGGATGAAAGGGTAAAGTTACTTCTCCACTAAAGAGCTATAGATGGAAAAGGTAGGCGAAAAGTTGCTGGTGTACTTCCACTCTCTATTTTTGTACTAATATGCATTCACTGAAACCTTGATATTTCCTTTTCCATATATTCTAGTACATTAAGTAATGTATGCACCCTACATACTAACCAAATCAGTATTAAACGTAAGCGCAATGCACTGCTACTTCACTATCCACAAAACACTACAAGATTAACTCATAAGTGTCAGACTTACAACGTAAAGTCTATGTATATATGCACGTCATAAAATAATAGTAACAAAACACTTACCCATTCATCAATATGATTGGACATGCCTAGCCAATAAAAACGAGAAGACAAGGCGTTTCTCGTTTTCACCATGCCTGTGTGGCCACCAGATCCTAAAGCATGAACTTCTCTAAATACTTTCATTGCTTCTGCTAGGCTAGTCACAACTTTCTGCATCCTGCCTTTCGATGATCGGTACAGACTCCCATCTAAGTACAGAATAAAAGGTATTAAAGCGATGAAAGAGTAGCCAAGAAATACATTTTTTGATGGTGCCTTCAACTGAAACATTGTGCATCATAAAATTACTCAAGTTCACGTGCTACAATCAATATCTTTTTGCCAGTGACATTCTCAGGCAGACTTAAATGTACTCGATGTTGCCCTAGTCTAAAAAATGGCCGCAAACAAGATGGTTGCCTGATTTCTCCGGCCCCTGTGCTGCATAAGTGAGGAGTAATAGGGGAGTAGTTGAGCCACTACCTTGGTGGTTTGGCCATTAGGCCCGAATCTTCCAAAATGGGTGGCCGAATGCCGCAAGAAGAAAAAGGGAGGTAGGGAAACAAGAAGGGTGGAGGAGGGAAGGTGGGACAAAAGAGGGAAAGAAGGAACAAAAAAGGGAACGAGGGCCAAAAAGGGAAATAGTTGGACAAGGGGAGCAGAAAGAAGGGTGCAGGGGTGGAGCTACATGCAGTACATCATCACAAATGGATCGGAGGAAAATACTGTTTGAGATCACAGGAGTAGGGGGGCTTCCACGATGGGACAGTAGTTAATTGGAAGGTAGCGACATTGAACATGAAGGGGCTAAACTCCACAAACAAAAGATCTCTCACTGGGAAGATACTGCTGAAAGTCAAACTAGCAGTGCTATTCCCCTCAGGAAACCCACTATAGAAAGGGGATGGAATACAGTCTAAAAAGGCAAGAGGTGGGAGAAACTTACTGGGCCTGCCCATTGGGGATGAGGGGAGGGGAGAAATCAAAATGTGCTATAATATGTTGAATACAACAGTAACGTGTTGTGAAGATGTAAACACTTACACACATAAAAATATCTAAAAAAATACAGTTAGGATTACCTGCATTTGTCCAGCCTAATAACACTATTAAACAGATGCCAGGTGTGTTTTTTTTCAACATTTCACTTGCCTTTGCAAAAACACGTTTTACTAGATACTTTAGGGATGTTACATATGTTATTTGCTTATCACAAGAAATCCCAAAATAGTCCACTTGCAACACATGATCACTCTTTCCGTACTCATATTGGTGCCACACATGCACAGTATGAAGGCAAACATTTCCAATTACTTACTTAAACACATAGGGCCTCATTAGGAGTTTGCCGATAAGCGTAAGCAAAATTGGAACTCACCCTGAATTGTGAACACGCAAATATACCCACCTTTTACAAAGAAATTGGATGCATAACGTTTCAGGTTCAACCTTTGTGGGCCTGTAAACCCATCTGGAAAAACTTTGCGACTAAGGAAGTTCAAAACGTCTCCTATTTTTGCTTCAAAGTTTACAAAGCTGTAAAACAACTGCCAGGGTGTCACATCACTTTAAAAAGTGTCCGCATGCAGTTAAAACAATGCCATCACAGAAATTAAATTAGGTCAGAAAAACAATCCAAAGCCGGGATATTTTTCTCAATTGCTATTAGTATGATATGATATGGCATTTATAATGCGCAACGAGCCAAGCGAGGGAAAACAGAGGGAAGACAGAGACAACGATCCTAGTAGGCCAGGTGAGATTGAGATCGCACAAGTGCAGGGAAGGGGGGAAAAGGGGAGAAGTGCAGAGGAAAAGGGGAGGGGGCAATGCAGAGCACAGGATAACAAAAAAGATACATAAGACCATAAATAAGGACAATAAATTAGTGGAAGTGTCGCCAGCTGGTAGCAAGTGCAAAGGTACGTGCAGACATCAGGTGTCAAGTGGCAGTAGGGCTACAGAAACAGTCTGAATGCAAGGGTTGCCAGGGGGCAGTACAGGTATGCAACTGGTCGCGAGGGAACATGGGCACAGGATCATAAGGTAGCCAGGTAACCAGTGCAGTTTCAGATTCAACCAGCACATCAGCAGGAACAGGAGGAGAAAAAGCAGAAGCAAAGGGGAAGGTCTTGAGGAGCTCCCGAACCCGGAGATGGTTCTTCTCAAGTTTCAGATAGGCTATTCCAGAGGGATGCCCCAGCAGAAGAAAAATATCTACCACCAACTCACTGCCTGTAGAATCGACTAACCCTGAGGGTGTTGGACGAGGATGAGTGAAGAGCTCGAGAAGGAAGATATTTAGGAAGAGAGAATTTAAGGTATTGACGTCCCAGGCCCCAGAAGGCCTTGTGAACAATGCAGAGGGTTTAAAACGTTATCCTCGCCGCCTCTGGGAGCCCGTGCAGACATTTCAGTCCTGGAGAGATACAATCCCTGGGCTTGAGGCCAAGGACAAGTCTTGCAGTCCTGTTTTGGATGAGTTGCAGAGGGCAGAGAGTAGAAGCAGGCAAATTTAGAAAGAGGCTGTTGCAGTAGTCCAGCCTAGAGAGAACCAGAGCTCTGGAAACAGTGAGCTTTTGGGGGAAGGAGAAGAAAGGAAGAGTACGTCTGAGAAGGTGCGGCTGTAATAATCATAATAATCATGTAATTATGTGTTCTGCAAGCATCACCAGCCCATTAACAGCACAGGGGTAGAGCGTTAAGGCCCTTGATTAACTCAAGCATGTAAGTCATATACCAGGGTGTTAGCAGCCTCTGAAGCCCTCTGAACATGAAAGTATTGCTAAATTTCACTAACTAATTCAATATTAGTAAATGTTCCCTGATCTGTCATTGCCCTGTATATAAGTGGTTTACTCCCTGTGCACACTACCTATTGCATTACTGTATTACATATGTGCTGCCAAGGCATACCTCTGGTGTACAGTCTCTACGTTCTGGCATCTTGCTCCGGAAGCTGGCTGGGTTTCTTCCAGGGTCGGGACAGAGAACTGAGGCTGCAGATCATTCTCTGAACTAGCACAGACATTTTGGAGACTGCCCTGGTCTGTAAGAAAAAATGAATGAAGAGTTACATTAACACTTTCATTCCCAACAAGACCATTTGTATAGTTTTTGAAATACCAAAATAAATGCAGCAATTAATAAAGACATTACACAACAGAATATGTGTCAAGGCCAGTGTCAGGTTGGAGAGCTTGGGAACCGCTGCAGCAATGATACAAGGGATGGCAACATTTGGCTTGATAATGTCCCCTCATCCCTCATCCCCTCTCCACGGCAAGCTGGTTTGATTAACTTGCCTGCCAGATCCCTGTATCGCACTAAAAAAGCATCCATAACATTCCACCTCATAGTAATGACTCGGATTCATCCACACTCACCACGCCTACTTACATGGTACATGGTAGGTATGCATTTCTTAAACATAAAAGATCATGAACACTGCACAAAGCAATAGCTTCGCTCAGACATCTGTCACTGATCATTAGCACTACCATTCAGCTAAATGAAAACATCATTAAATATCATTAAATATCAGTGCATTTAGCAGCCTGTTAAGAGTGTGGGAAAGCTTAGTGGCGGTGTTATTAGCATCCGAGGTCCCCTGCATTAGGCTCTGCTGAAACGACATCCTTACACAAGATAAATACAGGAACGATCTCACTTCTTGCTATTTCTTCACTCACACTCTCTGTTGAACTGGGGAAATAATTCGATTAACACAAAGTACAAAAGACAGAAGTACAACACCAGAGTAAGTTAAAACAAATTCCCACAGTCAAAAGTCCTCTCCCGTTATGTGGTCTCTGGTTCTTTTTTTTTTTAGAATCCTGAAAATGGAAATACCCAAGTCTCATAACTGAGCATGTGGTCATGATATGATATATGATATGGCATTCATGACGCACCTATACACAGGTGTTTCAAGGAGTGACGAGACAAGGGAAGGGAACTGAGGGAAGACAGACAACGATCCTCCTAGGGCAAGTGTCATTCAGATCGCGCAAGTGCATGGGAAGGAGCGGGTTGAGAAGTGGGAAGGGGGAAGAGGACAGTGCAGCACATAGAATAAGAAATAATAATAGGTATATGTACGGCCAGCAGGTGGCAAGTGGAAGGGTAAGTGCAGACAACAGGTGTCAAGTGCTGGTAGTGGAACTGTTGGGATACAGAAACAGAGATCAGAGGGCGGCCAGGCAACCAGTGGAAAGTTAGTGCCAGCCAGGAAGTCAGCAAGGGAGAGGAGGAGAAAAGGCAGAAGCAATGTGACAATGTCAAATGTTCAATCTCAGAGTCCCTGTGATGGGTTGAAGGTCAAACTGTTGACATGGAATGTACGGGAATTAAACAATCACATGAAAGTTAAGAAAACCGGCAATTATATTGCCAGGCATAATCCCCAAATACTAATGCTGCAAGAAACCAATAGAGTGGGAACGAGTAACGCTCACATACTGCCTAAGTGGGGTCCTAGATGCATTGGAGAAAACATACACAAGCACGCAAGATAAGGAATTACTGGCTGACATGCACACACACCTTCAGGAATTTGATACATTGGCCATAAGGGAGGTCCGATACGTGGCAGCTATACGAGCACGCAGATAAGGGGAGGGTAACAAGGCTGGTAGAACGCTTTCCAATTTACTTAAGCTTAACAAACAACCTTCTCCAGCATGGGGTCTGGCATGGATTCACATGCTCATGAATATTCCCCGTCGTCCAATCGGGAATCCTCGGTATAGAAAAAAATCAGTATCAGTTTCGTTTCTGATCTGTCTTTCTTAGTAGTAACCAATCACTGGTCTCTGGGTCATACTGCCCCCAGCCAATGACTGCCCTCTCCCTAAGCCCCGCCTCTGGCAGCCATCCTCAGATTTTTTCCGCACGTTCAAGTGTTGGGAGTCCTCGTGCTGTAGCTCTCGAGCTTTTGCTTCGTTTTTGCATTTTTTCAGGAGATTTTTCTCATTTTTCAGTTAAATAGAGCCTAAAGCTCCACCGTTTCTACATCCCATCAACGGGGATCCGTTTCATAGTTTTCTACACCCCTCAAGGGTGAAGATTTTGTCGAGTTACGCTTTTGGAGGATTCCAGAAGTTCCGAGGCCTACCCCGGACATGGCCCAGGAGAAAGGAAGCTCGACGCCCGGGAAGCTGTTCAAGACCTGCCCTGGATGCCAGCTTCAGAATGTTTTCAAGGAGGACGAGCATTCGTTATGCCTCTGCTGTCTCCATGAGGACAAGACGCACACGGAGAAGGACTGTGCGTTTTGTGGGAACATGTCAGAGCAGACCATGAAGGATCGCCACCTCCGTCTCGCCAACTGGCTGGAAGGGAAGAGCCAGTCAGGCGAGAAGAAGAAAAAGAAGTCTGAGCGGTCTTCTAAGTCCTCTGAGGGTGCCCCGGCGACGGGGGCCCAACAAAAGGCTAAGCACCGCGAGTCCGCGAGCAACGGGAGCGCCGAACGACCGGCCTGCAGCCCCTGGCCTGGGCCGCCTTGGAGCCTCCACCACTCCGCATTAGAGCTTCTCCCTCCGGCGAGGGTCGGGGACGGCGCCGGGGCTCCCCGGCACCACCGCCGGGCTTTCGGGGGGCGGGGGGCCGGTTAACCCACTCGTCCCTCTACTACTGTTGGAAGTAAGGGCGATGCTCAAGGACGGTGCCATCGAGCTTGTCCCAAAGAGGCTTCGGGGCTCCGGAGTTTACTCAAGGTACTTCCTCGTAAAAAAGAAGACAGGAGGATGGCGCCCCATCCTGGACCTGCGGCGACTGAACAAGTACATCAAGGCACAGAAGTTCTGTATGGTCACCCTCCTGTCGTCGTTGGACTTGGAGGATGCGTACTTCCACATCCCCATTCTAAAAAGACACCGAAAGTTCCTCAGGTTCGTGGTCCAAGGGCGGCACTACCAGTTCAAGGCCCTACCGTTCGGATTGAAGTCGGCACCCAGGGTGTTCACCAAGTGCCTCGAACCGGTGGCGGCGCGGCTGCGCCTACAGGGGATCCACGTCTACCCCTACCTGGACGACTGGCTCATCCGGGCAAGGACAAGGGAGCTCACCGTGGAGCACACTGCGAAGACCGTCCAGCTGCTCACGGACCTGGGATTCTCCATCAACTTTCCAAAATCCAACCTGGTTCCGTCGCAAGTCGCCCTGTTTCTGGGAGCCAAGCTCGACACAGTGGCGCGGCTGGCCTCGCCGTCGGAGGAAAGGACCAGGACCATTCTGGGCAAGGTGCAGCGTCTGCTGGCCACGGACATGGCCAGGGTAAGATCTATCAAGTCCCTCCTCGGGATGATGTCCTCCTGCATTTATCTGGTGCACCTTTGCAGGCTTCGGATGTGCCCCTTACAATAGTTCCTCGACGCCCGCTGGGTCCAGTCGACAGGCAGCTTCGAGGACAGGATCCCTCTCAACGAGACGTTCCGTCAGGTGATCCAGTGGTGGGGTACCCGCTCCCATCTGTCGGCGGGCACGGACTTTCAGACCCCAGCTCACCAGGTGACGGTGACGACGGACGCCTCCCTGGAAGGTTGGGGAGCGCACTCCGGAGATCTTCACGTGAGAGGCCTTTGGCTCCCGGAGGAGAAGTCACTCCACATCAACATCTTGGAGCTCCGCGCAATGTTCTGGGCCCTCAGGTCCTTTCTTCCGTCCCTCAAGGGCAAGGTGGTGAGGATCTTCACCGACAACACCACCACGATGTTCTACATCCGGAAGCAGGGCGGAACCAGGTCCCTATCCAAGGAAGCCCAGGATCTGTGGCATTGGGCCGTCGCCCAACGGATGTTTCTGGTGCCTCTTCATCTGGCAGGAATAAAAAACACGATCGCCGACTCACTCAGCAGGGAGCTGCGCTCGTGCCACGAGTGGGAACTACACCAGGATCATGTGGATCGTCTATTCCGACGATGGGGCGAACCCCAAATCGATCTCTTCGCGACGGCAACGAATTCCAAGTGCCAGAGGTTCGCCAGCAGGTTACCCCAGCCGAGGAGCATGGGCGATGCTTTCTCGTTCCCCTGGGACGGCCTATTTCTTTATGCGTTCCCTCCGCTGCCATTGCTGCTCCGGCTCATCAACCAGCTCAAGAGGTCCCAGTGCAGGATGATCCTCGTCGCACCGGCGTGGCCGAGACAGATCTGGTTCCCGGACCTTCTGAACTTGTCAACGTCCACACCAGTCAAGCTGCCGACAGACGCAAACCTTCTCTCTACCCTACACAGCTGGGATAAGGCTATCCGTAGCAGGGGGGTCAAACTAGGTCTGGGCCCACTATCCCCTATCACGCATAATCCAGATTTCTCACCTGGCCTTCACAAAAGATTCTGGGAAGGCTGGAACGAAGCAGACACATTGTCCCTAAAAGATATGTATCAGGACGAGGCCCCACTCACCTTCGAAGGATGTAAAAATAAATTTGGCCTTGTCGAAAACCACAGCTTCACATATACTCAATTGCGTCACGTAAGAAGAAAGATCAAGGAATGGGCTAAACGATGCCACCAGCATGGGAGGAGGCAAACTTCACAGAAGACAGTACAGTAACGTAGGAGATATTAGATGATTTGACCAGGATCACTGTATTGTCTGCTGGCAAAGCCAGGATACAGGCATGAATGCTTTGGTTCCAAATTTGGATACTTATTCATTTCTTTGACTAACAGTGTATGCTCATCGTTGGAGGTGATTGCCACAGTTTTACAACACCCCATTTGAACAAACCCATTTCTAGACCTTCACCATAAGGATGACATGTTCATTTTTATAGCAACCCCTATCTGGTGCAAGCACGTTGCTCATAATAAGAACTGTTGCTCTGCAAGACCAAGTATATACAGAGGCATGTTTACATAGGAATGTGCTATTCTAATCTTGCAAAGGAACACATATCTCTGCAATGAGTGTTCACACACTGAGCCAACTTCTGAACCATTGTGACACTCAATTTACCAATATGGATTTCAAATTTGGCTATTGTACCAGATAGACATAATTACCACAGGAGTAAAGAATGCTAGAGGAGTTGTGCAGCAAGGAACAAACACACAAAATACATATACCACAGAGAACACAGAAAGCATCACATGATGAATTGATCGAGGCAGAATGTACTTGCCAAAACAGACAAGCAATAGGTTTAGAGCCTCAGCACCATGCCATAACATATCCTTATGTGTGCTATTTAAGTCTGGTGAACAAAGGAATCTTACTTATTTAGATCAGGCAGTCTTGTGGGGGCCCCCTCCAAGGTGGGGGCTCTGGGCAAGTGCCCCTTTTGCCCTCCCATAAAAACGTCTGAGTGCAGGCCAGCAGGGAACATAGTTCCACTCCCTTAAACAGCAGGTGCAAGTATTTGGTGGTGCGTATTGTGTAGGGGAGGAGACGTGATGATGATGGGGTTTGTGGGGAGTGGGTGCAGGCCAGCGGGAACATAGTTCGACGGCCTTAAACAGCAGGTGAAAGTGTTTGGTGGTGTGTACGTGGCCAGCACATTTGATTGCTGGCTAAAACCTAACAAATAGATGTCTTAAGGGGCTCAGACATTCTGCTTCCTAGTGGGTGAAACATTTAAGAAACACAAGGTCTATTTTCAATTTCTACAAATAAAAGATTGATATTTATGTCAATCAATAGAATTTGTCTCACATGAAGCCAATTTCGGCACAATTTCCAATCTGCCCCTGGGGCATCCAAAACACCACTGGTAGCCTTTTTTTGTTTTTAAAAAGAACTGTAAAGCCATCAACAAACACATTGGTTAACAACCAGCTTTCTTGCAATACACATATTTCTGCCAGATGATCCAGTCCTTCCTTGCTGTTTGTAAAGTGTCTGTCCCCCCTAGCTTAGAGAAAGTTATAGTAATTAATCAGGGTTTGGCCATATGTTTAGATTGCAAAATCAATGGAAGCCAAGTCCATTTGACCGCCTGCTGATTACACTTTACAACCATCAGATCTTACTTTGAACTGACTACTTTCCACCCAAGGTTTGTGCTTGTCACCTTTACAATTTCGAAAGCTGTTTTAGGAAGCTTTCTTTTGCATATTCACTTTGGGTGGCCCCGCTTAGTTCATAAACCAAATTTAAAAGACTCATCACATGCGAGTATACCAGGTTAGTTACAACAGCAGATGTACCACCTTTTATAATTTCGACATACTTAAAGTCCTGCAAAGCTAGCATATGTAGCATGGCAATCATCGAAAATAAGTGTAAAATATGTGAAGGACTGATTTGAACACTTATCAACCGTTGAAAAAAGATCTACTATAAAACAGCAGGTGCAAATGTGTGGAAGATAGGGTGCAGCAGGGAGCAGGAGCGTGGCAGCATAATATTGTAATAAAAAGGAAAGGGAAGCAGGACATAAAGAACATAGGGAAAGGTGCAGCAGGGAACATAGACATAAACAGCAGGTGCAAGTGTTTGGGTGCAGCAGGGAGCAGCATAATATTGTAATAAAAAGGAAAGGGAAGCAGGACGTAAAGAACATAGGGAAAGGTGCAGCAGGGAACATAGACATAAACAGCAGGTGCAAGTGTTTGGGTGCAGCAGGGAGCAGCATAATATTGTAATAAAAAGGAAAGGGAAGCAGGACGTAAAGAACATAGGGAAAGGTGCAGCAGGGAACATAGACATAAACAGCAGGTGCAGGTGTTTGGGTGCAGCAGGGAGCAGCATAATATTGTAATAAATAGGAAAGGGAAGCAGGACGTAAAGAACATAGGGAAAGGTGCAGCAGGGAACATAGACATAAACAGCAGGTGCAAGTGTTTGGAGGAGAGGGTGCAGCAGGGGGAAGCATAATATTGTAATACAAATGAAAGGCAAGCAGGACGTAAAGAACATAGGGAAAGGTGCAGCAGGAAACAGACATAAACAGCAGGTGCAAGTGTTTGAAGGAGAGGGTGCAGCAGGGGGAAGCATAATATTGTAATAAAAATGAAAGGGAAACAGGACGTAAAGAACATAGGGAAAGGTGCAGCAGACATAAACAGCAGGTGCAATTGTTTGGAGGAGAAGGTGCAGCAGGCCAGCAGGGAACATAGACAGCAGGTGCAAGTGTTTGGAGGAGATGGTGCAGCAGGGAGCAGCATAATATTGTAATAATAAGGAAAGGGAAGCAGGACGTAAAGAACGTAGGGAAAGGTGCATGCTCACTTACCTTCAGTGTTCACTGAAAACACAACGGTGCAAACAAATGGGACCCGACCCTTCTATATATACACTATGGTCGGGGTGGGGCGGGGTGATGCTCGGCATATTTAAAAAATGCCCTTCAGTGGTTGGGGAGATGGCATTTTCAAAAAATGCCCTTCAGTGGCACTTCGGGGGGCGGAGGGGCCGCGGAGCGGGCGCAGAGCGGGCTTCAGTGAAGCAGTGAGGATGGCATTTTCAAAAAATGCCCTTCAGTGGTTGGTGGCGCTTAGGAGGGGCGGAGGGGCCGCGGAGCGGGCTTCAGTGACGCAGGCATGGTTGCAGCGCTTGGGGGGTGCGGGGGCCGCACTGTATTTATTTAAACGTAACCGTTTGGGGCGGGGGGCGCGTAGAATTCATTACAACTCACCCGTCGAAAAATGCTTTCCTGACAGTGGTTACTGCGCATGCGCACCAACACGGCACATGCGCAGTAGCAGCCTAAGCATTTTTCGACGGCTGAGCAGATTTCGACGTTACACCGGCATAGCAAGGACACTCGAGTTTCTAACGTGCAATGATTATTTGGTTATAGTTATCCACGTCAAGTTGTCTTTGGGTTGGCATCCATTTTGACCAAGGTCCAATTCGGTTTAGCAATTATGTATATAAAATTGAAGACAAATTGTCTAAAACCTATCCTATGTAATAACTAATCACTGTGTCAATTTTATATTTTCATTTTACTCATTTCTTATTTTTATCACTTTTATTATTTAGTTCTTTGTAATTTTAGAGCAGGACCAAATGGATGTCTAATATGAATAGTTTGTTATATCCGTAGCCTAAGGACCCAGTTACCATTAAAGCACTATGTGTCAAGTATCAATATGTCTAAAGTTGCCCAACTGTTACGTATGGTGAAGATTGGGTCTATTCAATGACAGACAGTGCTTGCCAGGGAATGGATTCATTAAGGCCTAGGCAGTCTGTTCCTAGACAAAAGATCCAATTCTGTTCGAGTTTCAACAGCATACTGGCAACTTCTCCTCCTCCCGTAGGGCACTTGACCCTTTCAACAATATTCCATCTTATTTCCTGTATTGTATGTTTCTGTTGTAGGAAATGTGCAACTAGTGGGGCATTCTCCCGTTTGGTCCTGATACAAGACATATGTTCTTGTATCCGCTTTTTTATGGGCCTGCTAGTCATCCCTATATAGATAAGATTACAGGGGCATTTAATGACATAAATGACGTTTGCTGTGTTGCAATTTGTCAGTGAGTTTTGTCTCCAGGGTGTGCGAAGACACAGATCCAGTGTTTTTGTATGTGTGGTCAAAGTGCAGACAATGCAATGTCCGCAAGGCGAGTGTCCCACTACGGGCATGGTGTCCCATAATGTGATTGTTGCGTATAGTCATCCGGCTCTTGATAGGCGTGGACTAATGTGTCTCGAAGGTTCCTTCTTTTTCTTATAGCGAACCTGGGGGGTGGGAGACTACTATCCCCCCACATTGAGAATTGGCCAAAGCTTTAAGATTTCCCTTCTGATCATGTTTGTTCTGTTTGAGTAGCCAAACACTGCTTTAATTGTTTTGTCTCCTTCTGGTCTTGTTTTTTGTTGTAGAGTTATGTCTCGTGGGATATTCCTGGCACGTTTTCTTGCTTGCCTTATCATCTTCTTTGGATATCCTCTCTCAAGGAGGCGGTCTTTGAGGATCTGTGATTGTGTGTCATATTCCTGGAGACTGGAGCAATTTCTCCTGTACCGTCAAAATTGGCCAAATGGTAAATTGTCACAGAGAGTTTTTGGGTGGAAGCTCGAGTATTCCAGGAGTGAAGTTCGGTCTGTTGGTTTTCTAAATACCGTTGTGCTCAAACTATCTGCTTCTGTACGTATCTCGACATCCAGGAATTGAGTTACCTGTTTGGCGGCATTATGGGTTAGCTTCAAATATCTATTCCTGGAGTTGAGCCATAGCATGACGTCATTAAGTGAGGTTAAGTCGTCTGTGAAGATGGTGAAGATATCGTCTATGTAACAAGTCCATACTTGTCAAGGTTATCAGACTTGTCACAAAATTCCTCAGAACCAGAACTGCCTTTATCCTGAACCCATTCCTCCTCACCTGATTCTTCTGTAGATGTCTCGTGTCTTCGCCCCTTTCTCCTTCATGTTTTCCTTTTACAGAAGAGAAATGGCCTTCTGCGGTTAGAAGCCACCCTGTCCCCCTGATAGAACAGGGATGCAAGGGGCCCCCTTCCCGAAGAAGCCGCAAAGAGAGGAAAAAAGCAGGCGCTTAAAAAAACCTCTCTTAAGTGTTTGAGTCATGTTGCAGAGTAGCTGATTTCCAGACAAGGGCTGATTCCAGGCAAGTTGTTGATTCCAGAGGTAAAGTGGCTCCAGGTAGTGATGGAACCCGTGACCGCTACAGATCACGTTTGAGCAGAGCTGGATGCGGTGGAAGAAGAACACCGCAAGACCGGGATTCCAGTTAGAAATCAAAACCCCAGATCTAAGGCTGTACGGCAACAGACGCCGGAGAATAGCAGACGGAAGGAAAAGAAAGAGAAAGAAGGAGGAAAACGGTAAGCGGAGGAAGACCCGAGGATAGGTCGGAGTACAAGGAAAGCAAGCAAAAGGGGGAGGGGCTGAGGAGCAGAAAACAAGGGGAAAGAGTAGAAGGAGAAAACGGAGTCAATGGAAGGAAGCAAAGGCAGAAATACAGGATACGGAGACTTCCAACCACGGACTGAAAAGGCAAGAAAAAATAAGGTAAGGAAGGTACAAACGGCACCTGACTGGGACCGGTAAAGCAGCAAAAGAAAGGTACGCTGAGAGCAAGCGCAGAGCGGTATACGGAGCGTTCATGCAAAAAGTTGCAACGTGCCGAACTAAACAAGGAGGTGTGGTTAAATATGGAAACAAGGAAGCAGGTAGGAAAAAGACTATAGCGGAGCAACAGGAAGTAGGAAATCAAAGTGGAACAAATCAATGGTGGTGAAGTTGCCATTGGTTTCCTAGACACCAGGGAAACATTCTAGCAAACGGCATGACAGTATGCCCCATCCTGAGGTGCACACCACCCGGCTTACCAGGGTGAACACGATGAAACCTCTGCACCAGACGGGGGGAATGAATGTGTGATACAGGCTCCCAAGAATCGTCTGATCGTGAATACCCTTTCCAATGTATGAGATATTCCAGCCTACCTCCCTTATATCGGGAGTCCCAGATGGCAGCGACCTCATACTCATCAGGAGGTAATTCCTTGGGTTCTGATCTCTTGGTATTCCTCGTTTGTAAGCGTCTTCCCGCTACTCCTTTAATTGGGAGGTATGAAATACCGGATGAATACGCTTCATGTAGTCGGGCAATCGAAGTCGGTATGCAACTGGATTAATCCTGTCCAAGATGGTATATGGACCCAAATAGCGTGGGGTAAGTTTGGAAGGATGCAACCAGCGAGGAAGGTACTTTGTGGAAAGCCAAACTTTAGTCCCTTTCTGCCATTGGGGTGAAGGAAGACGCCGGAGATTGCTGGAAGAGCTGTGCCGAACTTTGCTGGCTTGTAGGTTTTCATAAGCAATCTTGTGTGCTTTGGAAATGTTGGAAAGCAAAACATCGACGGAGGGAGTATCAGCTGGAGGAAAAGTACTGATTGGTAAGAAATGGGGATGAAAGCCGTAAGTACAATAAAAAGGGCTAAGTTTGGTGGCACTATGTGTAGAGTTATTATATGAAAATTCTGCTGTTGGCAAATGAGCCACCCAATTGTCCTGTTGAGAATTTATGAAAATAGATATTGTTCTAGTGAGGCGTTGATCCGTTCTGTTTGACCATTCGTCTGTGGATGGGAACCTGAGGACATAGCTCTTTCTATCCCCAATCTCTTACAGAGTTCTTTCCAGAAGCGTGAGGCATACTGCGAACCTCTGTCTGAAACGATCTTGTCTGGAATTCCATGTAATCGGAATATCTCCTTGGCAAATACAGAAGCCATTTCCGCAGCTGTAGGAAGACCGGCCAACGGAGTGAAATGTGCCATTTGGCTAAAGCTGTCCACAGTTACCATAATACAGGAACAACCATCCGAAGGGGGTAGGTCAACGATAAAGTCGGTTGAAATCACCTTCCATGGTTTCCTAGGTGGATCTTCTTGTTGAAGGGATCCTACCAGTTTCTGAGTGCTGTATTTTGACCTACAGCAGACCGGACAGGTCAAAACATAGTGGTCAACTTCCTTCTCCATCCCAGACCACCAAAAATGACGTTTGAGTAGGTCGAGAGGATTTTTAATCCCTCTATGTCCTGCCACTGGGTCATCATGGCACCATTTCAAGACCCTTTGTTGGGAGGTAGGGTCTGGTAGAAACAAACAATGTTTGAAGATGTATAAGCCATCCTGGAGAATGAGATTCTCTGAAGGTTTAACAGAAGGAGGTTTGTTTAGGTTGGCTGTGGCCTTGCGTACCCCTTCCAGGAAAGAATTTAAGGTACATATCACCTTCTTCTGGGGTAACATAAGATTTGGCTGTTGCTCAGATAGGTACTCCAGAGAGGGCCTTCTAGAAAGGGTGTCTGCAAGTAGGTTTTTTGTTCCTGGCAAGTAGGTAAGCACAAAATGGGCCCATCGGGCCTGCCGAGAATTGATGCATTCCATATTTTGTATGACTTTAAGTTTCTTGTGGCCTGTTCGTAATTCAAAAGGAAAAACAGCCGCTTGCAAAAGACGCTGCCACTCTTCACAAGCTACCTTCATAGCCAGAAGCGCTTTTTCAATCACTGAGTAATGACTTTGACTGGGTGTCAAAGTCTTGGACATGTAAGCCACCGGATATTCAACCCCTTCATGTTCCTGTAACAATGCTGCTCCCAATGCTGCAGAAGATGCATCGGTTTCCACTATAAAAGAAAGACTTTGATCTGGCTGACGTAGCCCCGGAGCAGAACAAAAAGCGTCTTTGAGTTGTTGGAACGCAGCCTCAGCTCTGTCGGACCATGCAAAAGGGGAAGAGGATTTTTTAACAAGCTGGTGATGGGCAGTACCTTGTTGGAGAAATCAGAAATGAACTTGCGATAAAAATATGTTAGTCCCAAGAATCTCTGGACTTCCTTTACTGAATTCAGACTTGGCCACTGTAAGATAGCTTTTACTTTGCGGGGATCCATTTGGATGCCTTCGGCAGACAGGATAAATCCAAGGTAGGGAACCGTGGTTACCTGGAATATGCACTTTTCCGGATTAGCCTTTAAGTGAGCATCTTTAAGTCTTTGAACGACCTGGTGAAGGTGTTGTGTATGAAGTTCGGGAGTTTTTGAGAACACCAAAATATCTTCCAAGTAGATGATGGCACAATGATACAACAGGTCGGAAAATGTACGGTCCATAAACAGTTGAAACACAGACGGAGCATTTACCAGGCCGAAGGGCATAACTCGGTACTCGTAGTGACCGAAGGGGGTCCTGAATGCGGTCTTCCATTCGTCTCCGGATCTAATATGTATTCAATGGTATGCCCTTCGTAGGTCGATCTTGGAGAAAATACTGGCCCCTTGTACGGCTTCTAATACATCTTTGATCAATGGCATCGGGTACCAGTCTCTGATGGTGATGCTGTTCAAACCTCGGTAGTCGATGCAGGGTGTTAGCTCTGTAGTGTCTTTTTGGGGACGAAAAACAAAGATGCCCCAGCCGGAGAGCGTGAGGGTTGGATCAGCCCATTTTGTAAGTTGGAGTCTAGGTACTTTTTGAGAACTTCTTTTTCTTTAAGAGAAAGAGAGAACATTCACCCAAACGGCACCAGGGCTTCTGGGACAAAATCTATGGCGCAGTCCTCAGGTCTGTGAGGTGGTAATTCTTGGTCTTGGAAAACTTCACTGTACTGAGCAAGATCAATGGGAATGGTGTGGATTCCTAAGGTATTGGATGTTGTAGGAGTATCAGTTATAGCCTGGATAGTGGCGTAATTGGTCTCAGGGAGACATGTCTTTAGGCAAAAGTCAGATGAGAAGGACATTTGATTAGTTTTCCAGTTTATGGTAGGGTTGTGTTTGTGTAACCAGGATACCCCTAGTATAACTGGAAAGTGGGCAGCTCTTATGAGGTCAAACTGGATTGTCTCCGTATGATGCAACAACTTCATGGTCACAGGAGGTGTGGTATGAGTGATCAGACCGGAACTTAAAGGCTTGCCATCCACCCCTTCCACCTTTTGGTCTTCGTCCTTCTCAAGACGTTCGATACCGGTCTTATTGGCCCACAAGATGTCCATGAAGCACCCTGCTGCTCCGCAGTCGAGTAAAGCCAAGACATCATAGGTCTTTTGGCAGAAAGGTTAGTTGAACGGCCAGAACCATAAGACGAGTGTCCTCAGTGGATGAAACGCAAGTGACTGACATTGAGACGTAGGGACCAGGCAATTCCCCTCGTAACTTGTCCCTACTAGTTCCGAGGTGTGGCGTTTCCCGACCGCCATGCTGGCACTTCCGGACAGTCACGTAGCAAGTGCTGATTAGTGTCACTGCCGCCGGCGACTGGCGTTTGTGGCGAAGGTGGAAACAAGGACGCCATTAAAGTGTTCCGTTACGTTCCTCCTCGCCTACCAGACTCGGTCTAGTTGTTTTCAAGATGGCCGCCGCCGTTTGTATATCTTACTCGGCTGCCGGCGGCTCGGCGCGTTGCAACTGAGTTTATTCCTCGCCCCGTTGCTTGCGCTAGTTTTCCTTCTGACAGTTCTGCCTTGCTATCTCGCCTTCCATTACACTTCCTGTTTTTCTCCTCCTCCCGTTTCCCTACGGGCCCCCCCCTTCTCTGGATCCTGCTTGCCCTCTCCTGTGTTTTGTTCCTGTGTTGATTCTCTGCTGTAATTTCTTCGCTCTAGGACTCTCTTACTCCCGGATTCTCCGTCCACTCTTGTCCTCCACCCTGAGGGGTACCTACCTGCATACCGCCCTATTCCATTCCCTCGATTAGCAGAGTCACGCCGACCTTGCCATTTCCTGGGTTTTCGGCAGAGGACCCATTCAACCAACTTCAGTGCCGACGACTTCCACCACCTTCACGACTACCTTGGATCCAGGGGTTTTTTGCCGTTCCAGTGGCTTTTTCCCCTCTGGCTGTCGCGGAGGGGGGACACCGTGGTTTTCTCTGTCTGGGAGTCACGGTGGCTTCCTTCCGAGGTAGACCATATCTTCTAAAAAAGAAGAAGCCTTACATAGGACTGACCCGCCGGAAGAAACTGGACTATTCAGGTGAGGAGGAAGAGATTGGGGAAGGTTATCAATCGAGTGAGGACGAAGATATAGCTGATCACCTAGCAAGTCCCGTAGCCCATAGTGCCAGAAGTGATAATTAGATCCGCAATATAGACACAGATTACTGTCCTTCTTTCTCCTCCGTTCATCAGGAGTTAGGGGGCCCCCGGGTGATACCAATCTGCATGGGTTCTTCCTTAGTTTGATGAACTGAGGAGGAAGTGGGTAAACAGGGCTCGGAGGATGTTGGAAGGGTTCGGCCTTTTCGTCGTTCTGAGCGTCTCTCGGAAAGACGGAAATCCAATTGAAGAACAGTGGACCACAATTCCGACAAGGTTGCGGGACTGGGTACCCTTGCCAATTCGTCTTTCAATTCTTCTCTAAGGCCCCGGCGGAATATGGTATATTGGGCCGTCTCTTGCCACCCGGTGTCTGCAGCGACGCGCTTGAAACGAGAGATGTAGGATAGCAGATCGGAGTTACCCTGACGGATGTCAAGCAGCTCTTCACTGGCAACCAAAGCCGTTTCTTGTCTCTCGAAAGTTTCTTTGAACTGAGCAGTGAATCCACTGTAATCTTGTAACAGTGGGCTAGCGCCGGTAACTAGTGGAGTCGCCCAAGCATTTCCAGTGAGATTTGAGATAAGGAACCCTATTCAGCCATTATCGGAGGCATACGTTTGGGGTCAGAAGGTAAAGTGTATGATACATGCCTCCATGAATTTTTTGAACTTGTGTGGTGAGCCGTCGTATTTACCCGATGCCAAGAGGATAGGGGGTAATTCTGCACAGGCTCTTTCTTGATTGTCCACCCGTTGTTTAAGAATAACGTTCTCCGCCTTTACGGTCTGAAGTTCCTGCCTGAGATTATGTACAGCAGTTAGCAGTTCCTGAACTTGTTCAGCTGTAGCCATTGTTAGATCGTCTGGGCGTTGCAAACTGTCAAAATTATCAGACTTGTCACAAAATTCGTCGGAACCAGAACTGCCTTTATCCTGAACCCATTCCTCCTCACCTGATTATTCTGTAGATGTCTCGTGTCTTCGCCTCTTTCTTCTTGATGTTTTCCTTTTAGTGAAGAGAAATGGCCTTCTGCGGTTAGAAGCCACCCTGTCCCCCTGATAGAACAGGGATGCAAGGGGCCCCCTTCCCGAAGAAGCCGCAAAGAGAGGAAAAAAGCGGGCGCTTAAAAAACCTCTCTTAAGTGTTTGAGTCTTGTTGCAGAGTAGCTGATTTCCAGACAAGTGCTGATTCCAGGCAAGTTGTTGATTCCAGAGGTAAAGTGGCTCCAGGTAAGTGATGGAACTCGTGACCGCTACGGATCACGTGTGAGCAGAGCTGGATGCGGCAGAAGAAGAACACCGCAAGACCGGGATTCCAGTTAGAAAACGAAATCTCTGATCTAAGGCTGTACGGCAACAGACGTCAGAGAAAAGCAGACGGAAGGAAAAGAAAGAGAAAGAAGGAGGAAAAAGGTAAGCGGAGGAAGACCCGAGGATAGGTCGGAATACAGGGAAAGCAAGCAAGAGGGGGAGGGGCTGAGGAGCCAAAAACGAGGGGAAAGAGTAGAAGGAGAAAACGGAGTCAATGGAAGGAAGCAAAGGCAGAAATACAGGATACGGAGACTTCTAGCCACGGACTGAAAAGGCAAGAAAAAATAAGGCAAGGAAAGAACAAACAGCACCTGACTGGGACCGGTAAAGCAGCAAAAGAAAGGTACGCTGAGAGCAAGCGCAGAACGGTGTACGGAGCGTTCATGTAAAAAGTTGCAACATGCCAAACTAAACAAGGAGGTGTGGTTAAATACAGAAACAAGGAAGCAGGTAGGAAAAAGACTAGAGCGGAGCACCAGGAAGTAGGAAATCAAAGTGGAACAAATCAATGGTGGTGAAGTTGCCATTGGTTTCCTAGACGCCAGGGAAACCTTCGAGCAAAAGGCATGACAGTATGCCCCATCCTGAGGGGCACACCACCCGGCTTACCAGGGTGAACACGATGAAACCTGTGCACCAGACGGAGGGAATGAATGTGTGATACAGGCTCCCAAGAATCGTCTGATCGTGAATACCCTTTCCAATGTATGAGATACTCCAGCCTACCTCCCTTATATCAGGAGTCCCGGATGGCAGCGACCTCATACTCATCAGGAGGTAATTCCTTGGGTTCTGATCTCTTGGTATTCCTCGTTTGTAAGCGTCTTCACGCTACTCCTTTAATTGGGAGGTATGAAATACCGGATGAATACGCTTCATGTAGTCGGGCAATCGAAGTCGGTATGCAACTGGATTAATCCTGTCCAAGATGGTATATGGACCCAAATAGTGTGGGGTAAGTTTGGAAGGATGCAACCAGCGAGGAAGGTACTTTGTGGAAAGCCAAACTTTAGTCCCTTTCTGCCATTGGGGTGAAGGAAGATGCCGGAGATTGCTGGAAGAGCTGTACCGAACTTTGCTGGCTTGTAGGTTTTCATAAGCAATCTTGTGTGCTTTGGAAATGTTGGAAAGCAAAACATTGACGGAGGGAGTATCAGCTGGAGGAAAAGTACTGATTGGTGAGAAATGGGGATGAAAGCCCTAAGTACAATAAAAAGGGCTAGGTTTGGTGGCACTATGAGTAGAGTTATTATATGCAAATTCTGCTGTTGGCAAATAAGCCACCCAATTGTCCTGTTGGGAATTTATGAAACAATGAAGATATTGTTCTAGTGAGGCGTTGATCCGTTCTGTTTGACCATTCGTCTGTGGATGGAAACCTGAGGACATAGCTCTTTCTATCCCCAATCTCTTACAGAGTTCTTTCCAGAAGCGTGAGGCATACTGCGAACCTCTGTCTGAAATGATCCTGTCTGGAATTCCATGTAATCGGAATATCTCCTTGGCAAATACAGAAGCCATTTCCGCAGCTGTAGGAAGACCAGCCAACTGAGTGAAATGTGCCATTTGGGTAAAGCTGTCCACAGTTACCATAATACAGGAACAACCATCCGAAGGGGGTAGGTCAACAATAAAGTCGGTTGAAATCACCTTCCATGGTTTCCTAGGTGGATCTTCTTGTTGAAGGGATCCTACCAGTTTCTGAGTGCTGTATTTTGAACTACAGCAGACCGGACAGGTCAAAACATAGTGGTCAACTTCCTTCTCCATCCCAGACCACCAAAAATGACGTTTGAGTAGGTCGAGAGTATTTTTAATCCCTCTATGTCCTGCCACTGGGTCATCATGGCACCATTTCAAAACCCTTTGTTGGGAGGTAGGGTCTGGTAGAAACAAACAATGTTTGAAGATATATAAGCCATCCTGGAGAATGAGATTCTCTGAAGGTTTAACAGAAGGAGGTTTGTTTAGGTTGGCTGTGGCCTTGCGTACCCCTTCCAGGAAAGAATTTAAGGTACATATCACCTTCTTCTGGGGTAACATAAGATTTGGCTGTTGCTCAGATAGGACCTCCGGAGAGGGCCTTCTAGAAAGGGCGTCTGCAAGTAGGTTTTTTGTTCCTGGCAAGTAGGTAAGCACAAAATCATACTGGGAGAAAAAATGGGCCCATCGGGCCTGCCGAGAATTGATGCATTCCATATTTTGTATGACTTTAAGGTTCTTGTGGTCTGTTCGTAATTCAAAAGGAAAAACAGCCCCTTGCAAAAGATGCCGCCACTCTTCACACGCTATCTTCATAGCCAGAAGCTCTTTTTCAATCACTGAGCAATGACTTTGACTGGGTGTCAAAGTCTTGGACATGTAGGCCACCGGATATTCAACCCCTTCATGTTCTTGTAACAATGCTGCTCCCAATGCTGCAGATGACGCATCGTTTTCCACTATAAAAGAAAGACTTTGATCTGGCTGACGTAGCCCCAGAGCAGAACAAAAAGCGTCTTTGAGTTGTTTGAACGCAGCCTCAGCTCTGTCGGACCATGCAAATGCAGAAGAGGATTTTTTTAACAAGCTGGTGATGGGCAGTACCTTGTTGGAGAAATCAGAAATGAACTTGCAATAAAAATGTGCTAGTCCCAAGAATCTCTGGACTTCCTTTACTGAATTCAGACTTGGCCACTGTAAGATGGCTTCTACTTTGCGGGGATCCATTTGGATGCCTTCGGCAGACAGGATAAATCCAAGGTAGGGAACCGTGGTTACCTGGAATATGCACTTGTCCGGATTAGCCTTTAATTGAGCATCTTTAAGTCTTTGAACAACCTGGTGAAGGTGTTGTGTATGAAGTTCGGGAGTTTTTGAGAACACCAAAATATCGTCCAAGTAGATGATGGCACAATGATACAACAGGTCGGAAAATGTACGGTCCATAAACCGTTGAAACACAGATGGAGCGTTTACCAGGCCGAAGGGCATAACTCGGTACTCGTAGTGACCGAAGGGGGTCCTGAATGCGGTCTTCCATTCGTCTCTGGATCTAATACGTAGTAAATGGTATGCCCTTCGTAGGTCGATCTTGGAGAAAATACTGGCCCGTTGTACGGCTTCTAGTACGTCTTTGATCAATGGCATCGGGTACCAATCTCTGATGGTGATGCTGTTCAAACCTCGGTAGTCGATGCAGAGTCTTAGCTCTGTAGTGTCTTTTTTGGGGATGAAAAACAAAGATGCCCCAGCCGGAGAGCGTGAGGGTTGGATCAGCCCATTTTGTAAGTTGGAGTCTAGGTACTTTTTGAGAACTTCTTTTTCTTTAAGAGAAAGCGAGAACATTCGCCCAAACGGCACCAGGGCTTCTGGGACCAGATCTATGGCGCAGTCCTCAGGTCTGTGAGGTGGTAATTCTTGGGGTTCCTGGTCTTGGAAAACTTCACTGTACTGAGCAAGATCAATGGGAATGGTGTGGATTCCCAAGGTATTGGATGTTGTAGGAGTATCAGTTACAGCCTGGATAGTGGCGTAATTGGTCTCAGGGAGACATGTCTTTAGGCAAAAGTCAGATGAGAAGGACATTTGATTAGTTTTCCCGTTTATGGTAGGGTTGTGTTTGTGTAACCAGGATACCCCTAGTATAACTGGAAAGTGGGCAGCTCTTATGAGGTCAAACTGGATTGTCTGCGTATGATGCAACAACTTCATGGTCATAGGAGGTGTGGTATGAGTGATCAGACCGGAACTTAAGGGCTTGCCATCCACCCCTTCCACCTTTTGGTCTTCGTCCTTCTCAAGACGTTCAATACTGGTCTTATTGGCCCACAAGATGTCCATGAAGCACCCTGCTGCTCCGCAGTCCAGTAAAGCCAAGACATCATAGGTCTTTTGGCAGAAAGGTTAGTTGAACGGCCAGAAACATAAGACGAGTGTCCTCAGTGGATGAAACGCCTGTGACTGACATTGAGACGTAGGGACCAGGCAATTCTCCTAGGTAACTTGTCCCTACTAGTTCCGAGGTGTGGCGTTTCCCGACCGCCATGGTGGCACTTCCGGACAGTCACGTAGCAAGTGCTGATTAGATCCGCAATATAGACACAGATTATTGTCCTTCCTTCTCTTCCGTTCATCAGGAGTTAGGGGCCCCCGGGTGATACCAATCTGCATGGGTTCTTCCTTAGTTTGATGAACTGAGGAGGAAGTGGGTAAACAGGGCTCGGAGGATGTTGGAAGGGTTCGGCCTTTTCGTCGTTCTGAGCGTCTCTCGGAAAGACGGAAATCCAATTGAAGAACGGTGGACCACAATTCCGACAAGGTTGCGGGTCTGGGTACCCGTGCCAATTCGTCTTTCAAATTTTCTCTAAGGCCCCGGCGGAATATGGTATATTGGGCCGTCTCTTGCTACCCGGTGTCTGCAGCGACTCGCTTGAAACGAGAGATGTAGGATAGCAGATCGGAGTTACCCTGACGGATATCAAGCAGCTCTTCACTGGCAACCAAAGCGTTTCTTGTCTCTCGAAAGTTTCTTTGAACTGAGCAGTGAATCCACTGTAATCTTGTAACAGTGGGCTAGCGCCGGTAACTAGTGGAGTCGCCCAAGCCAAAGCATTTCCAGTGAGATTTGAGATAAGGAACCCTATTCAGGCATTATCGGAGGCATACGTTTGGGGTCTGAAGGTAAAGTGTATGATACATGCCTCCATGAATTCTTTGAACTTGTGTGGTGAGCCGTTGTATTTACCCGATGCCAAGGGGATAGGGGGTAATTCTGCGCGGGCTCTTTCTTGATTGTCCACCCGTTGTTTAAGAACAACTTTCTCCGCCTTTACGGTCTGAAGTTCCTGCCTGAGATTATGTACAGCAGTTAGCAGTTCCTGAACTTGTTCAGCAGTAGCCATTGTTGGATCGTCTGGGCGTTGCAAACTGTCAACGTTATCAGACTTGTCACAAAATTCCTCGGAACCAGAACTGCCTTTATCCTGAACCCATTCCTCCTCACCTGATTCTTTTGTAGATGTCTCGTGTCTTCGCGTCTTTCTTCTGTGGTTAGAAGCCACCCTGTCCCCCTGATAGAACAGGGATGCAAGGGGCCCCCTTCCTGAAGAAGCCGCAAAGAGAGGAAAAAAGCAGGCGCTTAAAAAACCTCTCTTAAGTGTTTGAGTCTTGTTGCAGAGTAGCTGATTTCCAGACAAGGGCTGATTCCAGGCAAGTTGTTGATTCCAGAGGTAAAGTGATGGAACTCGTGACCGCTACGGATCACGTGTGAGCGGAGCTGGATGCGGCAGAAGAAGAACACTGCAAGACCGGGATTCCAGTTAGAAAACGAAACCCCGGATCTAAGGCTGTACGGCAACAGACGCCGGAGAAAAGCAGACGGAAGGAAAAGAAAGAGAAAGAAGGAAGAAAAAGGTAAGCGGAGGAAGACCCGAGGATAGGTCGGAGTACAGGAAAGCAAGCAAGAGGGGGAGGGGCTGAGGAGCCGAAAACGAGGGGAAAGAGTAGAAGGAGAAAACGGAGTCAATGGAAGGAAGCAAAGGCGGAAATACAGGATACAGAGACTTCCGGCCACGGACTGAAAAGGCAAGAAAGAATAAGGCAAGGAAGGAACAAACGTCACCAGACTGGGACCGGTAAAGCAGCAAGGTACGCTGAGAGCAAGCGCAGAGCGGTATACGGAGCGTTCATGCAAAAAGTTGCAACGCGCCGAACTAAACAAAGAGGTGTGGTTAAATACGGAAACAAGGAAGCAGGTAGGAAAAAGACTAGAGCAGAGCAACAGGAAGTAGGAAATCAAAGTGGAACAAATCAATGGTGGTGAAGTTCCCATTAGTTTCCTAGACGCCAGGGAAACCTTCTAGCAAACTGCATGACAATACTGCGATCTTAGACCAAAAGGGATTATTGGCAGAGTATATGTATTCCTCTTCAAAGTTGGCAACATAAAGATTGGCTAGTGAACGGGAAAAAGTAGCCCTCATTGTGGTTCCAGAACACTGTTGGAAAAGGGTATCCTTATAGAGGAAAAAGTTCCTTCTGAGGGCTATTTTCGTCAATTGAAGGATAAATTGAAAACGCATGTCCAAGGTGGGACTCAGATCCTGAAGAACTTTTTCTACAATTTGTAAGGTCTCTGTCTGCGGTATATTGGTATACAGAGCCTCTATATCGAGTGTTACTAAATACTGTGTCTCCGGGCCAAAGGGTAGATTATTGACCATATTCAGGATACTGGTGGTGTCTTTTAGGTAGGACCGCATCTTCGGAACTTCCGGTTTTAAGAAAAAATCCACGAATTCGGATAGAGGTTCGAGGATTGACTGCATACCTGCCACAATAGGACAGCTCGGGGGAGGTGATACTCCCTTGTGCACTTTAGGTAGTGCATAAAAAGCCAGTCTTTTGGGAAATTTGGGGCAAAGGAACACTGCTTCCTTAGTGCTAATGTGGCCTTCACAGGTTGCTTCTTCCATGATCACAGTAATCAAAATGCAGAGACCTTCTATGGGGTCACCGGATAGAATTTGGAAGTGGGTCCTGTTGTTTAGTAGTTTCGTCACCATCTGATCGTAGTCGAGGGCATTCATAACCACAATGGACCCTCCTTTGTCTGCTGGTTTTATAATTACCTCCTTGTTGTTGCTTAGGTCACGTAAGGCTTGACGTTCTTCTTTTATATGTTCTGGAATGTAGTTTTCTCGTCTTTTTCAAAGATTTCCAGTTTCTTAATAATTGCCTTCTCAAAGGTAATCGATTCAGCAGATATGTTCTGCGGATAGAAAGTCGATTTTGGATGGAGTCCAGTGGTGTCCTTTTGCCTATTTGTGTCTTGTTCCGCATCCTGTTCACCAAAATGTTGTCGTAGGCGAATCTTCCTCTTAAGTTTTGCTAGATCAATTCTTGTCTGAAATGCATCATGTTGTGCAGTGGGCACGAAACTCAGCCCTTTTTTGTAAAACCTTAGTTTCAGACGTTGTCAGAGTATGGGCCGAGAGGTTAACAACTAATAGTTCTACTGTTGGGGTGGTCCTCTCCCCCTGCTCCTCGTGATTCTGTCGTAGTCTTGATTGTGTCCTCTGTTTTGGCCTCTCCCTTTGCCACCTCAGCCTAAAAAAGGCTTCCTTGTGGTATCCTGTCCTCTTTGGTTGAACTGGTCCTGAAATCGGACCTGTCAGTCCCCGGATCGTTCTCGATTCTGAGAGTTGCTACGTTCATGTCCTCCTGACATACTAGGTCTTGCATCATCATCGGAGCTCCTATTAGAGAAGCTCCAAGCTGTTGGTGTGTTATACTTCTGATTTCTTCTTGGCTGGCGCCATCTACATACTTGATTATATGGTTGTGATTGATTATTTTGAGGGGTATTGTGATAGTAGCTATCCAAGATATAAGGATACGTTCGTTCATGGGTAAACAATGAAATATCTTTTTTAAGCTTTTGTATTTTCTTGGTAAGGTTCATCTCCTTGAACTCCCTGGTGGTGGTATCCAAGTCTTCCAGTTTTTTTTCTTATATGTATCTATAATGGCTGTAGATGTTAGATGGTCAATCTTAAATTCTATATCTGTCATTAGTTTTAGGGACACTGTTTTTGCTGTGTTAATAATGAAAATTAACCAGTCCCTGGTACATTTGTCGGGATTTGGTCCAGGAAGATCTGTGGTTCTATACGGATAATTAAACCGTCTGGTGTTACCCCATGACCACCAACACCTCTACTTTCGGTAACCTCAATTTCACCTCATATCAGAAACCACTCGCCACACTCCAAATCCCATCACCCTCATAAAAACGGATATACAATTTTTATATCTTAGCCACACAGCTTCTTCATGTTCTCCATAGCGGCATCATAACATTCCATCGACGTTGGGCATTACCCATTCCCACAACGTCCTACCATCATCATAACAATCAAAGTTGCCATTTAAGCTGAAATTCTTCTCGTAATTTCGTGTTACTCCAAATCCCTCCCAGAGACAGTTGCATGCTTTCCTTCATGATTCTGTTAACCCTTTCCACCAAGCAATTGCAATTGGGGAATATGCAAGCATAATAAGTATACAGATGTAATAGCATAGACACCACACTCCAAGTAATTAGCCATCATCTTTGAGGTAAATTGCACTACATTATTGGTGAGTTACGCTGAGTCCTTCCCTTAAACAAAACCCTGCTGTAAAAACTCCACCTGTGACTGCTTGTGTGACTAATCCTCCAGAGCTGTAGTGCATCTCTGCTCCTGCCACAAACCTATAAGGAACCTATTGATCCAAAGGTAGCCTGTTCCACACATTTCCCATCACACTAACCGGAATTAACTGTTGGCGTTTGTGTCTTGCATAACCCACCTCTCCTGTCACATGCTGTGCAGTAGCTCACTACCTTATTGGAAGATTCTGTCCAAGCCTTGCCACCACCAATGCTCTTTCAGATGTTTCTTAATATTCCTCCCTAATTGTCCCTCTTGGTCTTCCGTTACCAGCTTGGACCTCAACCTCAGTGGCGGAGTGAGTTTCATTCAGCTCAAGACACCTACACTGCACTCAGAAACGAATTTCCCACTTCATCATATGTCTCACTGCACCCCAGCATCAATGGCCAACCCTTAACGGCACATAATTCACCAATGGCCTCTATCTCGTTCACCAGGTGTTTTTAACTAGCTATGTTCTTCACACATTCCTGAACAGTAGCCACCAAAGCATGTCCTGAGTACGCCGTATCTGTTCGAGCCATGGTTTGCATGGCAGGTAATCTGACACCCCACTACACTACAATACCCAGGTACAATTTCAAATTAGAAATTAAATTCTTGTAAATCTGCCAATCCCTCCCCTATCCTTAGTTTTGTCATTCAAACAAATGTAGTAGTAAACAAAGGGTTTGTTATCTGGTCTCTGTTTACATATTTTAACCCGCATATAAAATTCCTAAGACACTGGAAGCCCAGAAACAAGCCAATGCCTCCTTCTCTTTGATATGATGCTTTTTTTTTCATTATCCGTGCACGGGACAAGATCTACTGGCACTTTTATTCCATTTGGTTTCTGCCTCAACACGACACCACATCACCCTCAAACCCACTAGTGGGCCAGAGTGGGTGTGACAAAATGTCTACTGTTCTGCAGGCAGTGATCACAGAAGGCAGAGACGGGGTCTTAAAAATCACAATGGTCCCAAAAAGTGGTCTAGGGGGACAGGACCTCTTCACAGTAGCTTATTCTTGTCTTTGGGGCCCAAAATCATTGAGCCAGCGCTTCTGCTTGTTGAACCAGGAAACCAGTCGCTTTCAGTGCCAGGCCAAGGGTCAAGTCATGGATCAGCGAGGTCACGTCCCACAAATGCAGCGCTGTTTAGCAGCAGCCTCGGCTTGCGGGTCGAAGTTATTGTGAATGGCAGGGGGTATCATGTCGGCAGTGCTAGAAGACTCAGTAGCCCTGGGTGTGGAGAAGCAGAGACTTGCCTTCAGAGGCGTGTGGGCACCTG